>NC_088106.1:5990000-6345000 GCF_036370855.1 Dromaius novaehollandiae | reverse complement strand
GATCTCTTAGTCTAGTCTCACTGCAATACGATATTTACCATTAATTTGAGTTGCCCTGCTGGGGCTACCTTTCTGGGGGACTTGAATGAGTTCCTTTATCACCTTGTGCCTTGGTTGTCTCATTTTAAAATAGGTATTTATTCTATATTTCCCATCATACTATTGACAATTTTTAGTCACTCAACAGCATTTAGCAGCAACTGTAATGATATCATCACAGGCTCTGCTTAGCTCTGCCTCAGAGGCTTAATTATTTATTGTTTCTAATACAGGAGGTGGGTGATGCTGGAAGTGCAAAATATTGCTTTTCATCACCAAAAACCCATTTCACTTCCTATGTTTTATTATATTATTTTATTTATTTATACGCTCAATTATTCTGACTCAAATACTGTTCTATAACTGAAAAGTAGTTTGGGATGCCCTGTGAGGTGTCCACAAATGCTGGAAAATGACTTTGTCAGGATGGGATTTTTGAAGGGATGAAGCAGGTTCCCGCTGAAACTCAGTGGGAGTGAGGCGCTAGCTTCTTTCACGTACTTTTAGCCAAACTGTTCCAAAACCATTTGGTACTTAAATACAGAGAAATCATTACAGTCAAATAAATATTGTTGGAACAGAAACAATAACATAACAGTTCAGCAAATGCTGGCATTATTCCAGGTATGCCCAATACGCAGAGGTAGGCTACAGGGAGGCTTTCCAAAGCCTAGGCAACACAAGCTGCAAAGACGCTGCTCACCGTGAGCAGAGCTTTTGCCCAGGGCCAGACCTTCCCGTTCCTCACCAGCGCAGAGCTGGAGGATGCTGCCAGGTCCAGGAGTCCAGCTCCCCGCTGCTGCGGGCACAGGGACGTATTAGCCTTTCCCATTAGCCGAGGTCCCTTTTGAAACTAGCTGCATTTCTTGCCACTACCATTGAGAAACCTTTCCAGAACATGATTGCTGTGATGGTTAGAAACCTTCTAATTTCCAGGCTATGTTGATTCATAGCCAGTCTGTACTAGTTTGTTTTGGTTTCAACCTTGCTGTTTAGATTAAACATCTCTTCCGTTTCTGGTCCTTACTGTCCCGAGCTGTTAATGGGGAGAACGTGTATCTACTCTTAAGCTTTGTTTGTGCTGAGCTAAATCAGGAAGGATCTTTTAGTCTTCCCTCCTCATTTCTCACTTCCCTGCTAACTTCAGCAGTCTTTTCTCATGTTCCAGTTTCAATTCATGCTTTTTGAATAAAAATGACCAGAACTGTACATAGCTTTATCCCATGGACATCTCACCAATGCCATGCACAGTGATGTGCAATCCCCCTGTCTTGACTGGAAACATCACTCTTCGTACACACGTTTGTATTTGCCTCTGTCACAAAATTACTCCATTAGCAGCTTGTAGTCACTGTGATCAACAAAAGGAAGAGACCTGCCTCTGCTCTCATTTCCATCTCTGGAGCTCCAGCTTTCAAGCAAGTTTTCTTGATTTCATCCCCAAGGCACATTATTTTCCACATTATCCCAGTCTCACTACTCTGCTCCTCAAAGTCACCCAGTTCCCCCAAATGATGCTCTAACCTGCCTCTGAAATGGCAATGGCTCTTTTTCTTACTGTCCAGTAGGTTGATTCCTGCTTTTCCTGCTAAATTCACTACAACCTCCTTCCAATCTGCTGTTTCTCCTGTCATTGTCATCTCCTCCCAACCAATGTTCTACCTACCCGAAAGGTCTTTTTGTACTGGTCTCTGTCTTTATGACCTTAGCTAAAAATTTAGCTGTTATTACATCAAATATTTTTTTGAAGTCCAGATAGAGTAGAACTATTTTTTGCCTTTCTTAGTCTAGAAAAAACAGAAAAAAATCAGATTACTCTCATATGATTTTAACCTCTGAGAAGTCAAGGCTGCACTTTAGTGCTTCAGCTTTCTATAGTGTTGATCTCAGATTAATCAAAATGTAGTTGCATGGATAACATGTAAAAAGAATTATCTGGGCACGTATGTATTTATGCTGCTGCTTTTACTATAAGCAAGTGCTGTTGTGCTTCCCACAAGTGAAATTTAGGTACACCATTTCGAAAACTGGGTGCAGTTTTCGCCTTTGTCTTCAAAACCTTCTGCTAAAAATGTGTGGAGTTTTTTAACAGTCTTATGGGAAGACAGGGCAAAGAAGAACATTTTCCCCACAAAAAAGCATTGGCTGGAATACCACATCTTTTAAAATATTCTTTCATCTGCCAAATAAAAATATTATCTTTACTGTAAAAAGGATGTTTAATATTTCCCTACTTTTTATAGTTTTATAGTTGCCTACTGGTTTTTCTCAAATTTTCAAATTTTGTGCCAGTTTGCAGCCAGGAATAAAATTTTAAGCCAAGTTATAAACCACTGAAAGAGAAACATTGGTACAACCTTAAGTATAATAAAAATGCATCTGAGTCCAGTATTTTGATATCTGTGATAACAATTTGTACATTTGGACTTCGTAGATACACATTTGTAATAAAAAGTGTAGGATTTTTTTTTTTTTTTTAATTAGAAAATCATTGCTCCCTACTGGTTGAAAGGGTAGCTACCAATGGCTCGTGTTAAGGGAAAATCCCGAGAAAAAATCATGGGGCTGCTCCTTTCCCCGGTTCCATTGATGTCAGCAGGAATAACGCCGCTCAAGGTAACGGCGGAGCTAAGGTGTTAACACCGCGAGGAACCAAAATCAGCGTTATTCTTCCTAAGTCAGGAGCGGGCGCCGGCCGAGGCAGAGGGGTTTTATTGCTTACCCTCATGGCCGGGGGCAGCTGCCTGCAAAAGGCTGGTAAAATTTCGGGAGTGGGCTTACAGGGAGGCAGTACGCGAGCGCGGGCTGGGTTGCATGCGTGCATTGCTTTAGGCCTCTCTGAGCTCTGACAAGCTGAGCCTTTTTTTGGCGTACTGGTGGTGTATTGCAGGTGCAATTCCTTCAGAAATCCCATCCTGACTCTATATTTTATGCAGTTGGAAAAAAAAAAAAAACCTTTCTCTTTTTCAAATAATGTTAAAATGGCAAGTGGCTTTTTACAGTAGGAGCTACATGCTATTTTTTAACTATGCAGTGGCACTCTGGAAGCAGACTGCTGAGCATGATACAGCTGTAGAAATTTTGGTCTCACTGAAGTTAGTGGCAAATTTTCCCATAGCTTTTAGTGGGGCTGGTATGTCATGTTCAGGATTCTGCTGGATTTGCATGTGAATTTTCAAGTGGCCTCAAATACAAGCTCCCAATCTGAGCAGCTCCAGCTTTGGAGGAAAACT
Source organism: Dromaius novaehollandiae (assembly GCF_036370855.1). Classification (NCBI taxonomy): domain Eukaryota; kingdom Metazoa; phylum Chordata; class Aves; order Casuariiformes; family Dromaiidae; genus Dromaius; species Dromaius novaehollandiae. The sequence goes on along the minus strand of NC_088106.1, from coordinate 6,341,728 downwards.
TGTATCTGAATTTGATACTTTGAGTTAATGTCTGGTGAAACTCCAAGAGGGGCATATATTTGCGAAGGAGAAATTAGAAGGAGAAAAAACTCACAAGAAGCTCTAGGGGCAACACTGCTGTCACTGCTGCGTTTCCAAGTTTGGTTTGAAGAAAAAAATTGATGATCTTCACCATTATTAAGTGGCACGCCTAATATACTAAGTGGGATGAGTGGGAATTGTGCCCATCTAACTGAGAAGAGAATTTTGCTTAAGGTGACCTTTAATATTTTATTACACCAAAGCACCAATAGAACAATTTGTTAGAGCGACACTTGTGTGCCTGAACATGGGATTCTTTCATCCCTGTTGGAGCCTGCGTTTTTCCTACCCTGTGCAAACATGGAAGTCACCCTTATTTGACAGGAGCAGGAAACATTAGGCTACAGGTTCACTAATTCATATACGCTCACTGGTTATTTTTACTCTACTTCCTTCTGTAATGTCCGATTATCCGTTGAAATTGTGCATAAGTTGATTAGGAAGGCAAAAACCAGTGATGGAGAGAAGGACAGAGAAACAACTTGATTCAAATTAAATTTAATCCCTTGTATTAGAATGTTGTTCAACTTCCTCAGAGGTTACTGCAGTAGGAACTTAAATTACTCCATCCGACCTCTAAGGTATCGATAATATTTCTCAATGCGGAATGTACCAGGAGATAACTTCAAACATTGTCCACCTGTGTGGAGAAACAAGGGCTTTTCCCAAAAGTAGCTGCTGCACCTGCAAAGATGCTATTCATATGTATGCGTGCCCTCTTCAGCAGGGTAAACCCGAAAGCCAGGCAAGAGCATAAATTAAATGAAATTATCAGCTACTTGGAGATCTCACCTTCTATCAAGCTAAAATTCACCTGGAGTGAAAGATGTGTCCCACTCAAACCTCGCTCTGAGGGTCTACATGTAATGTAGGACTTTGTGGGGGTTCTCTGCTTCCAGTGGACTTTTAGCTAAATAAGTAAGTACTGATTTAACTGCTCTGTCCTGATATAAAGGATTCAAGTGGTCGCTCCTCGGTAGTAATCCAGAGCTGCTTTATTCTCAGAGTGCTGATTTAACATATTGGCTACTGAGCACAACGGTTTTAGGTTGGAAAAATATTTAGGCGAAGTCCCAAATGTACAGCTCCAAAATGGAGTATCCTGTGTCAAGGTATTTGTGGGTGTCTGGTGTCACGTATAGTAAGTTTTAATATGCCTGCTGAATAGTAAACTGTGCGAAACTTGTGCCCATATCAAAATATCAGAGAAATGAGATCGTTAGCTGCCTCGCCACGGCAAAAGCTAAGTCCTGGGGAATCGTGTGGTCTGTCGCTCCCCAAAGAAAGTTGCTGTTGAATTAAAGTGGAGACATACCACCTACTTTTGTGTATTTTCTCAAGCCACATTTAGCTTTAGGCAAGTCAGTTTGTGGAGGAGGGACTTCTGCGCTGAAGGAATCATTGGGGCATGCATTTAGCAGGAGATATTTCTCTCTTCAAGCTGCTAATGAAACCGTGCTCCAGTATGGTGTCTAGGTGCTGTCATTAGCTGTGTCATATTTTTAAGCTTTGCTCTGAAACCATGAATACACGTTGCTGACTTCTATTTTAGTGAGAGTTCGAGCCTAATCTGTTGTCTTCATGCTCTGCAGTTTTAAATAAAGCTCCGAGTTCAAGGGTTAGGATCATCATGATAGTGAGAGGCTGCATCTTTTTGGAGAGATGTGAAACCGCCCATAGTCTATAAAGCTCCCATCTGACAGCAGAGATTTTAGACCCTCTGGTTCTGTCCCAGTCGCAGTTCAGCTGTGTGTATTCGTGCTACCTAGATACCCAAGTGGGTTTAAATGGATGTGTTATTTGTCAGATCTTTATTTCTAATGTTGATTGCTCTATAAAACAGCCCAAACTTTTAATATTGGAGATAAATTAATTTCACTGAGAGGAGCTGTGGCATATTTGCATATTATACACGTCAATTTGATTCTACAGCTTTTTAGGATCATTTCAAATTAAAGGGGACACAGAGCAGTTTCCTGGGAACCAGGCACTGACACGAGCTTTCTGTAGAAGTGGGTTGTCGGGAAGCTGTCTATTACTGGCCCTGCTCTGGGCTGCTCTGCGTATGTGAGAAGCCAAATTGCAGCTCGTGGTTGTACCAATGACTTGGTCTCCACTGGGAGACTCTCTGCAAGGTCCCAGAGAGCTGCTACCATGTGGCAGAAGTCTAATTCTGGTGAGAAGAACGAAATACCAATGTTGGAAAAGAGGTCAGCAGTAGTATTGATAACTTCTACGTATATAGTCCAATAATTAGTAAAATATGGAGAAATATGGAGAAAAGAGCCTGTACTGGGTGTCACAACCTATCTGAGAGATCCATTAGTAAAACAAAAGTCATGTTCATGTACTAATAAAAAAGTATTTGTACAACCTTGTGTAGCAGCACCGTAAACTGACTCTGTAAAATTACACAGAAGTCAGGTGGTGCTTCGTGCCACTGATGCGGAGGTCAGGAGACAGCGGCCAGAGAGGGAGCTGGGCTCCAGGCATCGCCGCGGAGAACTTCTGCCCCCGAGCACGGCCACAGAGAGAAGCAGGTTCTTCATCTGCCATTAGGGCTTGCTCTCCCCTGGGGAAGGGCGTTCCTCAGGGCATGGTGGTAGTTGTTTCATGGAAGGGTAATCCTGCATTCCCGCTGCCGGGGTTCCCAAAAGGGCCCTGCCCACAGCGGGACCCGTAGCTGCCTGGTGCAGAACTGAGGAGGTGCCGGGCTCAGTAAGGACAGATGGTCCCTTCATCTTCTCACACCAACTGCCATTTCACCCATAAATCCCTCAGCTCTGGGTGCTTTGCAGTAATTGCTCCCCATGCTCTCTGTTCTTAAACCAGAGTATTAACACAGCCTCCACTACGATGCTATAATATGAGAAAGGAGGTGATCGGGAGCAGTTGTTAGCCCCCCCCGAGCAGCCACTGCGCTTACGTATGAAAGCTTGCGCAAAGGGCCGGGGGCAGGAGGAAGACCTGTTGGTTTGGAGCCAAAATGGCCCTTGCTCTCGCGCTGGCTGCCCTCGTTCGTGTGGGCAGCACATGGAGGCCGTTCAGGTAAAGGGCTGGAGTGCTTTACAGAACAGGACAACCATCGATCTACTCATGCTTTCAGCGTATGCTCCACTTATTTATCCAAAAAGTCTGTAAAAACAAAACAAAACAAACAAAAAACTTCCCTCACAGAGTATTGCTTCTTAATGAATAGCTCCTCTTGTTGTGGGACAGGTTGGTGCTCTTAACATTTTCTCTCTTGTTTGGCTTTATTAGGTGCTATCTCCCATGGCTATCAGTAAAGCCAATTAGTGGAGAAAATAACAGCCATATTAATCTCTCAGAGCGGTGCAAGAAAAAGAGTCATAATATCGTAGGGAAATTGTTCTAAGTGTGAAAAATTACCCACTCCGTCTATTTCATTTTTCTCAAACTCTGAAATTAATGACTTTCTGAAAAAAAGATATATTTATCTCTGTATAAAGGGAGAGATTTGATGAATGCTAAAGAGAAACCAATAGAGCTTTAATAAAAATGTATATGTCCATAATCCTATGAAATCTTATGAATCCTATTCTAGCATGTTAAACCACTGATTTGTATCTCTGTCAAATATAATTACAGGCAAACAATAGCGGTGCTATAATATCTATTAATCAAGATTATAATAAGGATTTTAAGAAGCTGTTTGCTTACGTTGGGAACTTTGAAGAAGTGCCACAGCTCCCAAGCCCTCCAAGCTTGATTTCCAGCATGGGCACAAGCCTTACAGGTGCTGCTGCGTAGCAAGCTCCTCTCTGCCAAGGGGTGCCTGCGGTTAGGATGACGTTCAGCCTATGTTACACCGTGTCTAGGGATGGGAATGGGAAAAATGGCACTAGCTGAACACATGCAGCCGTGCAAACCAAGTGTGGCAGTCAGTGAAGCTGCTCGGCTTGCAGACTTAGGCGAGGGGAGAGGGTTCATGCCTTTCGAGTTAGTCCCATTCAGTGGCATTGAGTCCTTGCTTATAAAAATCCCCCAAAATCTGAAGAACACCTTAGTTCAGCTGCGTGCTTCTCTGGGAAGCCAGGGAGATAAGGAATTACGCGCCAGCGGATATAAATGATATACTGGAGCACTTCCGATCCTGCTGACCTCTATGAAGCGCCACACAAACAAGATGGGGTTTAGGAAGAAAGGGGAATTGATGGGCTTTTGCTGTTGACAAAGGAGAAAGAATAGATAAAGGTAGGCTCAGCAATATGCTCATAAAGCTCAGTACCCTGCCAACATAGTTGATGTAATATTTCAACATATTCAGGTTTTATGGCCCTCAAAACAGGAAGCTTAAATGGTTACTTATATTTGTCTCTCCTCTGATCCCCCTCGCCCCCAGCTTTTCTGATACTCCTAAATTTGGCAAATTTGGATTATTTCCTTTGTCTGCCTTCTCTCCCTCCCTCTCTCCCTTTGTTTTTCTTCTGTGTTTTCCTCTTGTTTGTTCTCCAGGTATATTTTCCTCAACTTCTCTTAGGTCTAGTCACAACAAGCAGAACATGGCGTGAATGTTCCCAGCCTCATTTTAACTAAATTACCTACACTTGCAGCCTTGGTGTCAGAGCTCTGAGCAATGAAAGCTTGCCACCGAGCACATGAAACGGGAACGGAATTAGCCAGCAGTAGGAAACTACAAACAGCTGAGGCATTCAATTGTTGGCCATTTGAAGGATTAACTTCTAAATCATGTAGAGCTCCCTTGGTAGTTTAGCTAGTTGGGCACTCAAGGGTATATAAAAACACACTTTAAAGTAGAAATGTATTTCTTCACCTATAAAACAGAGATTTACTGGCAGGTTGTGATATTATTAATACTGGGTTTTCCTGCCATCGTCTGTAGTGCTTAATCACACTTTCTTTTACTTTCTACGTACACTTTTCTGTTGGGCTCCAAAAGAAAGACCGTGTCTATGGACTTGGTGTTCAGAGACAGATGACACTATTACCAAGAAATATATTTTAACAGCTTATATTCTAACAGCTGCCTACTGTATGCAATTTTTATACATGAATAACTTCCTCCTATTGATATTTAAGACCAGGAAGTCTTTAATACACCTAGTGGATAAATATTTGTGCCAGGTTGTTATTGTACTAGTAATTATGGAGAATTCTCCATATATTCTCACTCTACTGAAAACTGAAATGTGTCAGTGAAACAGGTTTTAGTGAGTGCTTGTAAAAGTTTTCTTTCGTTAATTCATTGCAAAGAGTCATTAAAGGCCTAATCAGCACCACAACAAAGGGAGCTCCAGCAGTTACGGTCATATGTTTGTTTAAATTCAGTCTTTTCCGTATCACACAAGAGCACTCCCAGGAACCTGCGCAACTTCTGAGGGAAAAAATCCACAGCTCCTTCTTTAAGGCTTCCTTCGAACAAGACCCTAAAGTCCCTATACAAGTGTTTATTCAATCAAAATCCTTCAGATTGGACAATTAAGATTGATGAATTTTATGGGGGTCTTTTTCTTTTTAGATGAATAGCACTAAACAGAGGTGACTTCCTTTCCTAGCACAGACTTGATAATGAAGCCACTGAATTTACTGTTCATATAAATATATATTTGTAAGGAGGGACTTCTGCAGTCGAATTCCAAAGCACGAAGCTCATTGGGGAGGGAGGGGGGAAGGGGACAACCGAAAAAACAAAACCACAGAGCTGAAATAAAGGGGAAAAATGTAGAATCACAAAGAAAACCTAAACAAATAAAGTGCAAACAGAGAGTGACAAGCGCACTCAGCCCCTGGATTGGTTATGGATGAGACGACAAGTATATGATGAAATTAATGACCCTCTGTCAACTTTTTAGATCTCACTTTTAAAGAGAATGGACCAAAAATCAATAGCCCCCAAACCACTAGTACTCCAGTGAACCAGTTTATCATTTATCTTACTGCTGGCACTCTTATAGAAAGTGCAGCCAAGCACAGCATAGGACTTTCATTGGTAGTCATCATTACATGCAGTGTTTGAGCACTCCAGCTAAAGGTCAAAGGTGTGCAGTGCAGCTCCTCCGAGGAGCACCTGTGTGAAATTACCAGGATCTCTGCGTGGCTTGTCCACGCTCTGTGCCTGCGGCTTTTCACGTGCATTTCCCTTTCCTGAGTTTTACCTGTTGGCTAAAGCCGAAGCAGAGCAGTGAAACTATAGCACTGCAGTGGTGGCTGTACATCCAGAGTTAAGGCTGAGTTGATGTTTCTGTTATCTGCTGTGATTCTCAAACTGTTGTGTCTCCGTCATTTCTAGTGGCAGCAAGCTGAAATCACTGGCATATGACCTCTCAGGCATACGAACCTCTAATGAAGATTGTTCTCTTCTCTCCACCCCCCAAAAAATGTTTTAGATACTGTTTAACATCTGGTTTTTAGATGCTTATTTTAAGTGCAAGGCAGACATAGCTGAGTTCAAAGTGTATGTGTCATACATGACTTTACAGGTAGCTAATCCTAAATGTTACGTTGCCTTATTAGCCAGAGGGCCAACAAATTCAGTTAATAAAAGGAGAAGAAAAAAAACTGGGAAAAGTATTAAGAATACCATTTGTCATTTATGATGTACCAGTTACTGTTTTTGTATGACAACAGCACGGAGGAGCTCTCCAGTGAGATCCTGACGTATTGCGCCCATTGCTCCCCACGCCTAGTAAAATACAGTTGTTGCCTTGAAATGTGCACGTTCGAAAGGGATAAACTCGGACAAAGGAGGGCAATAAACATTATCCCCTTGCACAGATGGGAAACTGAGGCATCAAGCAAATAAAGAGGCAAATTTCAACCCCCCCCAAGTGAGTTCGAAACCTTTTGTTCCCACGGGAAAGCTGGAGCAAAGTTGAGAAGTGAATCCAGACTTCCTGATTCTGCTCCCAGCGCGTTAACCACAGGAGCAGCCTTTCCCGCCCGCCCGCCTGCTATTTGCAGCTCAGATCTGAGCAGGATGGATTCAAGGCTGCAGCCTTTCCAGGCACATACACTTGAGTTACGCTGTTCCTCTGTGTTTTGTATGAGACCTCATAACCGATCCCGTCTGTGCACTGCGGCTACCGAGGATTTCCTGCCGGGCTCCTCTGACTCCCCTCGCGCTCACCCGCACCTGTACGCAGTCGCGGCTTCGGCTGAGCCCTGGTGCTTGCTGATGTGTCTTCATGGACGCACGTGTCAGCACTGAGCCAGGCTTGGGCACATGGGCTATGTCGACTATGTACACGCTCACGGATGTGTGTGCCCAGTCCTCGAACCTGCGCTGAATTCAGTGTCCAAAAATTCTGCCTTTTAAGAACCTGAGGCACTTTAAAAACATTGGCACAGCTAAGAGACAATAAAATATTTCCTGCCACGGTGCTGTGGGAATGATGGCAGCTGCCCTGCACCACTGCGGGCAAGGAGGTATTTTAATGCTCTTTTATACTGGTGAAGTTTTTTCCAGAGATCTGCCAGCCTGCATGCATGGGCAGTGCTGCTCTGATCCAAGTGAGGGGAAGCTGTGGAGCCACGTGGCCACACTTGTGTCACTTAACATGGGACAACAGGCTAGTGGTGGCTGAGGGAAGATGGAGTGAAAATCCCCCAAAATGACTCTCGCCCCTTTCGGTGTGCTACTTGATGGGTGATTGGTTTTGCCAGGCGTGCCAGAGAGGCAGATAGAGGTTTTGGAGGGTTTTGGAAGAAAGGTAGTGAATAAATACAAGATTTCATCTTGGCAAAAAAGAAAAAGACATTTTGTTACAGTCAAGTCATCTAATGGTAAAAATTTCCTACTGAATATGTGTGTCCTTAACACCAAAATGGTATTTGCAGGCTGAGGAACTGATTGCAATGGGGAATAATGTTAAAATCAAAAACTAAAGTAACTTAGGCAACAAAGACATTTATGTAAAAAATACCTCTAGATGTAATGTAATATGTAGAAGTGATGAAATATGAGGCAAGAGCATCTATAGAATAGCACTTAAAAGGACCTGCTCTGTCCTCAGTATAGCCATGCTAGAGCGGGAGGGCCAGCAGAGCACGTCGGCTCACACGGGACTTCACTGCGGTTACTCATATGCTTAAGCTTATGCAGGCGTGATACGTCTGAGTAGTTCAGTGCCTCTGCCTTTGACCATATGCTCTAAAAGCAGCTGATAAGTATGGCGAGGTCCACTGTCCCTGTTGAGCACTAGGGGTTCAGGTGATTGTACTTAAATTGCAAAGAAAATCCCACATTTATTTCTGGCCTCCTGATGTGCTGTCATTTTGGCCTGTCTTTCAAGAAGGCTTGTACAGTTACGTGCGAATCACAGTCCCTCTCTGCAGCTCTCCCGCTCTGCCTGCTCCTATTGAGTATAAGCACCATCAAGCAACATGAGGCAAAAATACTACATCTCTAACAGAAATTGTGTGCATGTTTTTGGCACGTGGCTCTGTGCCTCTGCTGTGCTAAAACCACTGGCTGTCACTTGCCAACGTGTGGCATGACGCAGAGACAAGCATCAAGGGTGGTAATGGATAGGAGCAGCCCCATGGGGCCAAAGGGAGAAGAGATGCTTCCTCAGATAACTCTTGTGTGCAACAGATTTGTATTTGTTGGCGTGTTTTGCAGAGCGGGGGTTGCCCCTGCTGCCTAGCTGTGTCCCATCAGTAGAATTGCTCCAGCTCTGGTGGTAGAGCCAGGGTGTCCGGGTCCTGGTGGGTGGGATGCTGGTACCATCAGGGCACAGTGCCTCCCGGAGCCCCAGCTCGCCAGGTCTCCCGACACTTTGCAGGCTGCGACTCCACCACGCTCCTGAAAGCAGGGTCACTGAGGACCCTGGTACCGATACCAGAGGCTCAGTGGAGCTCACAAGCTGCGTCTCAGCAGAAGCGCTGCTGGCGTTGGGGTGAGGAGGAGGTGGTGTGGTTGCCCAGACCTGGGGGTGCCGGGCACCAGATCCAACGTGACATGAAGTGCTGCTGAATTTCTCAAGTGAGCTGTCACTACAGAGAAGGTCAGTCATGTCGTCCTGTACTTCAGCTCTCCCGTGTGCACACAGTGACAGAGCGTGTACTAACTGCTGAGTGGAGAAAAAGCATCTGATGGTGGACAGGGCCCAGAGAAACTCTGGTTTTGAGTGTAGGGGCTGAAATGTGAAGCAGAGCATCAGCACAATTGATACTCTAGTGTGGTGGATGACCAGAGATTGGAAGGTGGCAGATCAAAACAGTGAAGACTCTCATTTGTTTTGTTCCTAAAATTAATTTTGTTTGTGGATGAACGTTGGACGGCTCAGCAGAGGAAGTGGGTTTGAATACACAGGTCACTGGGATTTAGTGCAACTTCCACTGACGTCAATGGAAAAACTCCCGTAGACGTGAAAGTGGAGGCTGGATCAGCTATGGGCCTGTCTGAGCTGCAAAGTCGGTAGATAAAATTAAAAATGCCATCAGTGGCTATGAACAAACAAGCAATCTCTTCAATATTCAGTCAACATTTTTTCCCAGCATATTAAACCCATATTTTATCCGTAAGAGTGAATAGAGACAATTACTTCAGTCACACCTATCATATCCTGTTTGCTTGTACAATAACGGCCTGATACGAGACCCGCGCGCTTACATTATGTGTTCCTTTCAAACAGAAAAGGCAAGTTGCTTCAAGTAGAACAATTCCTGTACTAATTGCAACCATTTGAAGTTTACCACTCTAGGCTGGTTTCCCTGAATGAACACGCTAATCTGTTAAGGCTTGTAATATGTTAAGACATTTAATATGTTTAATAAATATTTTCTTTTTTCTTTTTGTTCTTTGTTTTACCACTAGACTAGAGACTTTTTGGTGGAAGAAACTATGAAAGTTTTGTTTACTTTGACATTAAATCATTCAGTATTCAGTCTGGCAATGGTTTAGCTCCAGGGGATACTTGATAAAACGGGGAGAAGGGGATGATCGCTGATACAAGTCTGTTCCTGGTTTCCGGCACAAGTGCCTCAACCAGTTGGCTACTGCATCCCTTCTTGTAGAGGGACAAGCACCCACTACCCTTGTACCCGATACTACATGTGTCTAAATCTCAAAGCCTGTATGATCGAGGCTTTGGATTTCAGTCAGTTCATCGAAAAGAGGTAATTTTTCCCTTTCCTGCATCTCTGCATCAAACCATTTTGTTTACCGATTTGTGCTTTTGTGATTCATGTTTCTAATTCTGAAGTGAATGTTAAAATCTGGGTCAAGACCATGAAAACCCTTACAAGTCACTTTAACGAGCGAAACTTGCAGCTGCTCTTTGGAGCAGATTTCAGAGCGCATATTTCCCTGGTGCAGGCCAACTCTCGCTCGCTCGCTGCCCGTGCTGCGCGCGCTCGTCGGGTGCTGCCCGCCGGTGCGGCTAGCGGGTTGCCGTCCGGTCGGGAGTGAACGTTGCCCCCCTCACGCGCTCCCTGTCTACAGCGAGCTCCTGGGAGCTGCTACCTGCACAGAGATTGCATAGGATTTATAATTAATTACTGTCCCCGTGTCTAAAACGCATGTAGCTTTTAGGAAAAGGCTTCACATATCTTAAATCAGAAGGGACATAGCTATTTTCGTGCATATTAACTAGGATTCTTTCTCTTTAAAACTGACTATTGGACATGTTGTGTGTATTATAACTTAAAAGCTTCAGTGGAGCTGCATTTTTGAGAGTTGTATTCATTCTGGAACCGTACCACAATTCATCATATTAAACTTCATTTGTTGGAAGCCTTACACTGGAATATGGGCTTGGTCTCTAAGGAAGTGCTTCATTTCTGTATTCCTTACCAATAACAGCACACACCACTGTCTTTTTATTACTCTGTGGCTAGCACCATTCATATAGTGCATTTCCACATCAGGGCTGGAGAGACCCCCATCCTGTTGAAAAATTTAGACTGCTACAGCAGTAATCAGAAATACCAATAAAGTGTCCCTGGTTCTAGGTGGTGATGTGGGATGGAGGGAGAGAAAGATATAAAAATGAATCATGATGTGAGACAGTATTGCTCTGGCAACTGCTTCAAAACCTGAGAGCAGTGAGACTGTATAAAGGCTTCAGAATATTCGTACGATCCTAAAGAGACCTGCAAAGACATTGCAAACTCATCAGGCAGCCAGTGCTGCAAGGAGGAGGAGAAATGCAGTTTTGAGTCATTCATCCCCAAACAACAGATGTGCCTTAACCCAGAAACAGGTAATATGGCTTCCAACTGAGGTGAGCTGCTTTGGATAAACCTGGTTTAAAAAACAACCACATGTTTAATGCAGGAAGCTGTCGAAGGTGTAAAGAATGGCTAAGTGAGTGGGACACTATTAATCTTGGTTTGTTTCAGCACTACGTCTTTAGCTGTTGAAGAAAAAAAAAAAGCCTTGCTCCTAGCTCATAACCTGAGTGTTAAAACTGATGTCCTCCCCATTAGGGCCTGTAAACTCATTAGCACATGGCAATTTATCCTCTTTTATTTCTTCTCAATTATCCTATCATCCATTGTATCTGGATCTGATTACCCTTTCCCAGAGTCAAACATTATCTTGTAAATCATTTGCTTTAAGTCTAAGCCTGCCATTGCATTGCCCAGGATTTGCTTAGGCAGGTAATAAATCAATTAGCATTAAACTTGTGGCGTCATCAATTTTCTTGCCTTGCAACTGAAAAAAAAGAGTACCTGAACTTTGCAAAGCCATATCAAATTTCCTTACACTGTCCACACTGAGATTTCCCTTCCCCTCCTTTCCCTCACGTCCCAAACCAATATCAATATATTCTGTACTGAGCTGGAGATGAAAATGGTCAGGGAAACTGTGGAGGACCCAGATTTAAAGGCCAGTAAAGCCTATGGAAAGAGGCCTTTTGACTTGGTAACCTTTGGATCAAGCCCTGTATGAGACCCTGCAGACACCCAGGCCTGACGGGGACTTCTGGCTTCTGCCATTCAATAAATGTTAAAAACTAAAAAGTGCTTACTATCTATCGAGACAAGCCTGTAACCTCCTGTATGTGAAAATAATGTGATATTACTACCCTATAAATGCTGGAGAGGATCTGCTGGTTCTCTGCCAGCCCCACATTGCCCCAGGCCTGCCTAAGCTGGTTATCTGAGCATTTCCTTTGGGCACAGGCAACCGCCACACTGATAGAAGAACAGCGTTGGGCTCCCGTCCCACCTCCTTCTTGAGGCTGAACCAGCTGATGTGGTTGGGGTGTCCCTGCCCGAAGAGGTGCTTTGGGACAAACACAAATCAGACAGCAGCAGCATGACTGGCTTTAATTCGCTCTCACACGCTCCTCCTGCTGACTTGCTGCAACTACTTTTTGGCGGATCCCCAGGATCTGATCAGATGGTTGCAACATTTATTAGATGTAGTCTGGGCACCTGATGCAAAGAAGAACATTTCTTACCCCCTTTTGGTACAACCTTCTAGACCAACTGCTGAATCGGCATGCTTGTGCTCAGGTTTTGAGGTATGCAGCCCCTGGTGTATTATGTCCCTTCTTTCCATACTGAGCCTTCAAAACATAAAATTTTAGCAGTGGTGATTTGCCATGCTCCAAGCACAAAGTAACCGAACGTGAAGTCTGTAGTTAGAGCTATTCAATGGAGTACCTGAGATTAGAGGAGTCATCCAGTTGTCTCATTTAGAAAGTTTGCTGTGTAGGAAGAGATTTGCTATTTGGGAAGGGATCTGTACTTTGCGTATGGGAAATCTTGCTCTGGAGTACAGCAAATCTAACTGGAAGAAACTTTTAAAGTGGGGCTGAAGTCTGTCAGCAAGAATCTGGCACTGCTTGATCTGCAAACCTCTATGCTTACGTGTGAGTTATTTGCAGTCACTGTTTCCACAGGAGAGGACTTCTGCTCTGTATTCACTTTCATGACGGAATTGTAACCAAAGAGATGACGAGAAGGTTTCATGCTTCCTCTTGCCATTGTTTCCCATTTCTTTTAAAGAAGAATTTGTTGTATAGCCCTAAAGTTTTGTATTGTGGTTATTTCTTGGAAAATCATGTTGCTGAAATGATGAATTACACTGTCCATGACTTGAACAGAGAAAAGGGTAAGTAATTTATTAAAAAGATCTAAAGAGTTTACTTAGAATCCGTGAAAAAGTGGGCTTGTTCACACATCAACTCGTGTATTGGGGCTTCAACTTTAGTGCTAACTCATGTGGAATACATATTATTTCATAACTGTATCTGCAACTCCCATCTGAAGTTGTTGCATCTTCCTTTGAAGTAACTGGCATTAGCCACTGTCAGGGATTGTACAAAGTCACCTACTGTCCTAATCTAGTGCAGCGTAGCTCATCTTCTGACGTTACCGCATGCACCTGGTTGATTACAAACGCACGAGTGTAGAGATCGTTGATGGACCAACCCAGGCTTTATTAAGTGTTTCTGTGGTTTCTGTCTTTGGGTCAGTGTTTCCACGCAAGAAAGTTCTCCTGCCCTTTATCTAGTTTCTGGGTGTAACTAGCTATTGCTGTGCCTTATACTTTGGTAGTTCCATGTTTGTTTCCATGACTTCTTGTAAAAATGTGTAGTAGGAAATAAGAAATACATACATAAAGGTGAAATGTAAGTCATTTATTCCACAGGGAGCTCATTAAAAGTGCCTAGTTGTCAGCAGTAGGATTTGCATTTGTTTTTGTGGACCTTAGAGGGATTCCTACAAGTTCAAGTTGTTGATTCAAGTTCACGCCAGTAGCTAACCTGCAGGTGCAAGTTTTGGAGGAAAGGCGTAAGGAGTTTGCACCCCCTTCCCTTCCCGGCCTCCCCCCATTACCGTTGCCTGGGGAAGGTGCCTGCACCTCCCGACACCATTCGGACGCATGTCTGCCATTGCTCTTCCCAAATAACAGAAACTCGTTTTTGCATTAACAATGTATAAATGGACTTGTGAAAATGCTGCAATTTCTGCAAATGTTTTATGCTTCAAAAGTGTTTTCTTTAGCTACGTGTTACACAATTTTTGTTATTCCGGGGCAAAAATGTTCTTGTTCTGATCAGCTGGCCAGTCCAGTAATCCCCAAGTCATACGGGGAGCTGTATGCATGTATTAGCATCTGAGCTAAAGAGCAGAAAGTGCCTTTTGTATTCATGAATAACTTTGCAGAGCACTTGTCTAATGATAGGTGTTATTGTATTTTATAGATATTTTATTTCGTTACTAGAGAAACTGAGGTGATCAGCAATGAAATGGCAAGGTCACACAGAAAACTCTGTGGTGGAGATAAAAACAAGCCCCCGTCTTGCTCAATCTTGCAATATAACTCCAAGACTAGCTGTTTACATCTCACTCCATTTACGTTGTCCCAGTACGAAGTAAATGAGTCAAAAGTTAGGATTTGAAATAGGAACTCATTGAAAGTTTTCATTAAAATCCCCCGGGACGCCAGATATAAGGCATTTCCTGGGACTCTCAAAGGTCATTTGTCGAACAGTTTCTTCTAAGCAGATATGACAAATTATTCCCTTGGCACGATAAACGATACGCAAACCCTTTAATTATAATATAGCACTCAATATCTTTAGACATTTCAACATTTCCTATGTATCCTACACATTTCATTACAAGGAAAGGTTGAACAGAATTAAAAGGGTGACGTTACCCAAAGATTGATAGTTTACCTGTCCAAAAGGGAAAGTTGCGGTACAAGCGAGCACAAAGGAAGGAAGGATCCAAAACAAGTTTTGATTGCAAAGGAGACTCGGATAAGAGAGTTTTTATTATCCATAGCTTTTAGCCTTATTTACCATCAGGCTATCTTGCCACAAGCATGCTTTTTAGTTCTGACAGCTTTGAATTATGACCATTGTGGGATCCTATCTCATTAACTGAAATGGGAGAATAAAACATCAAACAATCATAAAAATAATTTGGCACTGTGAAACCACTTAGGAGCAGCTGTCAAACAGGTTGGAAGATAAAGTTCTAAATAAAAAGAATAGAGAGAGCTGCAATGTCCTGCCATATGCTTCCTCTGCATTATAGACTCCTTAATAATATGAAGTGCCCGTGTTTATGCAGAATAGGCCAGACGCTCCATATATGATATTGATTATGCCTTAACCCCAATTTAGTAAAGACATACTCCTCCTTTTCCTAATCAGATATTGCAGAAGCAGTTTTCTGAAAATGTCCCTAATGCCAAGACATATTTTATCGCCGATGGCTGTGGCAGGAGATAGGGCTTTGTCTTGCCTGTCGTCATGGCTTGGAGCCCAGTTTTAGGACAGCAAGGCCCCTGTGGGGCTCTTCTCCAGCAGTTTTCATCCAGCAATTCAAAAACATACATCTTTATCAAGCTGTTGTTGTCAGACAACATTAGATAATTAATAGGCCATTTGTCAGCCTGCACAAAACATGTTAAAATCCCAAACACAATCAGGATAAATATAGTTGCCTGCTCTCTGAAGGCTTTTTTGTTCTGACACGCAGGCATTGCAGGCAGATATTTACTATTAAACAAGACTCATTATTAATCACATCTAATGTTAATTAATTAACCGCCTCTGTGCATTGAGGGCTCTCTGTGACTTTCAATTGTTTTAAGGAGCTAATTGGTAACTTAGCAGTTTGCATGCAAGTTGTTGTTTCTTGTTCAGTTCAGGTCAACTTTTTCAACTTAACAGAAAAACTGTGCTCGTTTAAAAAAATATAAATAAAACATGGAATATTTTTTAGCAGCATAAATTATTATTGAAATAAGCCCTCATTTGGACTTCTTAGGGAAGGCATAACTATCTGATTCAGATTCAGCTTTAATGTTGGCATTGCTGAGTTGGGGCAGGTGCACGGATTTCAAGTTCTCTGAAGCTCCCTGGTGTCTGGGCTATAGCGGATAAAACTGATATGGGATCGTGTCCCCATAGTCCAAGCGGAACTGCTGGCGGGTGCTGAGCACCTGGAGGCACCGCAGCAGCCATCCCTAGTTATCTGGCCTTCAAAGAGGGGGCCACTGAGGACCAGTAATTACAGAAATTGCCTTTGAAAACACTGACGCCTGTATGGTTTGGTCCTAATTCTCCTTAGCTCTACACTTTGTGTCATCCTAAGCAATGGAGAAGGAGTGTCATTCGTATTGGTAAAATGCCACCAAGTCTGGTTTGCATCCTGTTTGCCTTGATATATTTGACTTCCCAAGAAAAGGAGCTATTGAGAAGCAGACCCTTTCCATTTAAAGATGCCCTTCTTCTGGAAACTACTCATTTCATGTAAAAAAAGAAGGGAGGCAGGACTTGCCAACACAGGTTAGATCAGAAATCCATATGGAAGCCAGCAAGACAGCACAACAGTTCTGCAGTCACTTTGCCTGCAAAATTCCTAGTGAACCGAATGGGACGGCCATGGGCACAAGGCTTGTATGGTTTGGCCCAAGAGCTTCTGTGAGCTGCCAGGCTTTACATGTGTTTTGATAGTGCTGCGTACAAGTTTTTTTTTTCTATTATGTTTTTCTTTGCATGTCCACTGCATTTTAGGCACTGAATGTGCCTTCTACGCTGTGATGGTTGGTTGTGGTGGGTGCTGTGGTGACTAAGCATGTGTGTAAGAAGAATTAGCTTGCATAACTGTATAAAGTCATTTTGTTTGGTATAAAGCCATTTTGAGAGGTGGGGGGAGAGTTCACCTGATCCTATAAATTCTGCTCCTGCAAAACTTCCATGAAAATCAGCAGGAAACCTGCATATAGAGAGCTTGCAGCATTAATCTCTAACACAACTTGTGAAAATTGTCTTTGCTTTATGCTCCCATTATATAACTTGGTGGCATAAGTCTCTGGGTTATAGAAAAAGTCAATCCTTTAAAATAGTGATTAATATCATCACCCACTAAATAAAAACATGATTATATTTGCAAAATATTTCATATTCAGACTATCTGTCTGTCTAACTGTGCTCTTGCACTCTCTCCTCTTTGCTGTGTCAATATTTGCATTACCAACCCCTATTTTGGAGGGTTTCTAACTCGATCTTGCATTTATTTTGGCGAAGAAAGTGGAACACAACTTCTTACTCTGAGAGAGAATTTGTTTTAAGAAATAATGATGATGGGTTTTGACTTGGGGAGGGGCTGGAGCCCTTGGGCGGCGGGGGAAGATCCTGCCCCCCCCCCGGGACAGGGCAGTATTGCCTTGCAGCCGAGCCGCCCGTCTGGCCGGAGCAGCACCAGGCAGAGGAGAGACAGCCGGGGCTGGCGGAGGTGGTCCATGCACACAGCCATCGCCACGTCCAGCAAAGGGCATCTATCTGTCCCGGGGGCTGAGCAGCGTTTGGCCAGGGCTGCCGAGGTGTGCGGTGGATCTCCCCGTGGGGCGAAAGCACAGGCTGGCTCTTTTGCTGGGGGTGTTTCAACCTTTATCACAACGGGACGGGACCTTGTGCAGGGGCCGGTCTCTGTCACATCTTACTCAAGGCTGCTAACGAGTCAGCTAGCAGGTGATTCCTGCTCAAACTGTCTTTATGCCTGGATCTCAATATTTGAGGTTGAGAATTTCAACAAAGCTCAATTCTGCAAGGCTTCCAGTTAAAAATTCCCCAAATAATTAGTCAAATGGACTTTTGGGAGTTCTGAATGGAAATATAGTTCCTGAAAGTTTTTGAGATTGTGGTTCTAATTTTGCAACTTAGCCATTTATTTGCAGATACATCCAAAAACCTGTCATGTACCAGTGCCAACGTATATATTCCTACATGTGTATGGAGGTGTGTGACCATGAGTATATAGGTACATACACATATCTATATCACAGACTGGTATTTATGAAGATAATGTGTGTGTATCGAGTGTTGCTTTGCACAGATACATCTAGGGTAAATAGCTCACACGCAGGGCAATAGCAGAGCTTAGACTGTTTTATTCCTGCTGAAATGCTCATACTGAATTATATGAAAGAGGGGGCTTGGATTTGAGCAAAAAATGTCTTTTAGCTATCAGACTGGTGCTGGGATTAAACTGAAATCACCGTTAGCATTACTGAAGAAGCCCCATTGGCTAAAACAGTAAGCGTTGTCTGAAGTCGCAGGATACCCGCTCGTAATAAGCCCGGCAATGCGCTCCAGTTAAACACGTAACAGGCGCTTACTCCGAGAGCGTGAAGCTGTTGTCGTTGGGTCTTCATTTGTAGCCGCAGCACCGGGTGCGGGGTCTTTGGGTGCCTTGCACCCCCATTCCTTTAGGGCGCATTTATCCAGGCCTGAATTTAAGCAGACACTAAGGTTGTCCCTGTCACCTGCCAGGGTGTCACCTGCGTCGGGGTGCTCACAGTGTTCTCGGTGCCGGAGAAAATGAACGCTTCCTCCGGAGAGCCTCCTCCGGCACCCGCCCGCCGTGCCAGCCCCAGCACCCCTCCTATCCTCTCTCCCTTAGCCCTGGAGGTGTAGGCTTGCTGCGGGGCGGACAAGGGTTTCCCAGGAGGTAATTTCAAGGCTGAGTGCTTCCCCTCACGGGGCCCTGCCGATGGTAACGCTCAGCCGTGCCTGCAGGCCCCGGGGCCCATATGCCTCACGTGCAGGCCGCGGGGCTCTCACCCGACGCCCAGGGCTTTCCGCCAGCTCTAGGTGTGTGCTGCCTGCCTCTGGCAGAGAGAGGCCCCCTTCTCTTTCAAGCCTTAGTTTCATTTTCGTATTAGTGGTGTGTGTCTACAAGTATAATGCCCTGTTTATTTCCAACATGGTCTTCGAAAGATGCAGGCTTAAGCGGTTCCGTAGGTTTGGGCTAATGTTTCAAGCAAGGCCCATAATGCAGAAATAATGTTTGTATTGGCCCCAGGCTAGCAAATATACAACCAAGAAACAAACCAGAAACTTCTCCTTTTGGGCTGTCATGCTGTTTTAGGAGGAAGGGATAGTTTATTCCCCAGATACAGGAGGAAGCTTCCCTCATCCAAACTGTGAGCTGTGAAACTCATTTTCAGGCAGAGAAACAAGCTAAAATAATGGAAATACTATTAAAACATTCAACTAGCCTTCCTCTGTAGCCCCACATGAGCAAATGTCCAAGGAAGGAGGTGAAAAGCCCTGCCGTATCTCCTGAGAGCGCAGGAGTCTGGCATCAATTCCCACGTTTGCACCTGCTCTACCCTGAAAGCCCGGGGCCGTACTAAGCCTGGGTTACACCTACGCGGCCAAAACCACAGGAGATGCCCTTAGCCTGAGACACAGTTTCACTGACTCAGGTAATGATTACCAAAAGGTATCTCACATTGACCGAGAAGGTCACAACCAGTATTTTGATATGGGCTTCCAAACCAGCTTGCCCGTAGCTGGGAAATATGAAATTTAAGGCTATCTTCATGCTAAAAATATGAAGCCATTTCAAAACAAGAAATACTTCTAAATAAAATTTGTATACGACTGATTGATTATCTTATTTTAATCCATATTAAAGCTTTAAGTCTTTAGGTGTGGCTCTTTAGTTCTAACATCTCATAAATTATGGCTATAATGAAGCAGTCATTTATCCAGGGCTGATGATGAATGGCTTGCCCTAGGAGGAACTAAAGAATAGGCAAGTAGATCATTTTCATATTTGGTGAAAACAATATTAAGTACCCAGACCTCAGTGATTGCCCTAATAAATGAATAATCTGAGGTGAGGGGCTTGGCAGTCAGTGTAAAAAATAACCTGAGCTTTCTCTGTCATTTGTCAGGCTTTGCTATGACAGCATGCATTATGGGTAAATGAGCAATCAGCAAGAGCTATGTTATGGCTGGGATGGTTTTGAGGAATTTATCATATGCATTGCTTGGTACCTTTAAGACCTTAAGGCTTAATGGCTATAGTGCATGACTGCAAGTGAGCACAGCTCTTATTTACCATCCTATGCTTCATTTGCACTGGATCCCCCCCCTTTTTTTGAACTTATTATGGGAATGAACCTCCGTTAGTATTGTTTCCCAGGCTTACTTTCGCTCACATGCCCTATTCCAGCCTGCTCCATGTTAATTCTGGCACTAGCATACGCAAGGAATTTGGAGGATACCCTGCCCTGTGTAGCAGAGATGTCAATTTAAATTTAATGGACAAAGTCAGTAGCACATGGGCAGCATGTGTAGGTACAAACCCTGGGGGAAATACGAGGAAACACGATAAAGCGCTCCTTCAAATACTTCTAAAGTGCAGTTGGGAATTAGGTGCTGTTGCCTCTTAATTAGCCATAAAACATTCGGGTATAGAGTGGGGATCACAGCAAAGCGTGTTAGCAGGTATCTTGGCAGGGTATAAACGTATTTGGTGCGTGTGCCCCCATTGGAGGCAATGCCGGTGATGTGAGACGTGACGCGGTGCGTAATGGCTCGAGGGGCTGTGGCAATATTCAGCCTTCCTGCTAAAAAGTGTTCAAATTGCTGCTCTCTGCTGCTGAGTGACCGCTCGGCACTTTGTCCGGCAGCTCTTCTCGGATCATTTTAACTGCCACTTAGAGGAAGGGAAGACAGGAAAGCCTGAAACTCCTACTTTTATATCTGCTACGTAATCGTGTAACTGAAATGTAACAAGGCATCAAACTACCCCGCTCAGGCTCTCGCAGGGTTAGGCGTCGGGAAGGGCTCCCTTTGCGGGTGGCTACGGAGGGGTGCTCAACAGTCCCAGGCAACACGCTCCGGGGGCCCAGCGAGGAACGAGCCGGCCCTGCCCTTTCCCTGGGATTGCCCCACGCTCGCCGAGCCGGTGGGGCTCGTATGTGCCGAGGTGCGAGGGAGTCCCATGCAGTGGCCGCTTCTGGAAATGTTCGTGTAGGCAATATCCTCCAGTGGGCACAGATGTTGAAATCCGCTCCCTGGATTTCTGCGAGGCTCCTAAGCGGTGACTGCAGTGGATAGGAATTTCTCTCTCCCTGGACAGATATGGCTTACCAGGGAAAGCAGTTAGGTGAAGCAGCAAGCAATGGAGCATGCCCTTTTCCAGGCCTAGGTCTGTGAAACAGAAATTGCACTGCTATCACACCTGCCTCTTCATGGGATGGATGTTACGTGCAGTTTGTTTTTCTGTTGATTTTCTTAAGGGTTTTAAAGGAAGAAGTGATGCAGGGACATTAAAAAATAAGAATTGCTTTTTAATATCTAGAAAGCAAAAATGTACAAGCCAAGCCATGCTATTTGTCCCTGGCAGCAAAGACTGTCAAGATGAGGCGTTTAGGTGAATTCCTATCTGTTGCTACACTGTTTCCTATTCCGAAGGTCTTATCCCCTGAGGTGCTGAGGACACCAACAGTGGCTGACAATCCAGCAACAATATTATGTCTTTGCTTAAATTTAAGCTGGGCACTCTGATATTTTCGAAACTCCAGTGAGGGTGAACCCACATTTCAGGGATTTGCTGTGCCAGGGCAGAACCTCTCAGCATATTGCAGGATGAAGCCGAAGTTGAGCCCACAGCCTCCTCTCAGCTCCTCTGTTCCCCTCAGCGTTTGCCCTTCTGCTAATGCTCCATCTTCCTTGCAACTGTAACTTCTGATTTTAATGTTTTTATTTTCTTTTTTACTATCATAGAGGAAAAGATTGTTAGAAAATGCTCTGATCTAGCTTTTCTGAAAATTTAAATGCCAGTCTGCCACAGTTTTCAATATCTCTTTACCTGCTGCCACTTATATCTTTCACTTCTCATTAAGAAAATGAAGCCAGAAGATTAAAGCACTCCCAATTTAGCTTTTTAAATAGGAACTGAAAGTTAAAAGCAGACCAGCTGAGAATAAGCGCCACTGAGAACTGCAGCTGGGCTGATTCTATTAGAAAAAAAGAGACTACTTTTTGCTTCTGATCTGTCATTTAAGAAAGTTTGTTTATGTATAGATCTGACACCAGATGAATATATAGTGACGTTTCTCATTGAGATGAAAGTTTTACTGCGAACTGATCAGATATCACATCACTAAATACTAAGAGTTTCATAAGAGTAAGGCCACAATTCTGTCTAGGAACAAGTTCTTCATCTTTTCTGAGCCCCTTTAATATCTCTAGAGATCTGCAGAGGCACAGGGTTGGAGCCCAAGATCAGAGAGACTGATTTCAAACCCTCTTAAATGGATTCTGGGAGACTGAATCTGGACCTTGATAAATGAATTTGGAGATACTGGGGGTGGAGAGACAGAGGGGAATGGGGAGGTGGAAGGTTCCTGATGTGCATACTTATAACCTAAACCCAAGGGTACAAATAAGGAGAGTTGATTAGAAAAATGATTTGATTCCAGTCAAGATTCCCCAGCAAAAAGAGCTGGTTGTCCTTTAGTCAGGGCCAAGAGATGCTAGTGTGTGGCCATGAGGCTTCCCCAGAGGTGAGCGACTAGAGTGGGAGTTTCCAAAGGGCTTGTTTAAATAAGGCATTTGATTGACGGTGGTTTTCAGTGGCTGTTGGACATCTAACTGTCTCATGCCTTTGTGCATTCCCAATCATAGTCGTTGCATTGGATTTTTACTAAATTTTTAGAGTTGTGTATTAAGCAGTCATCAATATCAAGATACTGATGAAAGGAGCCTAAATCAAAAGCTCGTTTTGAACAGCCGGCTACTCTACTTGTTACAGTTGTTTCCCTACATCTCTTTGCATGTGTTCAAAGTTCATGAAGCAAATAGGAACCCTCCCAGGAGCTCAGGAGGGAAATCACTGCAGGTTGTCCATAAGGTACAGATGAACACGGAAGAGGGTAGCAGGAGCTCAGATGGTCCAAGCCATCAATGTGTAATATGTACAGGTAGAGACAGAAAATAAATAAGAAGAAACAAGATGCTCTGCCTGATTACTGAGTTAAAGGGGCTCAGCAGAGGATGAGATGAGCCCTTCTTCCAGCACAGGAGCAGGAAGAGCTGGGAGGGAATGGGAACACCTGGAGGGAGCAGGCAAGCCCATGGTGGCATCGAGTGCCTAGACAGCTTCAGCCCAATTTGTCTGATTGCACCCATGCGTTGGTGAGGCTCTTGCTCAGCAGGAGCAAGTCAGCTCTATCCATAAGTGCAGTTTGGTGCCCTCAATGTGAAGTCTCCTTGAAATGGTGGTGTAGGGGACTTACCTGCCATGGGCTATCCACGGAAACCTTGTTAAATGGCATCGCTTACCAGAATGCCATATTGTTCCTTTGCCTTAGGGACAGAGGAGTGAAGGGCCCTGGGGCCATGGCTGTTTGCTGGGCCAGGTACGGTGAGATCCGGGGCCAGCTGAGCAACCTGCTGCAGGGCCCTGAGGCAGAGGAGCCCCCAGCTCCCTTCCGTAGAGGAGGGATGTGGTACAAACACGCGTGCTGATCTTTGCTTCGAAGTCTAAGATTTTGTAATATCCTTTGGTTTACTGTTTGATTAGTTTAAAAATGGTAATCTGTGAATCACAAACCCAACCTTACAACCTTATTCTTTGCATAATCACATTTCAAATGTCTAACATTTATTCACATAGATAACATGTATGTGCTTTTTTCCCCCAACATTCTGCTATTTGTATCTGATATCTACTGACTCTAATATTCAAAGAAAACATTTAAATAGACCATAGGGTAGCATTTCTCTTGAGACACTGAGTTGCATCCAAATCTGTAGCATCTGCAACCCTATTTCTCTACCCCTAAAACAAAGAAATAACATTATTGTAGCTGAATCTCACCAAAACAATATCAAGAAGAGTAGCTTGTAAATTAGAATGCTTAAAGTGGTTACTGGAAAATTGCAATTATTGATGCTATTAATACATTTGGGTTTTGTCATTTAAATTTTGTGTCTAAACATCTAATTAATATCACTGAAGCTGACTTAACATTGGCAGATGGAAGGTTTCATTTTTCTTGAATTTATCAAATAGTACAGTTTTGAATTGAAAGCAGAGAAATAGGGTACCTTTTAACAAGTTCATTGCCTAGTATTGTCAACACGAGACATGGACGTTCAAACTTGAACCTGGACTACACTGTGCACTAAGTAATCTCTGTTTATACTGGAGCATGTTACAAGTATCAGTTTGTTCTAAATATATTGCTTTAAAATAACTCCTGACAAAGAAAAGAAGGGTTGTAGTATACCATGTGTCTTTTATTGCTTAATTGTTTACACTGATTGTAAAAAAATTCCCCTCCGCCCCAAATTGACTCACTATAAGAAAAGCATAGTAAAATTTAGGGGCATTGCTATGGCAGAATTTCTCAGTTTGATGTGACTATATCTTTGACAGTTCTCCTAAGGTAGGTTATTTTGGAGAAAACATATGTTTCCATTTTCTCTCCCTCAGCTTCCCTTTTAGTCCCCAGGCTCCACTAGGGTCACAGCAACATTAAGGCTTTTGTCACTGTGATTAATAGCTCTTTAGATCATCTTTAATTCACTCACTAATGACTGAGGGTCTTTCTGCTCTCCAAGTAATCGCGTGATGTATGAGCCAATAGTACACCTTGTGGCAGAGGTGAAAATCATTCAGGCAATGCAAATATTGTCACGGGGACAAATGTTTTCCCTGTTAATAAAAATTAATGAATTCTACCCAGGAGCTAGTTAAAGAAGCTATGGTGAAAGAGATCCAAACACAAACAAGTTCTTGCTGCTTGGAACCGTTAATTCAGTCTTTCTAGATATGTGAGGATAATTATTATTAGTATTTCTGCATCTACATAATAGATGAGACAGTGGCAGGTTGATTTAATTATACAAATGCATGGCACTGCAGGTAGATCTGTCTTTCAGTTACACCCGCTCACTGTTCTTAACTTCAGCCCCATTATTTTTCTTTGCTATGGTTATACCACGGGTTTCAGCTCTTCACGGTTTCTAAGCAAATTCCCATTCCTGGATTCAATGCTTGCTTCCAACCAGGAATCACACTGGTCAGGATATCATAACTGTAAACTGATGCAAAGATGCTTACATTTTTTAAAGTCCTTGTTACACATCGTAAAAAGTTGATGAAACAGGCTGTAAATTAACAGGTTGGATGAAAAGGGGGAAATGCTTCGAGTATCTTATTATATTTATTGAATGTGTATGAATAGTAATAAAAACGTTCCCTCCCTCAGACGGGTCCCCTTATTCGGCAGTCACTCCAGTTACGACCCTTTCCCTCACCCGAGGCTCGGGCTTCAGTGTGCAGAGGCGTTGGGAAGGTGCGTTACTGATTTACAGATGGAGCAAACGCTGTGGTTAATGCTGTTGTCTTTTTGTTTCATTTTGATAGTCACCAATTCTTTCTTCTGATGACAAAAAGCTATTGTCTCGGTGGAATAAATATTTCTGAATTACTTCCCAGTTCCAACCCTATCATTTACATCTTAGAACAAGAAAACAGTAAACTTTTAAAAGACATAATTTTACCTCTCCACAGTGCTTATCTACAAAGGAACATATTACTGAGGGGGGGAAAGAGCTCTAGTTGTTACTATTATTTCTGGTAGACACCCAAGGAGAGTAGCTAATTTGTTCTTCATTAATGCCAAGGACAAATAAAAAGCAAGGACTGAATTATGCATTTATTTCCATTGTGCCTCTAACATGGGCTTCCATTCCCCATCATTCTCCAAAAGAATTCCCAAACCTTTGCTGTGCATTTCATGTGATACCATAGGGCGCAATAATATGGTTTTAAAATGAGATGAATTTAGTGGTGAATCTTAATCGAAGGCAGAAAATTACATGCAGCCCCCCTGCTGAAAGGAGGATGGACAGTTGCCTACAGTCGGTTGGTTTTTTTTGCTATAGCTCGAGAATAACCTTTTAGTATTAGTTCAGAGAGTTCTGGGCCAGAACCTTAAATTCAAACATCCTTGAAATTTGAATGTTCTTTTTTAAACGTGGGCTTAGAGGGACTTCTCTGAATTATGACAGTTGTGTCTGTCTTGCAATGAGCTGAGCCAAAATCTTGTACCTCAACTTGAATTTTGGATAACTGGAGACTAAGTTCCCAGCTTGTACGCCCCCTTGCAAAACAATAGCTATATAGATCTGACCTTTCAACTACTAGCACGTGAGTGTGTGTACCTAGGTCCTCCTTTTGATGACTAAATGCCACAGGCCCAAGCCAAAGCTCCTTGAAGTTGAAGCATATTTTCAACTGGTTCACAGGGCTTTCAATTTGCCCCTGCAAAGGTTTTGCTCTTGCGTGAAAAACAAAGCACTTTGGTTTCCAAAGACTTTCTTCAATATGTTTTCCTGTGATATCTTCCTTTTTATTCGCTGTAGATCATCTATGTATCCACTGAGAAGGATTTTTATTTTTCCCTTCAGGAGAAGTGTTTACCATTTGTCTCAAAATGCCATGACAAATTATATTGACTTATTTTTATATACAGTATATAAAATATATAATCATACATTAATAAAACAAATTATAAAAATTGCTATACTATGCAATACATGTGGTTGTAAAAATGTATAAAGCAACATTCAAAATGTGCTTTGCTCTATTAGAGACAGAGTCAATTATTACAATTTTGTTCCAGCAGAATAATTCTGAAGTATAGTGGAAAATTAAGGACGATTTTCCAGCATGTTTCTAGAGATGTAACCATGATATATTTGGGAAAATCCAAATGTCCATTTCACAGCTCATGTCTCACTTTAGAAAAAGAGGCCATGTTGATTAAAATTGGGAAAAACTTCTTACTGTTCCCCGAAGATAAATTACTGCAATGTTTTTTTATTGTCACCGTGCTAGTCCTGTACTGCTCAGCCCCCATTTAGGCATCTAAAGAAGATGCAGGTTTGCCAAAGTGTTCAGGAGTCAACAACTTCCATCAGGAGACTTGCCTGAACTTCCAAAGATTTGGGTAACCAGGATGGCAGAGCTCTTCTCTGCTCATTCGATGTCACAGCAGGAACTCATCTGTTTGATAGTCTTGACCTAAAAAGTTTTGACTTGCTGGGCTTTTGTTGCTTCTGCCATTTTAGGCCTGTCTACGTGACACTCATGTTTAAACACATAAAGACTGTAATAGCAAGGAGAACTTCACTGTTTAGCTGCTTGCTGAAGAGCTCGCGTGTCCGTAACCTTGGTGAGAGGACAGCATCTCCGAAGGCGTTTCGTTCAGCAGCAGAAACGTTGCAGTGGGTGTGAACCCACTCAGAAAGCTGTTCTCGTTTAAAATACTTGAAACTCTCCTGTCATGTAAGGTGATTAAATGTCCATCACTTTCCTTGACACCAAATTATAAGCAGGTAGAACAGCAATTATCAGAATAATGTTACTAAAGTTTTACTGGAGCACAATCTGCCTTAGAAAAAATACCGGAAAGTTTTAACTCTGTCAAACACTGGATATTAATAGATTAATCCATATGCATATATGCACGTACTAATTATTAGAGAAGAGCATTTTGTCAAGACAGTACTTTGTCCAGCTACAGGGCGTTACTTAGCTGTGAAGAAGCAAGTGACCAAAAAAGAGGAGCAAAGCACACCTGGCAGGTTTTCCTCTTGGACTTTCTTGCTGTTCCCCCTGCACTGGGGCTTAGTTTTTCCTTTTGAGCTTCTCCTAGTCCAGCTCCTTTCTGTGAGGAGTGAAAATGTTTTCATATTGTGGAGAAAGTGATAACAGAAGGTAAAGTAAGCTCAGGGCAAAGTAAACTTCTTTGCTTCTTAGTAGGTAGGAGGCGGAAGAATTTGAGAAGGGAGATCAGCAGGATTTTACTAGTCTCTCCATCTCCCCATTTCCCCCTTTAGCTTGAGCTAAAGCCCAAAGGTTATCTGTGCCCGGGCTTCCACGGCATGAAGAAGAAAGCCACCATAACACAAGTGTGGCAATCACATCTCTTCATTCCTCCGTACCAGACTCAATAGATGCATATCGTCTCCTATAGCACATGCGTACAGGAGAAGCAGGGACTGAGGATTTTACTAAATCACTTTTAAACAATTTTAAGCAATTGCATTTGAAACTGGGTGCTATACACTGTATAGGATGTGAAGGATTTGTACTGAATGACTGTCTAATCTTCTGTTTAAGCTGTACTTCTTTGGCCTTATTTTGAACCTGAAGTAATAAAGACGGAAATGAAAGCAAAGGTAAACTTAAAGTATTGTTTTACTCTAAATGCTTTCAGTAAAGGGTCTTGTTATCTAATGATTGGTACTAGATGGCTGGTATAAATCGTGCTGTTTGTTCTCTATACTCATGGCTAAGGAAAGCAAAGGCAAAAGGAAATCAATTGGAACTAGCAGGTAACAAATGACCAGTCTTAGGCAAGCATAGCAGATGGGGAAAATAGAGTTGTGGGCATACATTATTAGGAACTGCAGTGGTGACTTTTCCCTGATAGTTAGGAAATGCGGTAAATAATGAATACTTCTGAAGGAGGGGGCAGCTCAGACAATTAAGAATGTGCAGGTGTTTCAATATTGAATCATATTTTGAATGCTTAGAAGGTTTTTTGCCCTTAATACTGAATTATCAGGAACAAAAGGGGACCCAAAAGGTATGACTTCATCTCTTGTAGAGATGAGCAAGCTCACTTCACATGAGCTCCCTAACAAGAGCACTCGTGGAGCAGGCACGGCAGCGCAGTGTTCAAAGCCTGCCCAGGACTTTGGGAATAGGCTGGCACCGCTCTGAAGCTTGCAGGGTGGCTTTGATATTTTCAGAAGTGAATATAGATGAAGCTAAGTTCCAGTAACTTTCACGTTTCAAGATCTCTCTCTACCTATAGGTCTTAGGTCTATAGTGGGAATCTCCATCCTTGCAGACTTTCAAGACCTGACTGGAGCAAACCCTGAGCAGCCTGGGTTGGATTCGGCGTTTGCCCTCTTTGGAGCAGGAGGCTGGACTAGCGGATGGCCCGAGGTCCCTTCCAACCTGGGTAGTGCAGTGTTTCTAATGTGTGCACTCCCACTATGCTTGCTAGGCTTTTTGGAGAGCCTACTGGCTGCTCCAATTTATTAGTCCTTTATATGCGAGCATGTGTATGTAGGGAATGGGGAAAGCTTGCTTTTTATTTTTCTCAAAGCATCTGAACAATATACTCTATATGTTGCTACAGTGTATTAGTTCTGCAACCAAATCCGAAAGTGCTGCAGAGGGGACACCCTAACACCTTGAAAAGTATCAGTAAAAGCTGGTGAAAGCATTAAAAATAAATGAATCATAGGGTGAGAACTAGTATGACAGGTAAATAGGCATGACATAAAATTCCTCTGGAATCTGTAGGATATTTGCTGGTACAAGGGGGCTTCTAAGTCATGGTTCATTTACAATGTCTGTTTCCCCTCTCAGGGAAAGATTTCTAATAGATTCAAGGAGACTCCAAGCTTTTAGTAGGTCTTGCGAAAAGAAAGGCAGCTCTGTGAGTGAGAGCGCTTTGGTTTGTTTATGCAGAAAACTTGCCAGTCATGTTTCACATTGTGTCCCATTGAGAAGAACAACCAAACTCTTTCAAAGTGCGGAGGAGATGGCGTTTCCATACAATAGCTGCCCCAAAGTCTGCAGCGCAAAGGTCAGGAGCTGTAGGTTTCGACTAACGGAGATGGGCTGCAGCCTTGCCAGGCAAGTCATGGCAGCAACCTCCTAGAAAGCCCAGCTACATCAGGAAGACATTTATGTTTTACAATTAGATGCTGGCTTTTACTGCTCCGGGTCTGTTCCAGTCTATAACTACAGCAGTATCTGAGTGATGGAGTGGTGCCAAATGCGAGCAGCACTGCATATTCTGTTTTACCATAACAAGTCCTGAGGTGAGGGAACGCTGTCAAGAAAGCACCATGAATATTCTTTTCCATTATTAACTGAGTTTACTATTTTGCTGGTAAAAGTTACAGCAGAAGGTGAATGTTAATATCACATCTGCATGAACTTGTGCTGGAAATGTGCAGGGCTCATCTGATGGGGAGGTAGAAACAATGCCATGTGACTTGCTTTGACTGCTCACTGCTAAACAAAACAGCTAAAATTTCGAGTATTTCCAGTCAGTCATGACTTTAAAAATATCCAGAAGTATATTTGAATAGGGGATGTGTAAAAGAAAATCATAGTCTGCTCAGGATATTATGTGAAACAGAAACATGTTGAATAAATCATTACCTGTGTTTATTCACCCAGCTCCCGGTAATCTAACACTATGGACTTGTAAGGCTTCAGTGGCATAAACCACTGCGTTTGGCCTCCTGTCGTTGCACACCGGCCCCAGTGGTGGCTGGAATATTGGATAAATGAATGTATTTTCATTTATACCACATCAGCAGCTCTCAGCATCCTGCTTGGTTCATAACAGCCAAAGGAACTGCAGTAGGTGTTTCGTCGCTTATATTTTTCAGCCAAAACTGAAGCTTTAAGAAAATCAAGCTACGACCATGGCATGCTCTATACACAGAGAGAATATTTCATTTTTGTCATTAGGAAGAAAATGAATGATTCAGCTCTGGAGGACTCAATGGAAATATCCTCTTGGAATGATGCAAAAAGATATAACCATTCGGTTAGTCTATTTAAACCTCCAAACTTACTATCGCACTTTCCTTGAGGGTATGAAGAAGTTCTTTAGCAGTTGTGCTGCCTGGTCAAATCTGCCACATATTAAAATGACTGAAAATAGCTTTGACAAAGCTCTGGGACAAATTCTGTACAGCTCCTCCACTCTGCCTGCAAGGTTGCCATGTGCTGCCTTGGATGAGCCTTTATTCTGAAACTCCAGCTGGGCATGAAAAGGGAAACATGACGGTGTGACTCAAGCACGGGAGTTGCCAAATGCAAATTGACCTAGCTGATGATGAAAGGCAAAGTGAACAGATACAATTATTTAATTAAAAATATATAAGGTGTGGCTATCCCTGCTAGTAGGTAACTTGTTTCAGGTGTGTGCTTTTTGGCAAGATAGTATCCTCTTAGTTGTGCCTTCTGAGTGCTTTTTCATTTTTAGTTTTGGGCAATATTGCGTTAGGGATATTCGGCCATTACAGCCTGCTTTTCCTGGAGGAGCAGGTTTGCAGTGCTAGTTAATTTATGGAATGGATTTTCAGAATATGGAATTAACAGCACTGAGTGATTTTAAAAAATACAGAAAGAAATAGAAATTATTCAAATTGGATCACACTAATTAGTGAAACTAATTACGTTTTCCTAAACATCTCTCTACTCACCTACTGTGCAATGGAAAATCATTTGCTCATGATGTAAAACAGGAGAAAGGAGATTGCTATGACAATTAGCAGTAATTAATGAGAAGCTTTGAAATGTTTGGCGTTAACCTCAACATCTATTAACCAGCGATGTTTGCATCCCTCTTCTGAGGGGTGTGATTGTGTGCAGACTGCTTCCCTCCCAGAAGTGGAGAGAAGTGAAGTGAAGTGCGAATATGGTAAGGAACTAAAATGGTTTCTCTTACTCTTTAGTGAGTGTTAGAAATAGTCATGCATGCCTTCTGCAGACTCTCATCTTTTATCATACTTTCAACAAGCAAAATGATACTAATAAGTATTTTAATTAAAAGCAACTTTTAACGTGTTAGAGCGTACTTAGCTTGACTTGAGTAACTGCATGTTCATTGCAGCTGCCTCTAGGATGTTACTTATATTCTACAGAAACCTGTTATGTTTCTTTTCTTTTTCTTTTTTTTTTCCCTGCCCTGGAATGTAAACAAAGCTTTTGGGAAAAGTCTTATGAAAGGGAGCCATATAAAAATAACAATTTTTTAGGTCAGTAGGACCAAATTTCTTCAAAGGATGGTCTTTGAAAAGAAAAGCCTTCTCTCTCTCTTTCCCTTATGTGCAGATCAGGGAGTCTGCCTGTATTCAGAACTCAGAAATCTTCCCGTTGAAAAAGTCTTCGATAATGGTAGATTTCCTAAAATGTTCCTATTTTGATTAAATAAAAATGGTCCAAAACATTGGGACCAGCTCAAACAATCACGTTGTGTAGCTCTTGTCCTCGTGCACTCTACCTCACTTTGCTTGTCACAGACATACATGGTACATCTGAAACTTGTGTGACAGAGTCTGATAATATTGTAACAGAGATCACGAATGACATCTTGCCCCATGTCATCAATCAGCGTTTTGCCTTTAACAGCAGAGAGATCAGAATTTGATCGATGCGTTTTGGATTGGTCTGTAAAATGCTTCGGAGTGTTTTGCATAGTTTGAGAACCTGTACGGACAGTAGATAATATTAACACTTAGGGATGTTTTGCTTTGGAGACATTTAGATTTGAAGTGAATCACATGACCAGTTCCTTCCTCAAAAGTGACATGTGGAAGAGCTAAGAAACAGATCTATCTTCTGCACTGCTGGTTTCCTATAATTGCTTCCTAAGAGGAACTTGTCCTGGACATGATTTCTGTGGCCATACAGGGAGGAAGTGATATTAACCCACTGAAAGGGGAGATGCTGCTTTCAGTTCTCCCTCGCCCTGATCTCCCTTCTCTCCTGCTCTATGAATTCATTGTATGCTTTCCCTCGACACGACTTAGTGTTGTCTTTGTCCCTGTGGCTGGGATGTTATCTCCCTTTCGGTGCTGCTCGGTATTGGAGTTGCGTTCACTCTCATTGAGCAGCTGATGATTGATAATTGAATACAAGAATCAACTAAAAAGCATGGTTTGTTTAGGTGAGGAAAATGAAGGCTGATAAAGGTTATGACTGACACTGGAGGTGGTAAACACAGGGAACGATGGAAAAAAACCTCAACAAAGCATTTAAGCTAAAGGACAATGTTGGAACAAGCACAAATAGGTAATAAAGTGGCCATGAATATTCTGAGGCCAGAAATTAGATTTCTAGCAATAAGAGGAGTAAAATTCTGAGGCAACCTTGGACTAGTCCTGCTAGTGCCAGGCAGGACTGTTTATAAAGATACTATTCATCATTATTAAAACCCTAATAGACAAAGAGTGTTTCCATCTGAAATCAGCAGCAGAAGCCTCCTGAATTCAGGGGCGAGGATTGCCTTCCCTTCCACCTTCTGAACGCTCACCTTGCCACCACACCTGCTCACGTCGGATGGATGAGGAGGTGGAAGGGATATGGGACAACTGCTGTTTCCATAATAGGTATTTGTTATCAGTTTTAAAGAAAGGAGCAGCAGTCGCTGAAAGCCAGGAGACCCCTTTGCTCTTATGAGCAGTGGAGCAAAGACAATCTGCTGGCAGAGATGTGGAAAAATGGCCTCCGAACATCGTGCTAGTGCTCCAGTGTCCTGATAGACTGTGCCATCCTGCAAGTAAATACTTTTGGAGGTTTTCTAACAGCAGGCATGAATCCCTTTGTGCTACAAGTTTACAGTTTGTAGCTCTTTTTGCTGTGGATCAGAAGAACGTGTGTGTTCTGTTGGCTTTGGCATATTTAAAAGGGAACACCATAAAGAACAAAAATATCTCTAGACAAATAACAGTAAAGAAACTTATTTTTGTGATTGTTCCCCTCCCTTCTGTCACTGCAAACCTATGCTCATGTTTTGCAGCTCTGGGCACAAAGCGGGTGCCCGTGTCCCTGTTAGCATGGCCAACAGCGCGCACCGAGGAGTCAGAGCTGGGTCCAGCTGGGGCTTGGGCATCACCCCCAGATTTGCAGCTCGGTCCCAGGTGGGCCTTGCGCTCAGCCAGCAGGGAGGAAGCGCGAGGAGCACAGCCGGGCTTCTCGGATCCCAGGCTGAGCATAGCGGACTGGCAGGAAACTGAACCCCTGTACGATTGAAATATTTGATATTCAGAGTCTGTGGGGTAGAATAAATATGGGCACCTTGCGTTTCAAGGAGTTTCTTTTCTGGGCATCACTTTGTTTGTCCTGTGATGTATGACCTGTTTAGCTATATTCTTCGCTGAGCTGAGGAATCTTCTTAAAAAGGTGTTTTGTATGAGATTCCAGCATTTTGTCTCAGGCTGCGAGGCTAAAATTTTGTGCCTGATGGTGTCCTCAGGGCAGTAAGTTTACTTTCAAGTACTGGTGTTCTCAAAAACATTCAATGTTAGCCTCGCTTTTCTTCCCCTGACCTCAGTCATAAACCTCCCACTCTGCTCTCTCCCTGACAGTCGTTGGCTGATGTAGATATCACTCTGGAGAACTCTATCCCATGCATTTTGGGAGAGAAAAGGTCTCTGCCCAAGGGTTCTGGATCAGGCTTTGCTTTGCCTCTTTGTACCCCGAACTGCTCTGTCCGTGTCGTATTGCTTTCTGTCAGCGGTCATCTGCTGCGTGCATACGAAGCGGTTCGTTACGGGAGTTTGAAAGTGCTTCACAGTATTTAATCTAATCAGTGAAAACTTCCTCATCCCATTATTTGGGCAATTTGGGGGGGAGGAGTCGTTGTTTTCATTAGGGTTTTATGATTTACACTTTATTTTTAAGGTATGTTTGTTCAGGAGGAGGATTTTTCATTACTTTCCTTTGTAGTGATTGTTTTGTACTTTCTTGGGACAAAATCGGCTCTTTTGAAGGTCCCCATGCTTACGTGCAAACTATTGGCAGATCTCTAAGTCTAAGGAATGCAGTGGAAACCATGGTGCATCCTGTGCTTTGATTTTCGCAGATCTCTGTGTATTGCTCATGTTATGAGGCAGAGTTTCTAGATTCTCACTTCTGTCACTGCTCGCTTGTGAGGGTTTCTGATCCATATTCGTATTAAACTTATCAATACCTGTTCGGTTGTACTACAGACTGTGTTTGATTAGCCCTGAACCAGAATTAAAATTTATGGCATTTCTGGTGTAAGCACTATGAGCAGTATCACTGACAGTTCCTAATAAAACGATGAAACTACAAAAATTGCAGCATTTGAAAGCAATTGAGAGATTGCTGCTGGTTTGGATGTCCAATTTTGAGCTCCCTGCCATGGTTTTCTGAGGTGCTGGACTCCTACCATGGACAGGATAGGTGATCCACACCTCGGGGAGTCAGGCCACTTGTAGAAAATGAAAGAAAAGCTTTATCCCTTTGTATAGTTCCCTTATGGAATTCCTTCCAGAACAGTAGGGCAAGGAGATTTCTGCTGGTCCCACTGCCTTCTGCCATTTGCGCTGATGCCCTTAACTCATTCAGGATTAAATCGCTCTCTTCGCAAAGCTGGAATGGGAGTTCTGGAGCAACAACGAGCACGAACATTTTATAGTCGGATTCTTGGCTTCCTTGTAAGAACTTAAATCTGCTACTTGCGATAACCTGCATTTCTCTGTCCTCAATATGTTTTGCCATCCAAACTGAAAGTGTAGCTTAACTAGTTGAGAGGTGTCGTTTATATTTAGATTATAGCTGGGATTAGAGAGAAGGAAGACAGTAATACTGCAGATCTGTTCAGGTATCATCCGAGCTGATTTGCAGCTCCTGACACACAATCTGGAAACAGCCGTGCTGCTCACAAGCAGAAACCACCGAAAACTCAGTAAATCCTCTCTCTCTTTTTCTTCAGGGTGGGGCTATTCCTTTTCCTATTTATTTTACAGTTGCTTCTCTCCTCTCTCTCTCGGGCTGGAGTGTTAATTTGGGAGATTAAACCATGTTTAAATGTCTTGGTTGTGTGTGTGTCGTTAGGTGCTTCGCTGTGTGTTACTTTCAGGGGAAGTGGAAGGGGAAAAGAGAAGTAGTAGTCATGTGTCTCTGGAAATAATACGAGCTTTGAGTGTTGCGATGTCTGCACCATATCATCAGGTGTCTCTTTGTGCTAGGAGAAATGCAGCTTTCAAAAACCAGTATGCACCAGAGAGCTTCCAGCAGGCAGAGAAGGCAGCCCGCTGCCTGGCTGCACGCGTGGTGGTACGTGCCCACGCCAGCTCGCGCCTCGGTCATCCCACGCGGGTGCTTTGAACTTGGTTGTTCTTCACCCTACTTTCCCTTGTTTTTCTTCCCCAGTAATATGTCAACCATTCGGTTTTGCCTTTCGGCAGGATGGCCCAGGTTTGAGCATGAGCATCAGGATACATCCGTTGTGAACTTTGGCAAAAGCGAGGCTTAGATCTACATCCAAGGTTTGCCACTCGGGACTAGCTCTGCTAGTGCAGGAATTGGATTGTTACCGCATCAGTGTTTTTCTGCCTTTCTTCCGTGGCCATGGATAGCCTTCTCCGTGACCTGGCAACACAAAGATACGGTAATAGCAATGTGGATAATGATGGCAGCGCTAGTTAGAGATATCAGGCACTCAATACTCATGAGTTAAACTCCCCCAAATGGACACTTTCTAAAGAAATCCCAAGGTATTCAAAAGTGTGTGTTGGTGAATTCTTGTTTGCTTTATAACATAGAAAACTTCTGTGTTTGCAAAATCTTTTCCTGTGGCTATGAGACAGAAGGATCATTTACTCATCCTCTTTTTATTTTTATTTTTTCTCCTTCCTTCCCCTTCACCAGACTCCTGCACTTGAGGGCCTCATCCTCTTCCCAGGCTGATTTTACTCATCTTGCAGGTTGGGTGCATCTCCGCATCTGGTGGCGACGAGAACAGGAAAACGGGGTCTCTGCATTTAGACAGGGACTGCCTGGCCTCCTCCTCTGGAGGGAAAAGGCTGCACAAATTATGTTTGTCTCTTACTGTGTTGTTGCATAATACACTGCTAACACAGTGTAGTAGCTTACAGCTTTCTCGGTGAGGTACTTTCTAGGTTAGGTACTAGTTAGCTAATTCCTAGCCCACCTTTGGTGTATTTTCTGCCCATATGACAAATCTCTAAACGTCTGTGCTCTGCACTTCAATCACACGTAGCTCCAATATTGTTATGTAAACGTGCAGCCTCCGGGTGAGTGTGCGTTGCATGCTCTGTGACTTGTTGCCCTTTTTTTTGTAAATATTCTCTCTGTAGATATTAAGTAGTAAGCAGATGTCCATCAGAAAACGTGCTTCATAGTCATTCATTTGTTTGGCAGAACTTTGAAGAGCCGATATGTATTGTCTAGTAGCTTTTATTTTTTAAATCTATTTATTTTAACAAATCATAAGTAAAAAATAAAAAATAAAAGAGGTTCTCCCAAAACTTGTAATTTATATATTGCAAGAGAAATAACCCAGTCACTCCAGGTGATGTGTGAGTGTCTCAGCACACAACATCATACAGGTCCTTATAATGAAGGAGTGGCTGGGCTGGGTCAGGTCATGTCAAATGTCCAACTAACCTGCTTCCTTCTTTCGTAGTAGTGGGCAATAGCATCTCCTTAGGGAAGAGCATAAGATAGAGGCAAAGCTACTCATGCTTGCTCTGAAATATCACCCGGCCTCTGACAGATTGAGGCTCAGGCTCTTCTTGAACGGGAGATGAAGACTTTGAATTCAGTAGTCCTGATTGGAGCTTTTTCGGTGAACTGATCCAGTTCTCTCTGACCCCGTATAAATTTATAGGACTATCCTGCAGAAAGGAGTGCCACTGGCTAAATATGCACTTTGTGAAAAAGTATTCCCTTGTCCTCCCTCCGCACCTCTCTGGAGGGCAGTGATACAAGGGCGGGCAGAGTGGCGCAGGCAGCCGGGGTTACGCTTCCCGTGCCGAGCTTGAACACGTGCAGCCCGAGCTACGAGTCTCCCCCAAATGCCAGGCTGTTCTCTAGACTCCCTATCAACAGTGAAGATGGTACCCCAAATAAAATCCACCCTCCAAACGCTTCGGGTGAGCGTTCGGCCACTGATTTCAGTGGATGTAGGACCCCATTC
The DNA here is from genome assembly GCF_036370855.1 of Dromaius novaehollandiae. Taxonomy (NCBI): domain Eukaryota; kingdom Metazoa; phylum Chordata; class Aves; order Casuariiformes; family Dromaiidae; genus Dromaius; species Dromaius novaehollandiae. The sequence goes on along the minus strand of NC_088106.1, from coordinate 6,304,140 downwards.
TTCTAATCCTGCCAGTGGGTTCCCCTTGGCTTTGCTGGGAGCAGGGAGTGCTCCCGTTGTCTGAGCCGAAGGCCTTTTTCACTTAGGCATCTGATTTTGGCAGAACTTCATGCGTATCTTGATGACCCCTACACTGTATTTGCCAAATGGCTCACTAATCCTCAAAAACAGGATTATTTTTGCCACTTCTACTGTTAATAAATGACACCATAGACAAGCGGCTCAGAAAGGGGGAAGGATCATAAAGGGCAGTTCTCTTAAATCTATATCCTCAATGAAAACTTTATGTGGCACCTCTGGAATCAACAGAAGTTTTGTCATTGACTTCAGTAGGAATACTTGGCTTTAAAAGAAGAATCAGACAAATCTTCTCCTCTCCATGTGTTTGATACCTGACACAGGATGTACAGTTTTCTCTGGTGCTTCCCAAGTTCATAATTTGTATTTCTTCTTAGTGCCACTTTGTGAATGTGTTGGTTGCCAGAAGCACTCTGTGAGGATTATAGAGTTTTGCCTACCTTTTGGTGGTTATAACATTTTTTTTAAAGGAGTGTTTAGTTTTTACATAGGTGCCAAGTGGGTGGGTTGGTACCGGCCTGCCACTGGAGCAAAGTCATATTTTTAAGAGACTAGGAGAATACATCAAAATGCTGCTAGCACTTTCATGGATGGGGATATTTGGTTAAATAGATGTTTATCTGGGAAAGTCATCATCTGGCTAGCAGCATACTGAATGTTTCTAAGCAGCTAACTTATGTATACTAAACAAATTTGGTTTGGCTTCAGCTAGAGCTGCCCTGTGGAAATTCTCAACATACATTTGTTTGATTGAGCTGTCATTTTCAGTTGATCTGCTGATGATCTGTGTCACTTTGTTTAAATGTCCTGGTGTTTTTTTATACAGTGCAAAAACAGTGCACTTTCTGTGATGGATTAAATGGAGGTGAAATTCGAGAGTTACTCCTGTTTTCGATTTCTGTGTTCGGAGACAGGTGGGCTGGAATGACAAAGAACTTCACACACAAACACATTAAAAGCAAAATGGAGTAGATGCCCTTATGATTTAAAACATCCGCAGATGTGTCAACTACCAAATGCTCCTGTTCAAAGAAGTTGCTGGGATTTGCACTTTAAACAATAAATGGTATTTATTTGTTCTATCCCATTCAGCTAAAATACCTGGACAAACAATGACATTGAGCTGATTCTGCAGCCTTTTCTCGGGCAAAATTCCCGTCGGGAGTAAGTGCCGGAGGGTTTGGCCTCTGGTGAGAGCGCTCAAGCTTAACTCCGAGATCAAATTGCCGGTAAGCAGCAGGGAAGGAAAGGAACTCTCCTGCTGGGCATTTTACGCGTGCAGGAGTCTGCCAGCAGAGCTTGGGAAGCGGGCAGTGTCGCTGGCAGGCTCTGGCCCTTGAAAACATGCTTTCTGCAGGCACTTTCTACCAGACAAAAGCTCCTTTAGGGCCAAGGCACCTGGCTAAGCTTTTGGGGGGAATTATGCTCAAGCTCTGGGCTTGTGTTTGTGCTTCCCATGAGACCTGGATGTCCGAGAGCCTGGTACTGTAGGTGCCAAGATACTGATATTGCAGGAAAGAGGAACGACAATGGCTCTAACTGGGAAAGAGGGATGCCGCAGTGTGAGGAGGAGATGCAGACTGTTTCTGCTCATGTTAGCGAGAGTACAGGAATCTGCACGGCCAGGCTTCGCACAGCGCTCGTCCCCTGCAAGTCACCCTTCTTCCGTCTGACCTTCCCATGTCCCTAACCTCACACTCTCAAGAGTAGGCAGCTTTTCCTTGCATCCAGTGTGGGCACTTGTGCAAATCTCACCTAATTTTATTCTTCACTTTGAACATGCTCAGGCAGCTTGCTGATCTTCAGCTCATCCTGTGTGAGCTATGGTCCATGTGATCCCTGAACGAGCACTTTGCAGCGCAGCTGGATGGTGGCTTTGTAGGGGAAGGAATAATGGAGGTGAAGTCAGGACAACTTGCTTATTTTATTTGTTTTGTGAGTGTGGGTCAGTCCTGCTCATCGACACAGCTGCGGTTTGCCCAACAGAGGCACAGCGGTGCACCCAGCACTCTCGGGAAGTCCTCGCGGTGACACCTGAAGGCCTTTCTTCCAACGTGCCTGCCGGTATGCATGGCCTCGCGTAGCTTGCCGAATTAATGTTTGCAGGAGCGTGGAGGAGGTCAGCTAAATGAGTTTAGTGTTCTCTTCGAAAATTATTTGGGGAGGAAATGCTATTTACTTCTGCTTCTGAGGAGCCTAATGGGGAAAGCTCGAAATGAAGTTTCCCCACTTGAAAGGTCTCTTCTGTGAGCAGCCGTTGTGTTGCCGCTGCTTGAGCAAGTGCCGCATAAACCGGTCGTATCAGTCTGTTGTTCTACCTCTGTGGCACAGATATTGCAAACTGCAGTTAAAGGCATCGGACAAGATCCCCTTTGCGATGCTTGTAGCTTTGTGAAATGTAACTGTTTAGCTTAAAAATTTCTGTGTGCTTTTGGCTTTATTTTGGGAGGAAAATTTCAGCAAAAGCAACTTAACTCGTTCTCAGAACAATGTTAGGAAAACACATTATTTTCCTTGCCTAAAGATTACTCTTCATTTTTGCTCAAGGACTCTGTCACTTCCAGGCGTTCACATGTGTCTCTATGTATATATACTGTATTATATTACATATACATTTTGTATATATATATTCTTGTCATTATAAACAGTACTTAAATCCTTGTCTGTAAACATAAATAGATATATAGTTAAGTATCCTTTATAGCAGAAGATTAGTCTGTAGTGACATAATAACTTAAGTAGAATTAAAGTATATAATAACTGCATGTTAGTATGAGCTTATAGGGTCTTCTGATCCTTTGGGGTGGAAAGCACTGCGTGGGCCAAGGTCTCTAATGGCAAGGCATCCAATTACACTAAGGCTGAATTTGGTCCATTAAGCTCTATGTATTTATTTAAGCTGTCGTATAGATCAGACTGCACATGAAAACAATAGAACTCATGAAGATTGCCAGTCTGAAAAAAAGATTACTTTTCAAATTTGCTTCCAAGTTATTGGGATGAACCAGAAGCTTTCAGAGTGCTGATTTATCGCTCTCTGCTAGCAGCTCACCAGGATCCCTCTGCTTCTCCAAGATCAACAGCTTCGTAGAAAGTGATACAAGGTGTATGGAACAAAGAGTGGAATAAATTACATTAGCAGTTAACTTTCTTTACAGTTAATATATATCAATAAATATCTACAAAACGTTTGAGGCTTTGACCAGGAAGCCATGTAAAATAAACTGTAGTCTCACTTTTTTTTTAAAGTCGAGATAGATCTGACTGATGTTAACTGTTTCACAGCAGGGGCCTCGTGCTGGTTTCGCACTGGTGTCGCTGTTGATTTCGGAGGGTGGATGTGACCAGAATTGAGAGTGCTAGTCCTTCCCTCTTACCACAGTCTGGTGGTGGTACCAGAATACTTAGCATTTATATACTGTCCTGCTTTCCATCTTCAAAGCACCAGAGAGATATGAGCTGTTCACCATGAGACTCATCTGAAGCAAATGAGGTAATGTGATCCCGTGTAGGAAACAGGAAACCTGAGAGGGAAAAGGAGAACTTGTGATTGGACCTATTTGAGAAAGCAATGTAGTATGCAGTATCAGAGCTGCTGACTCCCAGGACTGCACAGCCTCACCGAGCAGTCAAGCGAGCGCTACGGAGGGCTTTTCTTTATTCCTGAGTGTGTCTGAATATCTTCTCAACCTTCTGTCCCCAGCTGGTCTTGAAAAACCCTGCTCCTTGCCGGTCACAAACTCCCCAGTAGTTCCTGGGCTTGGCAAATCTTGGAGAGCGCAGCGCTTGGCTTGCGCAGAGGTCTCCAAACACACGCAAAGAGCAGGGAGAGCCGCTAGGGTAGCTGAGCTAACACAGCAAGGCTCCGGCCCCAGCGGTGCCGCGGGAGTAGCGATACCGATGGATCCAATCACTTTGCAAAGAAAGGGGAAAAGGGTGAACAGAGAGCGAGGGGCCGGTCTGCATCCATGTGAAGAGTGTGGCAAAGGATATTTTTTGGCTGAGGTTGCAAATATTTGTAGAAGAGGGAACAGGCACCTACTGGCATCTGTTTCAGACCACCATCAGGGGAGAGAAGCAAGAGTGGAAAACTCTTGGACCAGCTTAGATAGTGTTGAAAACCTCAAAGCAGTAAACCCGCAGAGAACTTAAATTCATGGGAGTGCTAGGTAAAAATATGGCCAGATAAACACTCCCAAAGAACTTTCTAAATTACATGAAAAGCAGTTTTATAGAGAAGAGGTGACAACATCCTGGATTTACCTAATTTCTGCAAACACTTTTTCTTTAAAAAACCTCCTGGTTGTTCAGCAAAACCCTCAAAGCTTTAATATTCGGGGTTTGGATTTTCTTCCTTTTCGTTAACTTTTCTGGATGTTTTCCTTTTTCATGATCTTTTGGTAACAAAATGGAAAAGAAAATGAGGCATTTGTGAGAGTAGTGGGAAGAGAAAGCAATGAAAGAGCATGGAGAGAAGCTGAAGGGTTTTCAGGGGGAAAGTTAAACCCCGTTTTTCAAACACCTTCCCTCAGTAATGGAGGAAGACAAAATATGGGGAAAATGACACAGAAGTGGGGAACGAGCGAGCGCAGCCTGTTTTAGCTGCCCTAATAAGCGGGCAGGGGAGCCGTGGCGGCCACGCGAGGATCCCACGCCGAGGCATGGTGGGAGGTGGAGGCTAACAGGCAAGCAATGGCATGGAGTTGGGTTTTTCTCTCTTCCCTCTTCCTCGGTAAATCTGCACGTGGGGAAAAAAGGTGTCTGGAGAGATGCGCAGAAGGAAATATTTGGTGGCAAACAAACATAATGAGCTAGAAAGGGGGTTGGCAAATGTGTTTTGGAAAGGAGTCCGTCCTGGTGCAGCTGCTGGTAGCTCTTCCTGGCGCCGGGTGTGCCGGCCCACTGCACCCTTTCCGGGCTGCATCCCTCTGCCTCTCCATCTCTGTACGGATGGTTGCACTGTTGTGAAAAGCCCAGCTTTTTCCTCCCTCTTATACAAAGGCCAAGGGAAATAATTGCCACAGATCCTTGTAGCTCATCACACTCATGTACGCCACATATTTTCAAGAAAAAATAAACTCTTTTAGAAAGGCAATGGAGAATAGTAAGTATGTATAACCGGTGCAGTTCTCTTCTGTGTCCTTCCTTGTTTAAAGTCATAATACCGTGTACTCTTGTCTTGCTTCAGGGCAGTAAAGAGCTTTTATCTGGTTGTGTTTGGGTGAGTACAACAACCGCTATGAGGTCCACGAACGAACCTTGTCCACATCGCTGCCGAAAGGCTCATTTCGTTGCAGGCACTAGCAAAACCCCACGGACCTGAAGGGGGCCAGGGTTGTGCCCCATCAGTCCCGATTTGCTGGGACACACTTGCCTTTTGAGACGTGCAGAGAACCCCAGGTATATTTTATTGATGGCAAATATCTTATTGATATTGAAAAAGAACAAACGTTCCTTTAAAATGTGCGACTGTGACAAGGGGAATTTGGTTTGGTTTTGTCTGGACAAAGAGCCCCCGGTGTAACCGTTCAGAGGAGTGAACGGTGTCTGGGGTGAAGAGAAGGTGGCATCAGCGTAGACAGTGTGGAGGAACCTGTTCAGAGGGTTTGTTTGCTGGAAAAATGGAACGGGAAAGATTCCTTCACCCTGACGAAATGTGTGTGCGTTGTGTTGAGTGAGGTACTGATGAGAAGAGCTTGTCAAAGGTGTGAATGTGAGCTGACGATCGGGATTTCACGGAAACAAGTGAGAACAAATTGCCGTTTGTGTCTGTAAAAACTCCATTGAAATCAATGCTGGCAGCCAGAAATAAAAATATATTTCTGTATGATGAAATAAAACTGTCCCAAAGATTATTTTAAAAAAATATATGCATATATAATCACTTTCCTCCTCCAAACAATGTCCACTATAAATATACGTTGATGCCCTACAGTATGATGCAGAACGTACTCGCGTGTATAACATGAAGTATAGCTGCTCTTAAGATTCATGATTTTCCAATCAGCTAAGTATGTTCAGTTAGTTATTGTGTGACCTTGTGGAGATATAGCTACCTCACATGCTGCTGAGAAGTCGCTTGCAGGAAAAATGGTGGCCTTTGTATCTGCTCAGAAACAAATGGGGGAAAATAGTCTTGCCAGACCTTGAGATCTGGAAGTGGACAGCATCACCGGATTAATCGTTTGATACTTTTTCTGATTAGTCTGTTGGTTATGAGTATTTCTATTAGCGTTTCAAGGACTTAACTATGCTGTATCACAGTGTCACTCAAATATAATTAAGCATCTCTCAGTGTAATTGTATAATTAAAAAGCTGTCTGGCTGCTTGTGCAGAGGCTGCTGTCCCCACTGCACTGCAGCTCAGGGCAAACCCCGTGGCACTCTAGCCCTCCCTGAGATGCTTGAGTACAGCATGCAAACCGGGGCGTCACGGCTATCGCGCAGGTCTTCCCGCTTTCCTCCCTCGTGGAAGGAAGCCCAGGAAGGTGCCGCCGCCGCTCGGTCCCGAAGGCGCCGAGGTGGATCCCTGCGGAAAGCCCCGGGCGAGGAGATGAGGCAGGGGACAGCCCCTGCAGCTGCCGCCGCGGCCGCTTCCTTGTCGCGCCCCGCAGCGTTGCAAAAGCCGAGGCACGGTCCACGTTTCACCCGGCAGCCGGGCTAGCGTAAGCCCTGCCGTAACCACCGGCCTTCTCGGACAACTCCCGCGGCTCTTTGTGTGGGTGCTGTAGGCTAGTGCTGCAGGGGCTGCTGCAAGCAGGGGGTTAAATTCCTTTTTATTCCCAGTGCCCTTGGCAAACAAACTTCATGACCTGGCTTTTTTTGTTCCTCTCTGAAGTGATTACACTTTGCAGAAGCAAAAGCAGCCGCGTCTCAGGCCGGTACGCTACCAGCTACTGACATGTTCGACATCTCCTGTGGCTTACCCGACACATCAGGGAGGTGGACCTCCCTCTGCTTTCTCATTATGCCAAATAATGAAATGTGGAAATAATTCTAATCCTTCCTTCTGGTTGTACTGTACCTCTGAAAATATGATAAACTCAATCCAATTAAAAGTCATTACCTCTACAAGGCTCAGGCTCTATCTATAACCTTTGTTTTATAATTCACTCTGTTATCTGTCTTCATTATAATTTGGTGGAATAGTCATCTTTTATTACTGTTTTCTGTTAGAAAGAGGCATGTGATTTCCAGTGCTACTTTGTGACACATCTCAGTTTAAAACAGTAAAGGTCTGCTAATGAGTAAAAAGAAGTTCAGTTACACTGATTTATTACATTGAGATAAAATTTCATTTACATTGATTACACTACTGTAGGTTTAAGTAATTGTTTTGATTAAAAATGTTCTTTTGCAGCAATAGTTTCTCACCATGTCAATAACTGTTCAAGTGCATTTCCCTTTCTGTCTCACTGCAGCTGATACAGATTTACTCAGATTTTTTTCCCAGATAGTATTTGCTGAGTTGGGCTGAGCAACAAAAGCTATATATAAGTGGCTGATCTCACCAACTCGTATTTAACCTTCCTGTCCTTAGTTTTCTCCTAAACATATTGGCTGCTCCTGCCGTGTCAGTGGGTGAATATATGTCAGGTTTACCATTACGGCAATCAAATAATGAACAAAAGCTGGGTCCTCTAATCCGCCTGCCTGCCTCACTAATGGCCCGTACTCAGTGCCTAAAATTTCAAGGCAGAATTTTTTTCCTTGAGTCTGCTCCGTCTAAAGTGTTGTGAAGGGAGCTGGTGAGCATGCCTTAGCCGCAGCAACACCACTCAGCTGAAATATTTTACCAAAATACCAAGTTAAGCTATCGGTTAGGGTTCAGTGCAGGCTGGGCTGCCTCCCCAGGCAGTGCGAGTCTCTACAGACTCAGTGCAGGCTCTGGATCTGGCCCACGGTATATCCACCCTTGCAGCTGGCATTTCCCTGTTCTTACCCCCACTCAATGTAACCCAGAGAAGACTTTGAAAGCCAAATATATATCTATTCCATTGAGGAAACTTTATCAACCTGCACCAAAGTTTATTGGCACTAGCTGGTGATATAATGGGTAGTTTAAACCCTGCTAACTGTGAATAATTTTTCAACAGTGTTTATGATTGCACTAGACTTTAACAGACTAGAAGTACAGATAACATAAATATTTCTACCAGAGATGATTGTACTGGAACTATAAATAAAATTAGACTTAGCTTGTAAATAAATTCAGTGTGTGCCAGCCAACATTTATAATTCTTTGTTGCTGCATGCTTTACAGTAATTCACATGGAAAATGTGCAGGGACACAAGCAGCCAAATCTTGCTTTTCAGTTACACAGGTGCAACTTCCCCCGACGTCAAGGAGAGCAGCTCCTGCACAAATGAGAGCACGGTTTGACCCGTAGTCTCTCAGTGCTGCACCCTCATTAAAAGCCAGCGGCTGGTCCACATCAGATGCTTTTGACTGTGTTACTCAATTAGACGTGAATGACACTGGACAGAGCACCAAATGCTACTAGTTGTTGTATAGGCTGATAGTGAGAATTTCCAGAAACGACGCACAGGTCCTTTTGCAGTTACTTTATTATGAATTTGCTGGTCTAGCACTGCCGCTTGGCAAAGTTGAAATTATCCTCTCGCAAAGGCCTGATGCTCTCAAGCGTGTGTAACTTAGCTTTTGATTTACCTGCAGACATATTTCTTCTAAGGGTTTGGTGTTTCGTACTCATCCTTCCTTCAGGAACTCACTTCTTCTCACACTGAGTCTCTTGTTTTCAGTTTTTTAAGCAGATAGAATAATTAAAAAAGCAAAAACCTGCTTTGCACACAAGGAAGTTTTTTTATTTGACAGGTAATGTTGGTAACTGAGTTCTTGTGAATTATCTGTATTTTTGTTACCAATGTGCATTTTACAATGATGCACAAACAGAAAGTGTCCAAAGAACCGGCCCTTTTGCACAGTGGCGCTGGAGCAATAATCCACTCTTAATTCCCTTTTCATTTCAAACACACGATCCAGGCCGTAGTGGAGCAGTCTAAAAAGTTGGACATTTTTGTATTCTCCAACCTTTTTCGCATTCCTTTGTCTCTGCAGGCTATTGCTACAACTCCCTCTTCTGCTGGCCGGGCATAATGGTTTTCTTTATGCGAAGCTCTGTGCTGCAAGAAGGGCTTTCTGTTGTGTAGCGACGAGGGGAAAGGGAGCTTTATCGAATCAGCTGTGAGAATGCCATCTGTAATCTGCAGAATAACGAGTACAAAAGGAATGCTAAAATCTGGGCACCAGATTTTGCTCTCATTTTGTTACATTAGTGTCAGTCTGGAGAAATTCTACGGGCTTCAGCTAACTCCAGGACAGACACTGATCTCATTTATTCTTTGGTGGAAGTCTAAACTAATTACTCTGGATTTAGCAGCCATGTAACAGAAATCAGAATCTGGCCTTTGGGGCAAATGACAGGCCCACTGTATAGCAAACTCTAGGGTCTCATTCTGTATCCCTTGCTCTCGTTGAATAGCCCATATGCATAAAAACAGAATTTCCTGCTGGGATGGTCCATGTAAACACCATCTCCTCTGCACTTTGTGTGGCTTTCAGGGCTGGACCTTTTGAATGTGTTCAGGATAGCTTTAGTTTTCTCTTGCTTGTTTTAGGCTCAAGTAATGCAAGTATGAAAAATGATTCAAAACTTCTTCAAGCACTGCCCTTACCCTTAAACTTGCCAATAGTCTCTGTGCTTTTCCAACCAAGCTTTCTATTTGTAAACCATTTTTTCTCTCTCTTGTTAAGTTTATGATTTTTACCTAACCAGGAATTACTAGCTCTATTCTTCTGAGTTCTACATCAGTAGAACTGATTAAGATTAAGTTTGTATGATGCTTTTCACAATGGGATCCTGCATGGGGCCACCAGACCGGGTTACAATACAAATAATAATAAATAATTGTTATTAGATCCAGCTCTACAGAACAGTTCTGTGAATAGGGAGCGGCACAAACTAGTTTCAGGTACGTTAGCTGATAAAACGTTCATGTAGCGTAATGTAGTTCTTGGCTAGAGTCCCTCCTATGTCTGAAGACAGTAACAGTAGCCTGATCTCTTGTGCATGTCTCCAAAGTTAAGGATCTTTCTCACCTTCTCTAGGGGACATAAAAGAGGCCATCTCTAAACCATACCTGCTTGAGTACAAGACTGTCAGGTGGCTCCCATTTAGTTCATCACTGAGTTATACCTTCAGAAGCTAATGGATTTCCTTTTCTTATTCTTCAGCTTTTCCTGACCTTCTGTGTTCTGTACCTATGTGGGTATATAATCGGTTCCTGCCTGTAACAGTCTTTTCTTTAATACCTGTCCAAATAGAAATTCAGATAAAGGTGTCCCAGTTGTATGCAGCAGGAAATGCCTGCCTCCTTTTTAGATATGCTTGCAAATAATCTGTTGATTTCCTCACTACCAAGTAGAAACATTGGGTCAAATATAAATGGACTCCAGTCCCTTTAAAGTGTCCAATTCAGGATGTCATGATACATTCAGGTCCTCCCTGGCCTTACTCAGGATGAGACTAATTATCCTGATGTTAACATGCCCCCACAAAAGCCCTCATTAATGCATGACTCACCAAAGACTCTCATCAGACATGGTCATCAGCACTAGCAGAGCTCAGAAATCCTGGCATATGATATACTTCTCCTTATCCAACAGAGCTGGGTTTCTCCTGGAGCCTACTCACTGTGGCTAGGGTCATCTTTCTCGCTTTCGTGAAGTTGCAGGCGTGAACCTATATCTATCCTCTCAGGTGGAAAGATCCTCTTCCACTTTTATCTCAGCTCTTATTTTATCCTGCTCTGAAGATGATGGAATTAGAAACGCTTCTGAAGGAGGCTCCCTAGATGCTTTTGCTTCCAGCTTACCTCCTTCATCCGGAATAATCAGCCATCTAGTTTATGATTAAGTCATTGGTGGCCATGTGCATAACTCCAAGTGACGGATTTATGTGCCAGAGAATTTATCAGTCAGTAGTAATTTTGGCAGTAAACATATATATGTCCTCATGCACAAATTGGCTGAAGAAGGGGAGAATAGATAAGCTGTGAAAAGGAGAAGGGGAAACTGATGATGTTACAACACTTTTTGTAAAAGTGTGCATACATATCTGTTACAGGCTGGTTTGTCTGAAGTTCTGGGGGCAGATTTGATCTTTGGAGGGTGTGTGAACTTTGAGCAGTAGTTCAATAGTTCAACATAGCTCTGAAACAGTCATATTTCTATTAGGCTACAGCGTCTCTTTCTGATATGTAATGCTGTCGTGTGGCATTTTAGCTACAGAAAGACATAGTTTCATTCAATGTGTGGCCCAGTGTGCTTTTGAAAAATAACAGCCTTTGACTCACCAGCAATTGCAGCTAGTTGGAAAGCAGCTTTGGTTGCATTCAGTAACCTCTGTCTCCCTCGTTCATTAGTGCCTCCTATTTAATTCCGTTTGGAGAGGAAGAGCATGCTACGCTGTTAAGGAGCCATCCAAATGGAAGGAAGTCCTCTCCTCCCAGCTATGCACAGGAGCGCTCTGCCTTGAAATGACCCCAGGCCCCCGAGTTAGAGTAGCAGCTTTGGCACATGATTCTCCCGTCCTCACCAGCCGTGTCCCCAGCACGTGGCCACGTGGACTCTTTCCTGCTGGCATGCAAGGTTGTGTTAAAAGTGCAAACGCAGGTGTCCACCCTGGTCTTTTAGCAGCAATTAACCTTTCCTCCTGGGTTTCCTTTGAAGCTTACTCATGTTTTTATTGCAAAATAGCAGTGAAGAATTTTATGGAGGCCAATATCTAAACTTCCACATTACCTAATCTCATCTGTTCCCTTATCAGGGGCCTCAATTTTATTTCATTCCAATTCTAATGGGGATAATTATTAGGCTTTAAAGAAGCCATCTTGAATTTCAGAACTGCAATGCTATCTGTGTGAATGGTTTGCAGTTCCCGTAGAAAATGACACGTGGAAGCACAGTCCCTTTGTCTCACTCGAACCTTGCAAAGGTTGTCTACCAGGCAATATCCCACCGTTTCACTGGATCCTTCTGATCCATGGCAGTGTAAACTGTAAAGAGAGTAGTCCCACGTCCTTGGAAAAGGAAGACCAGGTTCTCAGTAAATGCACATTGCTTTCAATATAGCTCCTTCTATCAGTAGTTTTGCAAAGATGTCTAAACGGTCTTGCCTTTTCTTCGCTGGTTGCAATTCAGCTTCTTGTTTATTTTGAGGTTTTAAAATATATTTTTGCTAGAATATGTTGCTATTTCAAGCAGAATAATATTTTAGCAATCCATTTTACCCACACTGTTAAGCTGCAGGGTATAAATGCATATTATATTTTCCAGAGCTTTCAAGCTGAAAGCCCGTTTTTAAATACGACATTGGGTGTGGCTGCTGGAAATCAAAGGAGTCACAATAGACTAGCGCAAATGGATTTGTCTCCCTGCCAAACTTCCAGAGGCCAATTTATCAGCTGCAGGTTTGACCCTATATGGCTAAAACTAGTGTAACCAGAATGACTGAGATAAGTATAACCGAGGCCTTTGAGTCTGCGAGAGAAGAATTAGACTGGACTGTCCCTGGAGGAGAAGAAACATCTGCAGACCCACATTTGCTAAGGGTTTAAGGGCTCGGTTTCTGCCCGGCCCGGGACGGGATCTGCTGTGGGGCAGTGCGGGGCGGCCCGTGGGGCCGGGAGGCACAGCCCTGGGCAGCGTGGTCCCTGCCGGGAAGGTGCCGCGTGGGCCGCTGCGCTCGCTGCTGCTGCGGGGAGCTGCCTGAGCCGCTTCCGTGTTTCATGGATGGGAGTTAAGAGATAGAGGAGTGGAGTGGCCGTGGGGCAGGTGGAGACCCTTGGTTTGCTGGGGGACTGTTTGGCGGAAGGGGAAAACAGCAACGAATATGCGAGAGAGACTTTTTAAGGAGTTTGGGTGTCAGGCACCCAGCTGTCATAGAAAATCAGTAGGATTTAGATGCCTGAAGTCTTTAAAAAAAAAAAGAAAGAAAGAAAAAAAACCCTTCCAGTGAGCCATGTGCTTATCATCATCCAGATCACTTTCTTTTTGTGATTTCTCTTCCTGCACCCCATGTGTACATGAGGTTTGGGTTTTTTTTCCTGTTTCAAAAACAGCTGAGATCTTTTAGGCAGGGCTGCAATCTAAACACTCAGGGGAGAAAAATCCGAACGGGAGCTGGCCCGTCGCGGCTGGACACGGTACTGCTGCCGGCCTCGCCATGGCAGGGAGCGCAGGAGAGTCTCGCGGGGCCGCGGGGGCCCAGCCCAGCGCCGTTCTCCTCTTCTGCTGCAGTCGATGGCGATGGCTACTGATAAGAGTGCAGAGAGGTGAAGTGAGTCAAGGCATCTGGATAAAGATCTGTCCCTGTCCTTTCCGTGTCTCGTTGCCTGTTCCCTGCAGTTCAGGTTGAGTCTTGCCATGGATTAGCACTGGGCAGCACAGCTGTGGGCATGGGCTTTCGCGGGCTAAGCAAAGAGCAGGTTCCCTGTATGAGCGCTTTGCCCCGTGGGCTCGCTTTGGTTTGTCCAAGAACATCTTTGCAGAGCTCTGCAATGCTGAGCTATTGCAGGAACGGTTTCTGAAGCAGAAGTGATGGAAAAACCCTCCTTGTAGCTATCTCATCTCAGTGGTTGAGTTGGTCAGGATTTTCTACTTAGGTATTAGAAAAGTGATAAACTAATCAATATTGGGTTCAGTTGTTAAAGTGCGGGGGGAGCCTGCCAAACCAGAGGCTGAGGGAGTGGGTAGCTGAACTTTCTTATGACAAGCATGAGGTCATAGGCAGTGCCACATAAAAGAAAGAAAAACAGCTCATGGCTGTGAATAAATTGCTCGCAGCTGAAGAATCTAGTTTGCCAGTCATGTGATGGGAGCAATCTATTCAAATGATTTGTTATGTCCCAGTGTTTGTCTTAGGCAGTACCAGAAGCAGGAAAGTATAGATATAACATTGTTAGATAATATGTAACAAAGATGTGAGAGATAATGGGCTATGACCAGATTTCAGTGGAAAAGGCATACAGTGCTAATCTACCATGGAGAGTTTCTCTAATGAGCAAGAAATTGAAAGAACATTTTATGGCTCCTATTTCTTCACTGAAACAGTATCATTCCGAGCGCCAAGCACAGCATAGCACTTTAATAGCTGAGCCAACCATATTATGCAAATATTCTCAGGCTTAGGTCTTAAATACTCAATCTCTCAACTTTATTCCTCGGAGAACAGTATTCTCACCTTCTACTTTGGATAAAATTAATGAGCACTGGTGTGTGGGAAAAGTATGGCAACATTAATGAAGTTAAATGAATGTAAAAAATTAAAAAGTTTTTCAGTTAGTTTGTCATTTTTGCTCCTTTTGCTTATGTTACTGGGTTGGTACTATATTCCTGGTGCAGCTAAACCCCTACTGAAGTTGCTCTGAATTTTTGGACTGAAGCGAATTTACAATCAGCCTTACAATTAGGGCTGTCAAAAATAGTGGGTTTGGGGGGATTTTTTTGGTTTGCTGGCTAAGCCCCAGAGATTTTTTTTTTAATGTGTTTTGGATCTGCCCCAGTTTTCTGTAACTGTAAAAGGAGAAGGTTCAGGTTCTCTATAAGGTGCTATTTGGATCCTGAACTTATATAGACCATTGAGTTTCTTGGAGGTCAATGGCAAGATGCTGATTTACATCAGCGGCAGTTCTTGCCAATACTTATGTGGTAGGCTGGATCCTTTCCTCTAAAGACTAATTGGAGGCCATCAAACTTAATTTTGGCTACTTTAGGTTCAGTCTGTCTCTCTGAAAGGCCACTAAAGCTTTCCTGCTTTTCACTTCACTTAGATTTCAGTTGTAACGTATAATACTGGCTTTCAATTGTAATTTCACAGAGGACGCTATGCAAAGCGCTCTATCTGGAGCAGACTGGACAATAGGGTGTGGCTGCATGTACATCTGTATGTAATTCGCTCACTGATGCTAGGCTTGTGTTCGATGATGTAAACCCCTTTCGATGTCAGAAATATTAAGAAACACTGTGTACCTCCAGCGCTACAATAGGAAAAAGGTTCAGCTCCTTTCAGGATGAGGCTCTGCTGCAGGATTAGTGATTGAGGAAGGTGCCACCAGCCTACTGAACTGTCCTTTCTATTTCATGTGCAGACTAGAGGAGTTTCACATGCAAAACCTGTCAGTATATTTCTCTACTTCAAATCCCAATGTTTGGATTTATTTTTTAGGTGACGAGTGCTTGTATGAAAGCTTTCCTGAACTTCCTTTGGAGGAAGTGCCAGAAGCTGATGGAGAAGCTGCAAATGTCCAGTGCCCAACGTCCCTCAGTGTTCAAGAGCCATCTTCTCCAGCAACCTCCAGTGAAGCTTTCACACCAAAGGAGAGCTCTCCTTACAAGGCTCCAATATACATTCCTGATGACATTCCCATTCCTTCAGAGTTTGAGCTGCGAGAATCCAACATTCCTGGAGCAGGATTAGGGATATGGACCAAAAGGAAGATTGAAGTAGGGGAAAAGTTTGGCCCTTTTGTAGGTGAGCAGCGGCCACACCTTAAAGATCCCAGTTACGGTTGGGAGGTAAGACACTTTACATTCTTTCGGTCTGTTGAACTCTCTTGAATGTCTGTAAACACAGAGGTATTTGTAGAATTTGAGTTCCATCCTGTGGTAGCCAGGGAATATTTTGTGTATACTGGGAGCGTTTCATGGCCTTTTGGTGCTTACTGCATGAAAATTGTGTAAGTGTAAGCTCAAAAAAAAAAAAAAAAAAAAAGGAGGAATTATTGTTGCTCTTCATTCTTGAAGTCTGTCTGGGTGGATACCAACAGATCCCCTCTCTTTTGGGGGGGAAGAGGAAGAAGCTGTGTTATCAGAACATTTCTTCAACATTTTTGTCTTGCTTTTGTGCAGTTCTGCAGTATAACATAGCTGTGGGTGAGGATTTGTAAATGGCACTGTGCTATCTGAAAAAAAATTGGGTGCTGTTTTTGGTGTTGTCAATCACAACTTTCTGTTGACAACAATTAGAATAGCCCTAAAATCTTTTAGTGTTTGCTAAATTAGTATTGCAAAACCTTGTGCTACTCAGGGACTTTGAATGCTAAGTGTTTGATCCTGGTTCCATTTAAGTTAGTGGGAATTCTGCCATTAATTCAATGAAAGTGTGTTTGGAGCCTAGTGTCATAAAGCTAGTACACGTGGGAATGATGTGGATCGTGTTACTTCTGCAGATGCTCTGAGAAATGTTGCTTTTTGTGAAGGAGTTCAAGGCCTGCTTTGGTGAGCACCGTGGCTGCATCTCACTTTCTCTGCCTTTTGCGGGCAATGTGGGTTCCTCACTTGGATAATCCGATGGAGCTGCCGGGGTTGCAGGTCCACAGCCAGACCCATTCCTGTGGTGCCTCTTCTTCTTTTGGATCAGTTGGCAGTGCCTACACCTTGCAGTCTTGCTCTCCAGTGACAAAGATTGTATTAGTGCTCCTTGCCCTGTGTTTACAAGGTGTCTCCCCACTGAATTTTCTCCTTTGGGGTTGTGGGAAGGATATTTTCTGTTGTACTTGGCACTAAACAGTGTCCCCAGTGCCTCATGGTGTCTGAATGCACTGAGCTCTAAAGTGGTACATGTTGTCCGTCATCTAGTGGCACCTTAGTCGAGCCCCTCACCTGAATCCTTAGATCTTTGTGGCACAGATGCGGCTTCTGAGCTGAGGAGGATCATAGTTTTCTTCCTTAGAGTTGGTATAATGTGACATAAAAACATTCCTTCATAGTTTTATTCATAGTTTTAACAATGTGCTGTAGAAATAGAGTACAATCTTGGTTTTCCATCTGTACTTTTCCTTTGGATAACAAGGTTTCTGATAAGGGGAGAAGTTTGCATGACTCTCCAGGGGCACGACTGACCTTTGGATAGCTGGGAGTTTCATTTTCCCAGGAAAAATGGAGTTTCACTGTGGAGCAGAGCCTCAAAGATATGGTGGATAATAAATGTTTGGTTTGCTTTTAACTATCAATAAATACTCAGTGAGTTCATTCCAAACTTTCCATCCAGTTGTTTAAACACTTGTGAGACCTGTGACAATATGACAGAATAGTGTCAAGAGAAATTATAGACTTGGCAGAACTCTATAAAGTTAACAGACCCTGATGCAATATAATTGCTGGTGAGAAATCTTTATTCTTTGAACAAGGCACCAGGAAATCATAAAAGCTGACTTTTAGCCACACCACAATTAAGCTCAGATATCAATAACAGAAATTTGAGCAAAACTGCTGAGACACCACCGCAAATGCAGGTTTAACACATTTCAAAATTAGCGCATTTTAGGATGGATCCTCGGGCAGTATACTGCAGGGTAGCCCCACAGAAATCAAGGGAAACCCATCCTGATTTTCACATCCATAGATATTGATACTATACTGTAATAATAGGGAACAGTTTTTTACGGTTCAAATATTGAGGATTTTGGAAGCTACTAAATTCAAACAAGAAAAGCACATGTGGATGCTGATGGAAGCTCAGATGTCACACCGAATCACTCTCAAGCTGTAGGACTCATGCCATTTGAACAGCATGATGTATTTGGGACAGCTGGGGAGATGCTACTGAAAAGCGTTGGAGGAAAATCACACAAAATCAGCAGTCAACTCCCTCTGCAACTTGGCCACTCATCTAGAAGTGCTCCACAATGCTCAAGGAAGCTTGAAACAGAATATTTTCCCCAAAAGTGAGTTAAGTACATTCGCTGTAATTGAAGGGAGACAAATAATGGTTACCACAGTTTACACAATGAGCAAAATTGCAAGTACTGAAGATTAAGGCTAAAGGACAGACGTGGTGGATGTAGTTGTGTTCAAAAAGATCTTACCAGTGCCTGTCCCAGTCCTGCCATTCATCATCACGCTGGTCTGGAAATTGCCACTTCATTGGACCTGTGACTTGGTGCAAGAATGCTGATTATCAAACATGATACGGTGGGTTCAATTTGCTCCTATCAGGGTGAAATTTTGCCACTGTTTTTAACAGGAAAGGATGGAGCTGAAGTTCCTGTATGGTACCAGCTGTGGATATGAGGGGGTTTAAAACCTCTTTTCCACAATTATATTGAAATTGCTTGTCCTGTGAACTGCACTGATCTAGCTGTTGTCATGATACTGTTTTCTGTTTGATTATCTATAAATCCTAGGATAGTTCCTGGTGCTATCAAGGTAAGCAGTGTCTGGTGACTTCAAAAGGTGGTGGATCACAAACTTCTGCTGTTGCAGATGGTGGCTGTCTGCCCTGATACTGCTGCTGGATAGTGCGAGGAGCTCAGTGACGTGGGCCCTGAACAGGCTGAAAGTGCTCTTTGGTTTCATAGGCCAAAAAACCTCCATCTCACAACGTCCATCTTACTCTTTTCTTCACCTCCCATGTGCACCGCTCAGAAAAATGCACAGTGGGATTGCAGCTGTTTGTGTACTCATTTAATTCGCTCGAATAGACTCCCCTACAACTACCCTAAGGATGATCAAACTATTGGGAAATCAATCTTTCAATTTTATCTGCATTCTTCTGAGGTTAAGGTGAAGCCTCTGAATATACAATGGTGTTTGAGCTTCAAAGATGCTGTAAGGAAAGATCTCTTTTTAATAAAAAGATTGATATAACCATATCAAAATATTTTTCATACAGGAAGATTTGCTCCTTTCTAGCAATTGCTTGATATTGCTAAGTGACATAGAGTGTTAAAGCAGAAAATTCCAAACCACCCCCCTACACAGGCATTGCAGGGAAGAACTTATAACTAAACCCAAATTTGGACTGTAGCTACGTTATTGGAAAGGGCATTTTTATAATAGGCTGTGTTACAATCCCATGCAAAAAGATCACCACAGTGTTGGGTATTTCCAAGTTTGAGGTACTTCTGACTTTCAATTTTTGTGACTTCAGTCCATCTCTGTTGATAGCAGGATAAACCTGTAGTGGTTGGGAGAAAAGTGGGAGCCGGAGGAGCTGCCACCCTTAAATTTTGTGGCTGATGCAGAAAAATTTGCCGCTGCCTATGCTTAGGAATTAGGTTTAGGGGTTTCCTGGGACTCGCCCAGGGAGCAAAGCTCCCTACGGCATCAAGGCAGAGTTTTGTCAGAGCAAGTCTGGGAAAACGACGTCTGTTGTGTCCACGCATTTACTTCAGCTATAAAATGCACTGGGGGAACAAAGAAAATTTGTTGTGATGTAGTTGTGCTTGGGTCATGATTAGAGTGCCCTAGACCAGTTTAAATGAAAAGCCATAAATTTGAATTTTATCTCATTTTGTGGGTCTAGAGCTGAGTATTATCTAATCAGGTATTGGTTAGCTAAAGCACAAATCGAACACAGGGTCCCCGGACAGGGGGAAAGGTCAAGCTTTTTTGCAGTTTGTCACTGCGGTTTTAGTATTTGCCAGCAGCCTGAATATCGGAGGGGGCCAGGTGGCCATTGCTCAGTGGTTGTTTAGAAAGGGAGAATTGACCGCTTCTTAATCAACAAAGAAAACAAGCTTTTAAGGGATGGCAGTAATTTTTTAAACAAAAGCAAGAGAACACAAATTTAGTGATTTCATCATAGTTCATGCCCTGCTATGAAAAACAACTTGGAGAGTACTTCAAAGAAAGCCTTTAAATAGGTCACCAAGGCAAATGCACCTATCCACCACCAGGGTCTTCCAGAGTATGTCGAATATTCAGATTCAGGTCTTTCACTGTTATAGCAATCTCAAAGTCACATTCATAGGGACAATTTCTCTGCAGAGCTTTTTACCAAATGTTTATTTGATTTCTTTACAAGGACGGTAGAAACAGGAGCAATAAACTCTAATAAATCAAATTTGTAATAGACGTAAAAACTATTTCAGGGCTTTATAAAGTAAGGTATAATCTGACTATAAAGCAGAGTACACTTTCCTTTCATAGCACTGAGGCCAAGAGACATCTCAGATTTGGTAACGTGTACTTGAGTTGATGCTTGAAACTCCTTGTAACTTTTAAATGGAAGTTAGGAGGCTGTTTGGTTTTCTGGCCCCCTAACACTTTTGAAGTGCCACATTGGAGAAAGCTGGACAGCTTCTTAAACGCTGTTCTGGAGCAAGGGCTTCCCATTGATAGAAAGGGCCTGGAATATTGGTAATTTTAAGTTTCCATTCTGCACTGTTTGGCTTTCCTTTGGCATTTTTTAAATTTAAATTTAGGCGTGCTTGGAGATTTTGATTTCCAAAAGTACCACCTATCTTTATGAAAAATAAACAGTAAGTTACAAAAGCATCTAGGACTTTAGAGCTGGAATCTAAAGTATATGTTCTTAAATCCATGTTATAGCGCCTAAACAGATAGCTCGCTAGATCTTACTGTCACTCCCAGCATCTGAAGACTTCCACTGTGATCAATGAGAGTTACCGGTTGATTCCTCTCTCTATATCTATGTAAACCTCCATTTTTGTGTCTTCCTTTGGAAAACCTATGTCGAAATGTTGAAAGCAGCATCTGTTTCTTTAAAAACAGAATAAAATGAAGCATCTTTTAAATAACTGGGCATGAGATTCGCACATCTTAAAACTCGTGCTAAGCTATTTCTAATAAGCAACACCAGTGCTGAGGACACGTGGTTAAGTGAGGGGGCTAAAAAAACTTTAAGCTCAGCCTTTAGAAGAGGCTTTCATGTAAACTAGACTGGTAGACAGGGGTTGCTTCTGCAAAATTAAATGTTATAGTTTTAAAATGGAATAACACTGAGATGTAGATATGGTCATTTCTAGGTCATGGGATTACATGCGGTTAGACAGGTCAGTGATGAATGTATTTCCTTCCTAAAATGAAATTCTTCTTCTGGAGCACACACGGATTTAGCTGGTAGTGTCAGTCCAGTTTCTATGTCTTGTAGACACAAATAGTGGAATAACTTCCTTGCAGCTGATGAAGTCCCGCTGTGATAGAGCAGTAGCTTATGTCTGTTGCAAAAGGGAAAAATGAGAGGAACCAAGACTTCACCGCTTCGGATTATTTTCCTTCAGGATATTGAGTAAATCCCATTGTTAAATAGAAAACCTAAATTTCTGCTGCTGTCTGACACTTTTCATGATCACTGCACTAACAGACCACATCTTGACTTTTCTTTGAATGGTCTTTAAGGGCATTAACATGTGAAACAACTACACTCTAGACCAGATGGCTGGAAAGCGGGGAAGTATAATGCAGAACCTTGCCTATATTTTGTCCTTGCATAGGGATTTCAGCAGCATAAAGATTTCAGGAACCTTTGCAAAATTATCATTGAGGCAGAAACAGGAACAAGAATGTGGATGATTCTGTCATTCAAAATTAAAAGCAATACATTTGTTTTGTAACGGGGGGATGGATGCTCTTCTGATCGATACAAGACCAATCTGTTTGCAGATAATGTATTCCCCCCCTCCCAGGTCAACAGACCATCTGTTTCTGGCAGCTACAGGTGGGGGTGACATCCTTACCTTTTCTTCAATACTTAGGTGATGTTTTATCCCATTTGGAGCTCGGCATTGCAAGGCATAGAGCACTCTGGCTGAGATCCAATAAAGCACTTAAGCATGGGCTTATCATCAAAAGGATTACCCAGGTGTTTGAGTTAAGCATGTGCTTAGCTGCTGTGTTAAGCTCTGTGTTGGGGACATAGTGTTCAGTGCCACATAGGATGGAGTTCATACCATATATCTTGCCTGGGGTGAGTATGTGTGAGGGGGCTTATGACAGCCCCTACAAAGTTGCTTACAAAAAAGACATTACTTACAGTGCTGCTAATGCTGCCAGTCTGAATTCTTCTTCTCTTTGCATCCATGTGTTGTGCCGAGGTTGAGGCTAAGGGAGACACTGCAGCAGCTATAGGAATCCCCAAGCTAGGTGGACAGATGCTTCACACGCAAAATGTCACCCTAAGAGGTGATGCCAATTACATGCACCAACCAGTTATATGGCTCTTAATGCCAGCTCTCTCCCTGCGTGGAGGACATACAGTTTATAGTTATAAATGAGGAAACATCAGGTCCTTGAATAGCATGATAGAAGCAGGTGGACTCGTGATTTAGTTCTAATTAAATATATTTGACAACAAAAGGGAACTATTAATCCCTACATGGAGTAGTCTGCCGTCATCTTTCTCTACTGTTCATTACTTCGGTTCTTCAGTTCTGCTTATTAGTGCTTTGAATAACATTATCAAGCAAAGTCTTGTGCCACGAGGTCAGTGGGACATGAGCTCCCGATTTCCATTAGTATCCTGGACAAGGGCCGCGAGATCAAATCGAATGGATTCTGCCATGGCACGATGGCACAGAAAAAGGCGAGACAGTGCCTTTGCCTCAGTTAAATCTTGAGCTGTTTATCACGAAACCTCCTAATTCTGCTGTGCCCGTGGATGCTCTGCTTTGTCCTTGACCTTGGGGACAGGAAATCACCCATTTCATGGCATGGTCTTTCACAACCCGAAAGCCAGCAAAGCCTTTCTGTGGGTCTCTAGAAGGTATAGACGTTCCCCCCGAGCTGCCAAGGTTTTAATTTAATCAGCCAGAGGGTTAACTCCTGAGAAAAGCACAGGGAAACCATAAGGTTCATGTGGACTTGGAGGCAGGAGCCCCTGTTTCTTCGGTGAATGTGGGGAGAATGAAGTCCTGGTACCTACTTCACAGCACAACTGGGGGGACATTTCAGAAATTAGTATTCCTGTTCAAAATAAGATGTTTCTTACTTACTCACACGTGACCCAGGTAAATTTGACTTGAATCCAGTAGCATTTTGGCCAATAAATAAACTGGGGGAGAAGCTAGAATTGGAGTAGATCTCTGAGATTATCAAAATACAAAGAAAAATCTTTGTAAGATGTCAGACGTGCCTTTAAAAGACAAAGAATGTAAACTGAATTTGGCCACTAAGGCAGATAACTTCAGAAGGAAAAATAAAAAGACAGAACTGAAGAGAATAATAATTACATCTAATAGAACTGACAAACAATCATAATTCTTCCCATTAAATAAATATGTTAAAAAAAATTTATTATGGAATGCCACATTATGCAAGCCAGGATTCAAAGATGAGTTCTTTGCATTAAGTACAGTAGATGCCATTAAGGAAAACAGTCAATATGTCACTAAGCCACGGCCTGTAAAATTAAATTGATTTGGTAAATGTAAGTAAGATAGATCTGTTTGCTTTCATCATCAATTTTGAGTGGGTGAACAGGTGATGTCACCAACCTGGGAGCGATAAAGATGCAGGACCATCTGGAAAGCTTTGTGATGGATGGGCAACTGCTTTTGGATAGTGACAGTGCTGTGGTACTTTGTCACTTGGGATGCAGTACTTAATAACTTTTCAATACCATCATAATAAATTTCACTGCCTTATTAATATAGAAATGGTGAGTTATTACTGTGATGGCTATTGTAAATAACAAGAGATGCAGCTGTCAAAAGCTGATTGTTTGGGCATGTTTCTTTAAGCAACACAGTTGACTTGGGATAATCAACGTATGTCTATACCAGCAGAGTTTATTGCTCTTGTCAAAAGAAAAAGCTGCATTATTCAAAAATTATGTGAAGTCCATAATAAACAAGTTTAATATATTATCAGACTTTTCCTATAAGTTTCCTAACACAGAACAATAAATCATTTTTAATAATGCCTTTCCATGTACAATAATATCCTTATGCTGTAATAATGTCCTTTCCTAAGTATTCACAAAACAGAGAACTTCTGAAAAAGCAGAAAGGTATCTCTCACTCGTCAGAACACTTACAAAATTAAATCTCCCTATTTCATTAGAAGGCTACTTTTGATATAAAGCCGGCGGACTTTAGCTGTGTCTTTCTTTTTTATTTTAATTGAACAGATGCAGTTAAAAGTAATCTATGACAAAGAAATACAGACAAAATTATAACCATGTGTCCCTAAACACTGGCAGGAAAGAGCATCTGTGGGTGTTTTATGAAAGCCCAGGACTGCTCCGTGACATTGTTGCTAATGTCATCAGTCCGAGGACCGGAGAGAAACAAAATGCATAGATAGTTGTTAGCAGAAGATGAATTACCAGATCAATCATTTAGCACCATTCAGTGTATTATACTATTGTTCCCTGGGAAGATAATTAAATCAATGATGTCTTTCTTATTTGTGTAAAGAGGCACAAACTTGTAAAGAATATCTGAAGCTCCTCGAACATATTATTTCTGGGTTATTTTTTTTAAACCCTACTGACTTTGCCTTTCAGATGCTAGCTTTGTCCGTCTTTTCAATTAAATGTCTCTCCACCGTTTCTATGACTGCTGAAAAGAGAGCCAGCAGTCTATTAACAGGCAATAAAGTTCAGGAAGCCTAAGACTAGTTTCTTGGGTCAGAGGTGAAAATTGCATGCGAAATGAAACAAAGGTGCGTCTTGATGGCTCGCCCGCAGCCAAGCGACAGGGCATGCGCGGCGGGGGCCGGCGGCCGCGGCGGGCAGCAGCAAGGGCAGGCAGCGCGCGGTGAGATGTCTGGTAACGCAAGCGAGCGCATGCACGGCAAAGGATGCGGCGCTGGCCTGTATCACTCGAACCGCCGCGCGACTTAACGCTGCTACTGAAATCTGGGCTTTCGCCCTGATAAAGACATCACGACACTTAAAAAAAATCCTGCTGCTTGTTAAGGCCTGCAGAGCAGGCTGCATCAGCCTTCCAAAACATATGCATTCGGAAGGAAAGAAGAGAAAAAAAATTGGATAATAGGGTATTTCCACCCCAGAGAATATTAATATGGCGTTTTATTGACGTGACAGCCGTAATGTTTCCTAGCTGGACGGTAGGTGGCACAGGGGAGTGAAGACATAGGTTGTCATAATCCAGCCCAATTTTATGTGATCACATTAACTTCGGTGCATACAATAAGCATTAATTTGGAAAAAATACGACTGTTAAGTAGGCCTTCCTTTAAAGTGCACTCATAGCGTTTAGCATGAAAAGATGTAAAAGATCCCACAAAAGGCGTAACATTTCATCAGGGGAAGCCCACAGCGTAAAGGGGCTCTGGTGTATAGTGGGTTTCCCGAAGTGTTGTTCTTAGTCTTAACTTGATGAAGTGTATTGGCAACATGCACAAAACGGGTTTTCTTTCCCTTTCTGTGAGTTTTTACGTGTTACGGGAGGCCTTTGCAGAGCTGTTCAGTCTTTCTGTGAGCAGCACTCAGTACTCTGGTATCTTCTCCAAACGGCCTCATGTGGTACATGGGCTTTCTAAAAACATAGCTGTTAGGGTGGGCACATCTTATGCAAAATTAAGTCTGGGCACATTTGCCAGCTTGACTTTCGGCTCAGGCTTGTGGAGCGTTCCCTCGCCCCGCGTTTGCCTCCGACAGAGCTGTCGTGTGGTCAGCGAGGTCTGCCGGCAGGTCGCCTGGGACCCCGTCGCCGGTGGGACGGGGCAGTACCGATCCGCCTCTCTGACTTGCCCACTCTGGAGAGTCGTGTTTTCTACGAGATTTGTGGTCACAGTGTTTCTGTGGTTTAGAGCAGGTGGGTCACAGTGGGAGTTTGAAAAACATGGCCGTAATGCTGATCTTGTGCAAAAATGTACATATGTCCACGGTGGCAAAAGGGAAGTTGGAGTATGGGCTAGCTTGGACATTGCCATGTGTAGCTTATCTGGCCTCATCTTCCTCACTTCCTTTTCCAGCAGGTCACTGCTGCGATGGCCATCTTTGCCTTCAGCATTGATCTTGTGCTCGGTCTCCGTTAAGGAGGCCCTGATTGCCTCTCATTGCCTGCACGCATTTTCATTCCCTACTGCGCAGCACCCCGGCTCTGTGCTTCACCCCGGCTCTGTGCTTCGCCTTTCTCTCGGGGCACGCGGTCTTGCTCGTACCGTCCTACCTGTCCTTCCCCCTGCTTGAAACACCGCCGCCTTTGAGACGCGCTTCGCAAAGCAGCTCAGTCCTACCAGCACTGAGCCTCTCCACTTACCTTCAAAAAGGGTTTTCTAAAATCATTTCCCAAACTTGATGGCTAGCATTGCTGTGAAAAAGGCAACACCTCAGCGCCTGTCCCTGCAGCCTGTCCTCCGAGTTAGTCCGTTCCCTCCCGCTGATGCAAGCTAAACTAAATAGAGCATGTTTGAAGCACAAATAATAACGCCCTGGTTTCTACACTAATTTAAATAAATTAATTGTAAACTACTATTTTAACAGAAGCTGTTTTGTGTGTAAATAAATCCTCGTGGTGTGATGCAGCTTAGCGTGTTTGACTTTGGCATTTACATTCCAGTACTGCTGTGCTGCTTGAACCCTTCGGAAACGTCACTATCTGCTCCCAGCACCCATCACAACAATGCGCTTTTCTTGCACAAGGAGAGGATAAAAATTCTGGTTTTCAGCCCTAGCATTCCTGAATAAAATTTAGCTGATTGCAACAGTATCATTTCGGGTGTGATTTTTAATGGGTTCGAAGGAAATGTTTGAATAGGTTTAGAATAGGTGCTTGCCTCGCTATTGTCCCCATGCTAATGTCCCCTCAGCGGTGGGAGGCAGGAGGAGTGAAATGATGACCTAAAACAGCAGACGGCTCCGAACAGAGCTGGATTAACACTAAATGGGGGCCTGGCCCGTCCGGCCGGGAACCTTGGGCAAGGCAAGCCCGGCACAGCGGTGGCACTCAGGGCCCACGGGGCACCGCGACGTGCCCTGCGCCCGCTCCCGGCACCCCCGGGAAACCCTTCTGCAAAACCTGCCCCAGCCCTTAGGTATCGATGTACAGCTCGGGCATTCCTGACAGCACTGTTCACCGTATACCATGCCAAACGTTAAACAGAGGAGGGATTAAAAACTAATTTGCCAGTATTCTGGTTTGCTTCGTGTTATTTTTGTGTGTGATAGACACATTTGATGTGTTTGGAGAGTTGTGCAGTAGCTCTCCCCCTCCTGCGGCACTGCCG
This sequence comes from Dromaius novaehollandiae, assembly GCF_036370855.1. Classification (NCBI taxonomy): domain Eukaryota; kingdom Metazoa; phylum Chordata; class Aves; order Casuariiformes; family Dromaiidae; genus Dromaius; species Dromaius novaehollandiae. The sequence continues at coordinate 6,277,100 of NC_088106.1, read as the reverse complement.
AGCCCGTCCCGTAGGAGGGGGGAAAAGCCTCAGTGTTGGGAATTATAAATAATTTGATGCAACAGGTTTAAGTTTCCATTTTTGTGGTGAAAAGAAAAGCTTAGCATGATCCAGATTTTCCTTGGTTTCCTCCCATTCTGCTGAGAAGCAGAGGTATTCACATTTCTTTGTCTAACAGTTTTATAATGTCTTAAGAGATTAACAGTGAGCATGAATGAGGGCCTGAGGATTAGACGACAAAAAGCCCGGGCCGTCCACTACCTTGTTTGCACATTTTACATTTTTCAGCATTGCAGAGTGAGTATAGAAACTAAGGAAAGATAATAAGGACCAGAGTCCCAAAAGTGTTTAGTGATTCAAAAAATTCAGATGACATGTCAGAACTGACAGGATGATGGAACATTATGTGGCAGGACCTACTTTTTTGTCTTAGGGTAAGCGCTCGCGCTGAGTGAATGCAGATGTTATCGCAGGAGCCCAGACAGACAGTCAGTGAAATGTGACAGGCTGTCAGCAAAGTTACACTACGTTGATTTTGCTAAAATATCCCAAAGCTTTATACATGCCTTTTTTTTTTATATAGAAAACTCTTAGCTCAATCAATTGAGGAAAAGAAAAAAGAAAGAAACGGTTACAGTAACCTTTCTCGGCGGTAATCCTTTGAACGGTTCAGATGTGGCTGTAAAACTTTTTTTGAGAGTGGGTAAAATTATCATCTAAAATATTTGAAGGTTGCATTGGCATCTGTAAAATTTCTAAAACCAAAGTATGTCTCAAGCATTCAGGGTAAGGCTGTTAACCACATGTCATACTGTGTCAATCACTGCTTGAATGATTTGGGTATTTACCCCTGTGAAATGCTTAGTCAAATCAGTAATAACAGCTCACAGGAGTGGATCCTACCAGTGCTCATCGCAGCTTCCTCCTTAGCAAGACACCAGCTTCAGGACGGGATTTTTACAAGCAGCTGTAATTCCTTCACTTTTTCTTTTTTACTTTTTTTGTTTTTTATTTCAGAATAGGCACAGGTTTTTACTGAATAAATGAGCTGGTAAAATTGAAAACCAAATGGCAAAAAGGATATCAAATTAACTAGTTTAAACATGCTTGGAGACTAAAAATATACAGCAGGGCAAATAGATGCATATTATCTGAGTTCATATGCTCTGAATTAATCGTGAGGCTAAGAAAATGACTTTTGTTTTGAATTCTGGATCTGCACCATATATTTGATTTGTAAATATTGTAGCAATGTATAAGCTTTTTTAATTTTGAGCAGAAAAATAAGGTTGCAGTTCTGCAAAATCGTAAATATTTAACTCTCGAAGAATCTGCAGTGAAACGATATTATTTATAAGCCTACATGCTTGCAGGACTGTGCTTAGTATTTTCTTGCTCTAATACTTCATTACTTAGAAAATATAAATATATTCCGGGAAGCTAGAATATTTTTACACATGCAACTGATTTTCAGTTTTGAATTAGGACTGCATCAGATTCAAGCTTTTACATAATTAGGGGATAGGGAGCATAAAATACTGATGTTTTCAATTTATTTCAGGGATTTATTTTAAAGGTGTATTTCCTCACTAGTAAATAAAAAAAATCCCGTGATATAGGCGAGTAGATTTTGACTTGAAAATGTCAAAGTAAATTGCATATCTGTTTTGCAAATAATTATATATATCATTCACAGGAACTCCTTTTAATAGTCTGTATTCTTGTCTTATTACTGTTACCTTAAACTTAAATTTAATGAGAAGGCTCTTTATAGTGGCACAAACTAATATATTTTACCAGTGTGCGAGTCACAGTGTGTTCATTCTCTTCTAAGCAGAGTAGAATAATGCATGTGATTTATAATCCATTTAGGTCTACTTTTGAATAAGATGATCTTGTATTATTTGTTTCCATATATTGAAAATATTAACTCACTTCTTGAACCAGGGGAGAAAGGAAAACATACCCAGCGTTACTTTTGTACAATTTATGTTGTAACAAATTGTATTAGCATACAATGAAACAACGTTCTGTGATTCTGAAAAATGAAATGCAAAGACACTTAGAAGATAACATCTTGCACTGTGTTTTTGCAAAACAGAACTAAACAATCAAGCTAAATTATGCATATGGAGGAAATGATTTAGAATATGTTCAGCTGGTAATCGCACTCATGCTGAAGTTTTAAATTTCATCTGTCTGCTCAGATCTATTGTGATCCATTAAGTGGCTTCCTTTTTTTCCGACAAATTGAATGCTGCAACTGCAAGGAGCTCTTTTGTTCTTTTAATTCAGTCAGCATGGAAATGATTTTCTCATTTCAGGCCCTTTTCTGTCCTCTCTTCATTGTGTCAATAAAATAGAGTTGTGCAGAGCTGCTCTAATCAGCTTAGAGCGCTAATTCATTGCACTGGGATGCTCTCTGGGTTTGGCTACAGGTGGGCGCTATAAGGGGTCAGTCTCCAGGGGAGTCTAATTGTGTGTCTCTTGGGTCTTGTTTGCAGAATAGCTGAAATCTCAAACCCGAGCTTAAGAAAGGAAGGGAAAATGCACAAGCACAGGCATATATGAGCACGCCCTATATCTAGATGCACTACTCAGTCTCCAGGGGAAAGTTGTTTCCAGTCTGACACTTTCGGGGGAAGGGAATGCTTTAATTCACTGGCAAAAGATTAATTAGAAGCTTTACAGATCACTTTTAAAATTTAAATTAAAATGTGGTCATTTTCAAGAATGCAAAAGTGAAACAAACATTGCGATGCTGGGGAGGGGTTCGGTGGAGGCTTGCCTTTAAATTTTGGATGTGGTCAGCTCAAAAATCCAAGTAGTCCCTGTTGTTTATAAACTAGCACCTTCTAATGACTAATGAAAAACAAGCAAACACAGTATTTACCGGACAAATAGTCTCGGCATGTGCTGGTTGTGGTTTCTCTGCACCTTTTTGCTCGGACGTGAGGGTACAGGGAGCGTGAGGGAGTCTCCCTAGCCCCGGGGGGCTGAGCGGAGACTGAGTGACGGAGGAAATCGTCGGTGGAGCGAGGAACGGAGCGCAGACTGCTGGCATCCCACCCCAGCGCCTAAACCACAGACCGCCTCTCCTCCCGGCCTGAAAGCCTCCGTTTTACAGGGTAGTATTAACGCTGCGAGGCAACGCTTTCTGCTGGAGACTCTGGGTCTTATCCCTCGTTATCTCTGAGGAATGCTTGGGAAAGATCAAGAGAGGAGGGGTTCGAGGGCAATGGAAACCTCATGTTAACGTCCGGCCCCGATATTGCATCTGGTGGTCTCAGAGCTGGTGCCTGCCGTAAGGCAGAGCAGACTTCCGACTGCAGGTCCTTTTATAGGTTAGCTTACGCTTGGCTACGGCCACCAACCGCAAGAGCCTGAGGAAAGAGGTGGGGATGGAGAGGGCTAGGTGACTCCCGGTGACGCCTCTTGTCTGTCACCACACTCTTCTGACGCCCAGGACGGGGGCTTATGAGGCCCTGCTCTGCTCTGCATCTCTGTCGCTTCCAGCCTGGCTCCTGCGGAGAAGCCCCCCACCTCCTGCATCGGGGGACGGCGAGCAGAGGCTGCGCTTTGCAGACAGACACTAGGGGCACCGGGAAGCAAGCTCCCCCGAAAACTGTTTGTGCCAAATACCTTCCTGCTGTAGCTCTACTGCTTTCCGGGAAGTTACAGCACATGGAAGTTGGGCCCCAGCACTTATTATGTAAAACGGTGAAGAAGTGGACACAGATGAAATAGCAGCTACATGGTTCCTACCGAAGGAAATCTCTCAGTACATTTAAAGATGACTGAATGCTCCGGATATACCTCAGCACTGGAGATGAAAGGCACTGCTCATCGCAGAGCAGCCAGTGATCGGGAATAGAGAAAATGTAGTAAAAGGAGTAAAGAAAATGGAGCAAGTCATAAATATAAGGGAAACTTTATTTTAACAGCATTTTGTTTTTAAATTAACATGAACTTTTTCCCACAAATGGTATTTCCCGTCCCCAAATGCCTAACTGCTCATGCAAAAATCAGACGCGTTTTGGAACTCGTATTTGAATTTCTTTTAAAATCCCAGTCCTGAAAACAAATTCCAGGTCCTTCCTAGCCCCTTTTACCCCAGTGTGATTGAACTTTCTTACTGGCTTGCGCGTAGGAAAAGGGGGGAGCGCACAACTGTGCCCTGTTCCCGCAGAGTCAGTGGGAGCTGCCCTTCTCCTGCAGCTGCAGGAAGGAGGTGTGGGATCGGCCATGGGACAGGTCTCCCAAAAAAAGCTTCTCTCTCTCTGAGAGAAGCTGGAGCTGCTCCCAGTACCTGCGCTCTACGAACTCGCTCGGTGGGGTCGTGGTGTACGTAAGTGGTGACAGGGCAAACAGCAACTTGGTCCGCTGTTTTACTGGGATTCGAGCCAACGGTTGCTGAAGTCAGCGAGAAGATTCACTTTGAATATCCTGAGTTTTGGATCAAGCTCCTTGGGAGCAAGAGAGAGGAAGGTTCAGAAAGGATTTCATGGCAGCAGAGGCTCTGCAGGGTATCAAAACCTCACACCTGGCTGCTTCCACTTGTCTGCATTCCTCATTCAGTCTGAAGTCGACCCGACTGAAGCTGGGGGAAGTACTTTTCTCCATGCAGTGAACTTTCTACAGGAGTGATAAGCTGTCAGTCTACTGTGTTCTTGTGGCAAAATTACCACCGTGAAAATTAATTAACATACCTGAAGACACTCCTGAGCAGGAAATCATAGTAATGTTATGTGATTCAAGGGTGAATAGGATCTCTCTATTATCAAAAACTCCATCAGAGAAGAGGAAATTAAGTTCCTAATTAGACAGTGTCCAAAGGAAGAAGTGAGGCATTGAAGAGATGAAGAAAATTGAGAGGTAGCTGATGCACCTATCAGGCTAATGATAGAAAAGGAAATAGTAGAGCTTGAAAGGTCGCTGACCTTATTAGGCTGGGAGAAAAGTGGCAGATCTTCAAAAGCTTTCACCTATGATAGGTTGACAATGTGTGAAGTTCTCTAGATGGTCAGAGAGGAAAGACAGCTGAGAAAGAGTGTGGGAACAAATTAGGTAGATTACAGTGGACGGTATAAATGCAGCATAAAAAGCATATTTAGAAAAGAGAGGAATTTAGAATAGAAATAGCCAGAAATGTTTTGTTGTTTAACTAGGTCTCTTTTCGGTACGAGTACAGAACTTTCTTTCCCACTTAGTAATTTTAGTTTTTCCTATCAGTTATACCCAATAATGATCCCTCACTGGGTATAATGTTTCCCTAATGAAGTATTTGCTTTCTGTTAAGCTGAAATATTTCAGCGGTGAGCAATTCTGAATATCAACTTCAGTGAGCTAAAGACAATGTTTCTTATATTCCCTTCAAAATGAGTTTTTGAATATAAGGAAAACATTCTATATCATGTAGTGGAAGTATTGCTGCTCTCCTAGTGGCAAGAGATTTTTACTTCCAAATACCTAACTTGGCCAGCTGCAATACTTTCAATTGGTGTTGCAGGATATTTTCTCTGTATGTAAAACTCCCTGGGTCTTTAAATGAGATATTGCAAGAAACAAGTCTATTGCAAGTCAAGTGAAAGACCCCTAACGCCTGCCTGCTCCCAGCCTCTCCCCCTGGAGCAGTTCCGTGCAATACCTGGGTGATTTCTCGGAGGCAGCAAGGCCTGATTAAAAGCCTCCCCGCCGGTTCCTGTACAAGCACGGCTTTGAGGTTAGAGTGAGGGGAAGCTGCTTCTCTGTCTTTCTGGTAAATGCTCAAGTTTTGTTCTTCTGACTGTCGGTAGGAAAAGGGAAGGAGGAATGCAATGAAAAGAAGAAGAAATTTAAAATGCAGTGCTGTGTATTTTTCAGGTAACAGGACCAGTCCATATTATGTAATAGGAGTTCTTCCATCAGGATAAATCAAGCCAAATTCTCTGCTGATAAAAATAGACGTAGCACCATGGCTTTCCTTTACCGAAGCAGAGGATGACCCCCTCTAACGGTACCAGTCTAAACCCGATATAAAGCCAGACCACAAGAGAGCCTAAATTTTTTCTTTTTCTATGAGAAAGTTTAATGGTTACTCTTTTACGGTATAAATAAGAAGGCTGATTTTACATAAGTATCATTACATTCTGAAATTTAAAAATGTTTCATTAAAAATTGCTACCACATAGGGCATGGAAAGAAAGCAAATATGACATGCTTGATTTGTTTTTTTTGTGAGCTTGAAACCTCCTTATGGATTCGAACAACTTGGTAAAAATTCCCAGAACCCCTCCTGAACCTGCCCAGCAAAGCAGCGCATACCTCAGTCCATAGGAGGGCTCCGCGGAAAAGCATTAAGGTTTCTAAAGTTCCCAGAGAAGAAGAAGGGCTGCCATCACCGATTAGATGTGGTTTGTAATAGTATCGTCCTGTTTTCACTCACCACAGTAGAACATTTCTGCTGGGCTAACAAGGCCGAGGGTAATGAGAACCATGCCAAGTTGAAGGGAGAGAGGAGTCTAACCTACGCACAGGAAACAAATGTGATCAATTACCCCAAGTGTAGAGCTCACAGATACCTTATCTTAAGACTCCTTAAAATAAGAACTTGATTGTTTCCAAATGCGCCTAAGAAGCTAGTGATAGAAACGAATTAATGCAAGAGACACGTGAAATTTTATTACCTCCAAAAATTGTCAGTATTGCTTGGTTCTAAAGATATTGGAGAATCAACACAACTGTCTAACACATGATCGTAGCGCTAAATCTACCACTACCTATGCATGTGCTCTATGCAAGTATGTAAGCAGAGTTTTAGCATTATACTATTATAGAGTTCAGAACAATATTTCAGAAAGCCACCAGTATTTATTATAATATAAAAAATCTCTTTTTCTTTCTTCTTTTTTTTTTTGGTTAGCCCTGGATTTGTTCCTTTCCTTCAAAAAAAATATTTTAAAGAAGTTTTCGCAGTGACGATTCTCTTTGTGGATGCTACACCATCTGTTGATAGCTTCTGAACTTAGGCTGACACTAAAAATGGAGATCATTAGCTGAAATTTCTGACAAACTGTGTGTACACTGAAGATACATTAGGAGCACAATGGGAGATGTATAATGGCAAGCTCATACTAGCATACAGCCTTGACCTAAAATTACGTGACTCTATGCTAAATTTTTAGCATAAATCTGCTATGTTTAGGACTGGAATATTTTCTTTTTCATGAAATTATTACTGTCCATAGAAATATCACACCCAATGAATTAGAAGGACAAGGGAAGGCACTGTAGGAAATACAACATACTCTTTCTATGCATGCAAGTCCCTTTGGCATCAGCAGGAGTTATGCATGAGGCCCGGTAGAAGTATATGACCCGTAAACTCTTGACTGCTTTAGAGTAAATGCCCTGGGTGGAAGTGGATTTACACAGGCTGATACTACAGCTCTAAGCTGAAGCGGAGTTTTTCTGCTGACTTTACCAGGAGAAAGACTAGCCTCTCATATTCCTGCACATGATAGTATTCAATAGGAAAATAATGCGGCAGTAGAAGGAATCAAAGCATAACATTGGTGGGTTTTGTCAGTAAAGAGTCCAATTTTGATCTCACAGGAGTCTGTTCCCTTTGTAAACACACACCTGATCTACCTTTGCATAACGCAGGCTGAAATGAGGGCTAGCATGTTTAAATGTTACTAGATATCCGTTGACATAGATGTTGCGGTATGAAGTCCAATTGCTTATTGCTTTGTTCTGCAGGGCACTCGGCTTTCCTTGAAAATGCATTTGCCTCTTTCCTGAGATGACAAATTTTGCAATATCTTTAACATGCTATTCCATTTTAAATAGTTGTTCTGTGTCTGAGATCACAATAAAGCCATTTTAACAGTCCTGAACATTTAATAATTCCAAAAGAATGAGGTATTTACTGCAAATAGTCATTTAGGTGCAGCTTAAACTCTTTCGACATATTTGTTGTAGTGATACATGGGGTGGTCATTTCAGTGGGCAATGCTATAATGTAAAGAAATACATTTGAGGTGTTTAGCTGGAATTATATTCAATACTAGCCTGATATGGTTTATTAAAGTTCTGCACTTTAGCCTGGAGACATTTGCCAGTGCAAAAGTAATGGCTGCTTTAACATCCATGTACAAAAGTGGAATTTAGGAGATTAACTTGCATTTGACCTACTTCAGCTCTACTGGTAATGAGGGGTGCAGGGGCACAGAATTAATTTCTCTCAATTTGTGGCTCTCAGGGGTGCTGCTAAGATTGAGAGCGCTTGAATTTTAAGAGTCTCCTGGTGTGCTGGGCAGGTTTTGTTGCTCCGTGGAAGTCTGCTAACGGTAGGGCTGAAGTGCTAGTTTTATCTGTTTGATTAATAGCCTGATGGACTTCTAGTGCATCTTTGAAGGAAAAAACATATTTTCTCTTCCACTCAAATAGCATTTTTTCCCATGTGCACTGATCCCCCTCACCCCCCCCCACCCCGTAACAGCAACTCGAAACAGCCAATGGACAGAAATGTCTGTTGGACCCAATGTTTAGTCGGAGACTCTTGATACCAAATCTGTAACACCTACAAAATAATCTGGGATTTGTTCAGGATCTGTTGTACATTTGTTGTGTAATATTAATGGGCTTCTTCTAGAAGGACATAACTCAAAGTGGTATTATTTGGACTGATGAGATTTTAAAAGCTAGAAAATGACTGTGCAATTATTACTCTACTGCTGTGTCTTTACAGCAGTATTAATGCATCTGAAGAGATTTTTGGCAAAGCAATTTATACTCTCATGAAATTGGCTGTAACTACTGAATGTACAACATTTCCTTTTCTCCATGAGTTTAAAAGGCCTGTTTTACTTCCTTATCAATACTCTTTATCCCTCCTCTTCCTTTGAAAATACCCACTGTTCAGTGAAAGACTTCTTTGTGCAGAATCAGTAGTGACATGACATGATTTATTCCAAGCTAGCTGCAGTTTATCAGGGAAATAAACATAGGAAGCAATAATGCATGTAGGTAGCATCCTATGTCAAATATGCACATCAGTTAATAGAACAATATAGATAAAAGGTTTGTAAAGTTTTCTAAATAAATTTTGATTGATTTATCACATTATTGCATAAGAGTATTGGTTTTGAGAGCTTATCTTTTCTAGAAATGTGTAAGTTAAAGCTTTCTCTGCTTTTATGAGATCCTCAAGGAAGTCTAGCACAGAAGAGTCTGGAGCAGAAGAGTCTGTGTGCATGTGAGGTTACTATTTACAAATTGCACCTTCCACATAATTGCAAAAATTAATATTTACTATAGTAAAAGAGCATGTGTATTTTTGCACATCATAATATATATAAAAACCCAATAACTGTGCCAGAATCCATATCAACATGTGCAATGCACTTCTGCAGGAACGTGGTTGCATTGTATAGTATTTATCTAGAAAATTAGTAGAGACGAATGTTCTTTAGATTCTTTTCTAGAAGTTTGCAAAGCTCTTGTCAGGTCTCGCTGTCAAATCTTCCTTCCAAAAACCTGTGATTATAGGAAAATATGGCTTCCCTTCAGTTCTGTGTTGTATCAACAAAATGCTAATAGCTTTTCAGCAAGCCTGGACTGACCGGTGCTTTTACGTTAAGGAAATGGCTGCTTTTTTCTTTTCAGGGTAAGGAAATTAAGATAGGCTGTAAAATAGAGGTGCTTTATATGCCAGGGCTCTTCCTCAGTGTTTGCTGTAACAGGCATCCCATAAGGCAGCGGTTTTAGGTACGTAACAACTGCCAGAATTTTGTGAAAGATTTTCCTCGTTTCCACAAAAAAGAGAAACTGACCATTTTTCGGTTTCAGTGTTAAAACATAGAGGCATATTCCTACGGTATTTTGTTTAAAAAGTGTCAAGGTCACCCACTTCAAGAGGAACCAAGCGTTTGGTGTAGTGTGCACTGGAGAAGCAAATCTCGAAATGATGAGCTCTCTTGATTTTGTGGCATTTTTTGAAGATTGTTTAGTAAGGATTGCTAGTAAAAAGCTTGAAAAAGATAACGATAAAAAATATTGTTCCCACTGAATGATAGCTGGGTAGCAGTTGCAGCCTTTGGATTTTAAATGCTTCTTCCTTTTCTTTCATGGGGTAGGAAGCTCCAGTCCTTCACATAAATGCTTCAGGGAAAAGCAACAGCGCTAGTATTGGCTCACTGTACAGAGTTAATATTCTGCAATCTGCCCCTGCTCCTCACATCCAGCGGGAGTTTCCAACTCCGCTTTCCTAACAGCTGCCAACGGTGTCAGCACTGATCTGTCAGAAAGGATTTTTCCTGGCAAAACTTTGAAGCTACTTTCTGACATCCCCAACAAACTAATTGTTGTCTCCTGCCTCCGAGAGCCCTCTGAAGTCCCAACGAGTTAGTGTCTTCTCAAGAGATGAGAAAGGGGACTCACAAAATCAATTTATCAGGCTATTACGCATTGTCATCGGCCAAAACAAAAACCTGCTAAAGACAGGAGAAAAAGTAGAAGAAATGGGTCTCTGAGAAAAGGTTACAGAACATCCATCTTCTCTCCTCTTCTGATTGTTTCCTTTCTTTACCCATTTTCATACCCATTTCCCTCCACTAAAAGACACTTTATGACAAGCATTGTAATCTCTTTAGACCAGGGGGGAACCTCTTCTTTAGGACAGGATCTTTGCAAGGCCTGAGTGACAGCGGGAAGGGGTCCAATTGCCACCGAAGACACGAGGCAATAAATCATCCACCCCTGGCATCGACTGGCTGGACTCGTCCCCACTTCCTGATGGCGACCAGTGCCTAGGAGTGACAAAACAGCTATTGTCAGCCCCGAGCAGCCACAGTCCCTCCTTCTCCCCACTGAGGTCCAGAGTTTACCTAAGAAACACAGATTATAACATCCAGGGGGAAGGAAAAAAAAAAAGGGAAAGTCCGCTGAGGGCAGGAGAAGGGCCACGTGAAAGTGATGCTATCGTTGCATACTTTTGTAAGCCCAAACAATAGTAGCAACTGGAGAAATGCCATCGGTTTTATTGGTAATTACTAAAATGTCTTTTAAAGCCCTAAAGCAAGACGGTGATTTTGTTTGCTTGTTTTTAAGACTTTCAATTTCCAGGTGACCCCCGGTGCCGTGGTTACTCTTTAACTGAGGTAAGGCAGTGCTAGGAGGTGTGCGCTGTTTTAAGCACAACAGCTCTTCACCGGACAGAACAATCTTAAGGAGGAAATACTGGACTGAAAAATAAGTGCTTGTCACCCAGATATACAGATTGGAGCATGTTTGGGATTCTTTCAGGCCAAACCCAAAGATCTTTGCATTGTCAAGTTATCACACGAAATACCATCAGGATTTTTTTTTTATCATTCACACTTAAATTGCCGTAAAGGAAATTAAAAAATGTGTCAGATTTGTTCCATTGAGAGACTCCAGTGTTGCTACCACATAAAAGACTTTTATAGATAAGTTGTAATCAGCTAGAAGTTACATATTAACTGATGAATTATGGTAAAGAGAGGAATAAAAGACTGTAGTGGGATGAGTCTTTAAACCTGAAACCCCTCAGAAGGTCACCAAAGGATAAGAGTAGCAGAATATTTATCACTGCTGCATTTTTATCCTTATTGATTTCCCCCCCAGTGTCAGTAGGGTGTTTCCTTTAGACAAATGAGCTATAGAACAGTAACCATTTATTAATTATTGTTGATGCTGAGAAAAACGACCCCTTGCCTCTAGAATAGCCCTCAGCTTAGCGCACTTGCTAAATGTAATGCAAGAGAGGAACTTGACTCTGGAAATTTAAATAATGAATTTGTTAACGTGCCATTGACTCCTCTATTCTGTTGTGGTAAGTGGAAATCTATGTGCCTTTGTTTCCAAATGTGCTGTCATTTGGTCTGTCCAGTGCCAGGGTTCTCCGTTATAAAAATCATTTTGGGGTATAGGAATGCAATAGATATATAAAAAAAAATTTCTGGAGCTCCATAGTCAGGCAGACTGTCTTTCATTATCATAAGAAATATAGAGATTATATCATCCTTCCAAATATCGACTAGCCTGGGGGTGAATAGTTTTTGTTTGAGTGAGTGAGTAAAACATCATTAGTTTTTTCATGATCACCATGGGAAAAGCTGACAAGTAGATTTTTCTGTTGGCTGCTGTATTTTCACGACAATTCTGTAAGGCTGTGTTATACGGTTCTGCATATAATGAAACTCCTTCATAGTTTAGTAACAGGGAAAAACATTATTCCTCTTCCTTTTAACTGTAAATTGATTAGGCTACACCGAACTAGCAAAAGTAACTAAGAGTCTTTGTTTTAACATTTTGAATAATTTAATGAAAAGCCTTGAAGGTCTTTGGATCCACAGTCAAATTGCTACAGAGAGTAAATGAGATGAAGGCTTTTCTAGGCTGCATGACAGTTCTATCCCATTTCATCATCTTAACTAAAAAATAATCCTATCTAACTTGAAATCCACAGCAGCTGTAAGTAGAAAATAAATCCAAACCGCAGCTCAGACTTGTAACCTAACAGCTATCATAAATAATCAGAACCTATTTGAAGGTGGAAGATGGGACATTAGAAGCTATTTACACTACTAGAGTGATGCCATTGATCAGTAACAGCAACCCGTAGATAAGACTCATATGATGTCATGGTTATTTATGATGGGAATTGACAGTAAAGCTACTAGGGAACTTTCTTCCCGACAGCTTCATTCATTTCTGTTTGTGATGCATTTTGCTGTTAAAGAAGCAATCAATAGCAAAATTGTGGTGATAAAAGTTATTACTGGTTAAATATATGAAAAATGTACCCATGTACATATACATATAAAATGCCAACTATGAGAACATTAAAAAATTAGGTCAGCAGAATTTATTAAGTATTTTTTATTACCAATGTACAGTAAAGCCATTTTATGTTCTTTGATGGTGAACATGTACTATGGTCCGATTTATTTTCTAATCTCATTGAACTTATTGCGAGCATAAGAAATGCAATGTTACAAAGATTTAATGTAATGTTGCAGGTTTTTTCAGTGTCCTTTATGGCTCACAGTACATTGGTTGAAAAAAAAGGAGAAAAAGCTCTTTCAGAGCAGATCAGACATGGGACTCTGCTGTGCAGGACACATGTGTTCACTGTTAGGTTTTTGTCTCCAGCAATTAAAAGGGGCTTAGCAGCAAGCGGAGCCTGAAGCCAGTGATGAGGTGCAGAACTGCGCCTGTACCAGGTACAGTGTGCATCTATGCAAATGCAGATTTTGTCGCAGTTTAACAAAAACAACAGCAACAAAAAGGCAGAACCGTTCTCTTCTTTCATGTGCGCTCGGTCCTCGGGTGGGTGACGGCTGATGAAGCGAAGGTGAGGTGGTGGCCGGCCGCAGAGCGAGGGGCTCCTCGCTGCCTCCTCTCCTGTCGCGGGTCCCCGTCGCAGGGCGGCTGCCTCCCCCGGCGGCCGAGGGGCTAATTTTGTACAACAAACTTTTCATAGTGGTGCTAGGACAAAACGATGGTAAAAATGCTAACTGAGAAAACCCACAGAAAAAAAAATATAAAAGGATATAAATTCTACATTATAAGAAGAATTATGTTACTTGCTTACGCCTCTCCAATTTTTTCCATGTATTTTATTTTTTTAGGGAATTTGCACTCAAAAGAAATGTTTTGTTACATTTTTGCAAAATAGGATTTGTACAAAAAAAAGTTACTGGATTTGTGTTCGTTAAATGAGAAGGATCTGAAGATGGATGTGTTTAGAAATGCAGTATGTCCTGCAGTAATCAAGTCAGAATTACTAACCTCAAACACCGGGAATCCGGCGTAGGAAGGCCAAAGACTAAAACTGATAATGCACAAAACCTGGGCAATAAGTCACGCGAATCTCTAGAAATTAGAAAGCAGCAGAAGGGGGAAGAGAGAATGACAAACTGGTTTTCTGTAACAGCCACATAGGGCATAGACTGGTTATTAAAAATATACCGATGCTTTTAGTGCAGTGTTAGCCCTGTATTATCTCTCTCTGTTAGCAAAACCAGAGTGACTGGTAGGTTAATGCTGACTCTCAATAATTCTAAAGCTAACTTTGTCTACTGCTAAGAATCGGTAGAAATACATGTAGTATCCTAATTATCTTAATCTTGCAGGGTATGTAAGATCCTTCATTGAGTTTATCTTTATTTAATCTTTTGCGATGTGGTTAAGTCTTTGATGAGCACCCATCCTCTGGGGATGTGGCTTCGCTTTTATGCAGCACGGGCTCTGTTTTGTGTTGCTGCCCTGTGTGCACGGCCGGGGGTACCAGCGGGTCGAAGCGAGGGCTCCCCAAGGCCAAAGCAGTAGGTAGGAGCCTTAGTCTACATGCGTCAAAGTTCCTTCTTCGCCATCAGCCATCGACATGGCAGAAGTGGTTGGCTAATTGCTGAAAACAGGCCAACGCAGCCAACGGGGAAAATAACGTACGGCAACTGGGCACGTGCCCGGGGCAGTCGTACCCGCGGGCTGTCATGGATGCTACCATGGAAATAGGGAACGGCGTGGGCCTTCGTTTTATGGTGGCTTATGGCTCATGCCATAAACCCATTTGGGGTGGCACAAAAGGTCTTTAAGCAACAATTTGCCTAAAATCTCATGACTGGGCAAATCACCTAGGATGTGGGATTGTCTCCTCAGCAAGCGATGCTAACGCTTTGCCCTCATCCAGCGTCTTCCAGCCGATGTTTCTGAGGCCCTTCACAGCTATTACACGTTCCATGGCAAAACATCATGCGTTATCATCTGCTGCATTTAACCATGGAAATAGGTTGGTCTTTTACAGACAAAGAACCCAAAGGGTATGAAGGTTAAAATTACCATTTCCAAACTCGCTACCTAAGAGTTAGGTTTATAAACCATATTTTTCTGTGTCTAATTAGGCAGTCCAAGCCTCAGTGCCGCTCAGCGGCCTCCATTGAGTGCCGAGAAGTTATGGGGTGGCCGAGTTTGCCTCTTTTGTTTTCGGTGTTTTAGAATGTGCTCGGCTCCAGCTGTGCTAGGTATTTTGGGCGTTATTTATGCCCAACAACAGTCATATGTTAATGACCCATCTGTGCTTTGAAGCCAACATGTCTCTGAGGTGAAGAAAGAGGCTGCTCATTGTTGTTTGGTATTTTATAATGTTAAATGTGCGCTGATTGTCTCGTAAAGAAACGTAGGGATACACCTTTGTTATGGATAGCGTTCCTCCGGCTTTGCCGTCCCTGTTTGCACCGCCGTCTCGCCGGGGGCACGCGCCTGCGTAGAGCAAAGCTGTGGCGTGGAGGGCCACCGCCAGGCCCGGGGCACTAAGCAGCCCCTGTCCCAAAGACCTTACACGCGCTTCCAAGCTTCGTTAGTTAGTACTTAATTATTACTGTTTTTCTCTAGTCACAAGTGAAAATTTATCCTTGAAAGTGGCTTTTAATGTTTTTTAGACTGATTGACTTCATAATTTCCCTTTGTCTTGTTATGTTTTAATTATCGAATATTACAGAAAATGTTATCAAAAATGTCACCTTTTTGTTTACAGGTGCAATTGAAAAATGCCCTGAATCATTTTTTCAGTGGCAAAAAGGCATAAACTTGATTTTTCTAGATTTTACAGAAAGTTGGCTTATAGAGACAAAGCAGTAGTGAAATTCTGCCTGCTGTGTCCTGGCTTTTGCTGTTTCGTGCTCCCAGTTTACTGCTGCCTCTCTTTGGAGGGGGAAGCAGAGCATCTTCACAGAAACAGGCGTATGTGTAGGGGGCTGTGGGTCATACTGTGCCTACAGCTTATCATGGACCATCGCGCTAGCAATGCATTCCTGCCAAACACAGCAAAACCGGTGGAAAACTGCTCCAATCGTGTTGACTTGTAGTGGATTGAAGTAGAGAGGAATTACTTAAATGTTAAAGAAACAAACAAACAAACAAACTAGGGCTTATCTGGATTTGTTGCAAAGTCAGGTACAGTTCACGGAAGCTCATCCTTACTAGCTGAGCCCTGCAATCTGCCATCGGCCTGGATAATCACCTCCTCTGGAAGCAAATGAGCTGCTCCTGTGAGGTTACAAATGGATTTTACAACAGTCCTCAAGAAGAAAAAAACCTGTCCCCCTACTCTTTTACATCTCATAGCGCAAGTCACTTAAGCTCAAGTTTTGACAACTTGTCTCTAATTTTTGGCCATCCGTGTGATCTGTTCTCCAGTGGAGCCAAGCATGTGATGCTCACATTGATTGTAGTGAGAACTGTTGGGGCTGGGGTCACCTGCAAAGTTCGCTCTCACTAGCTAGAGTCAGAAGGCCCCCGAAATGAAGGTACTTTTGAAAATGTGGCTCTCGTTTTTTCACCTATAACAGAGGGATACAGTGGGTGTTTGGGGTGTTTGTGTGACTGACTGAAATAATATTTGTAGGACGCATTGAAGTTCTTTGAGAGAGTATGCTATGCAGCTACCAAATCTGTTCTTCCCTTTGAAGACAAATATCTCACCAAATACATCTTAATGTGTCCAATAGCTCATCTTACAAATTATGAGTGAACACTGCTGTTCTCACTGATGTGAGTTGTTTTCCTCAAATGGCAACGCCACCCCAACAACCTCTCCATTCACGATGCAAAACTTGTACATCAGAAAACTAGGAAGAAATTTTATTTACCTACTTTGCAAAGGGAAAGAAACCATTCTTATTTGTGGGTGCTCTGTACCTTTCTTTGTCTTGGTCTGCCTAGAGTATCCACAGATAGCTCCTATCATTTCCCAACCTGTGTTTTGGATTGCTTCAGCTTAAATGAACACCTTTTGAATCACTTGGCACGCCCCAAATTTCCGGCGAAGGTGCGAGGCTTAGCACACTGCGGCAGAGCTCCAGAGCTGATCCGAGACCTGCTGATCGGGATGAACCGCAATAGGAAGGAGATAAACGGAGAACAAAGACTTTGGCGGCTCAGGGTATCTGACCCAGAAGCTTATTTATCTGCGGACATGTCTATTCACATCTGCGGCTCCTACAGTCAGGAATTTGCCCCAGCAAATTGATGCTAACAAATGCAGTTGTCCAGGGTGCCCCTTTTGCACACATATATGCATTTATCCAGATGTTTGAAACAAATTTTTCTTTTAATAGTGTGTCAATGAATTATTATGATGTATTTTGACATACTGGAAAAGGAGAACTGTTTCATATATGAAACGACTGCGAGGTGAAAAACCCTGCTGCCTTTGGGATTTTTCCCGTAAGCCAGCGACCGCTGAGCCTGTGCTGGGAACTGCGCCACTGATTTCCTGGGACTCTCTGCAGAAATGAGTTTGTGCATTCGCTCTCCGTTTCTGCATGTGCTGTCAGTGAACCCCGGTGGAGATCCAGCCTCTGCTTTGCTGAAATATTCCTGCCCCCAAAAGATCGTGCTCTGTTCTTTCAATACGAGACCTCAGTCCACATGCACTGCAATGATGCTGATGACTGTATAAACAAGGCAGAAAGCAGTTAGGCATTACACTGAGACAGAAAAGTGATTCTTTAGACTAACTTCCATGTAAGAAAAAGGGAAAAAAGTTGCAAAGGACTGAAAAGCACTTGCTGTGAATGCTGATAACTGATCGCTTATCCAGGCAAAGTGATAATGTGTAGATGCTGGAAAAAATAGTTGGACGAGCCTGGTTTAGAAGTGGTCCTTGCTCTGAAAGGAAAAAAGATGAAAGAAAGGCAGGAGCTGGCACGCAAATTACTCCTCCTAGGGGCAGAAGAAGTGCCTGCACCAGCCCACGTCTTGCCAGATTTCATCAGAGAGCTTTTACTTCTGCAGGAGCTGCTGCAGCTCCCTAAAAGCCCAAATTAGAGACAGTAGAACTGATAATTAATATAAAGGCTCGGGCTGATGCAATATCCCCCCTTCTGCTGCTGTACTCTCTCTACAAGCATTTGCTGCAAGTGGTGGCTAGTCAAACAAGAGCAAGTTGCCAAATACTGCGTCTGCATCTGAGCTCAGCAAAACAACAGTGCTTCAAAGAACTAAGTTTGCTTTCTTACTGCATTTCCCTTTCCCTTTCTCCCCTGCCTCGTACAGTAGTAACTGTTTATGTTTTGGGAGTTTCTCACAGGGCTACAGTTTCAGCACTGTTTTTTTCTAACCCCCCCTTCCTCATTTGTCCCGCTAAACTGCAGGAAATTAGTGATTAGAAAGAATGCAAAATTCTTTCTATAGGGGATATAACTAAAAAAAGGGTTAAATTTCTGAGCCCCACCAACCTTGCTTGTGTCCTTTTTAGATGCATTTTAAGCCTTCTCTGCAGTTTGTGTAAATTACACACACAATATGGGTGCACGAATACATTAAATATGCTTTCATAGGTTGGCCTGTCATATCATAAAAGCAGCAATAAAATACTGAGAGTATATTATACTTATTAATGTACATTTGTAATATATGATCATTAATCACAAAGTACTAATAACAGACTTTTTTATCATGTTGAGGCAAAACTTGCCAGCTTTGATGGTTATGGCTGACTTTACAACTACCTGCCTGTCAGTTTTAAACATGGTGGAATGAATATTTCGCAGTGAAAATGTAAGGTCCCTAAAACATCTGGCTGTAAACCTGCAGTAGGTTCTGAAGCAATAATAAAGCTTGTGATGGATGAGTCACGTGAAGCTTCCTTCACCAGAAAGCTGTTGCATTTCAAGCTTATTCTTCTCTAATAATAGACTTGCAGACTCTGGACAATAGCCAGAGCCTTTCCCTTATTATAGGGGCAAAGCCAGCGCTGAATGGCAGCCCTGGGCAGGCCACAGCTCCCCGATGGGGCGCAGGAGGAATCCCCTGCCCCGTGCCCCAATTTCCCAAGCCCCACGGTTGCTCTGCGCTGGTGTCTTCAGCTCCATGCTCGGTGCACGGCCCTTCTCACGGATTCATGCGAGATTCGTGCGGAGCAGAAATCCCTCCTCTGGCTTGCTCCTGCTCCTCCCCTCCCAGGCCGCTCTTTGCATCTATTAAAGGGTTCCCCCATTGTAGCAGGACATAGAGCTGCCCTACAACGTTGTGTTTCCTGGCCAGGCAACAGACTTTGCCTCATTTTCATTGTCAAAGGCAACAATGGCAGTGGAAGGTGAATTAGGGTTTTCCCATGCGTGCCACAAAGCTCCCTCTGACTCCGGTGAGATCAGTCCCCAGAACTACAGACTTTGGATTTGCCTCCGGGATCCTGTAGCTAAGCTGCTGATGGGTTGCCTTATTAACTCCGATGCAATTCCCCTCCAATTGGCCTTTGATTCGCAGGATTTTTATCCATTTGAGAATCAGATTCTGTGAAAACACCTCAAAAACCCATTTACAGCAAAGTGGAAAGTTTTCCCATAGCCATATGTTTCCTATGTAAATGTATGTGGTGACCTTGGAGCCATCTAAATCCCTGTGCACATCTCACTTGCTCACTGACGCTTTTTTGGTGAATCAGAAGTAAAATCAAAAGCCTCTTTGAGGATTACTGAAAAGGAATTCCACATGTGTTAGTGTGTGTGCACAAAGGCCATTTATTTTAGAGCGCAATCTCACTAAAGTCAAATGAATATAATCTGAACATGCTTTTAAAAGATTAAAACCAAAAAAGATGAAACTGGAAAGCCTTTTGAATTTTTATAGGAGACAAACAATTTATGTGGTCCATCATGTGCGTTTTCAGACCAACCTTGTTAGAGCATATTTTCAACATAACAGGAGAGAACTGTAGTGTCATTATGGACTGCAGACCTCTACGGCACACTATTATAGTCCAAACATTTAAAAAAGTCTGTTCTCAATGTCATCCTTCTATAAAGAAAACAATCCCATCTTTCCAAAGTCATCTATCACCAGGCTTTTAACCTTTTATCCTCTTTCTGGGAAGGTGCATACCATCCCAGAGCTCCACTAGTGACTAGGTTCTGGAGACTCGATTCCACCAGCCTCTTTCCTTGGCCGCAAAACTCGCTAGGGACTCCAGAAGTAACCTTGTAGATACAAATTCTGCTCAGGTCTCCTGTATAAGATCGACCGGAGATTTATAGAGCAGCTGGAGAGACACTCTCACTTCTTTTGCTAGGGAAAAAGGCCCTGCCTCTCATCATGTCGCCTGCTCTTATCTCAACAACTCCCCCGTAAATTTAGAAATCAAGAAAAGTGCTTTAGTGACAGACTTAAAGACTGACTCCTCTGTCTTTGGAACAGATACAAATCAAGGTCGTGCCCTTTCTCTTGTGCTCTCCCAAAGGTGCTTGAAATTTGTTTTCTTCTTGCTTGCATTAAATCACATCTTCCCAAGAAGGGATAATCTTCATTCAGTACAGATACGCCACTGACATGGATTAAATGGGGCTGGCACAGAAAATTAGCAACATTTCACCCAAAGATAATACCATCCTTTCCCACATGGATGACCAGAAATGGATGTTCATGGTTTCAGTACAGGTTATATATAATGCATCTATTAGGCGTCTTCCCTGCAGGACAAGGGAAATGTTCAAGCTCTGTCACTTCTCTCTTTTTGTGTATTTGGGTAAATGTATTTGTCTGTACTGAAATACCAGAAACTGTATATACAGCTGTCTATTTAAGCACCAGAGTGATTTTTAAATCCTAAGACCAGTAACATGACTGAGGAAAGGTTTTTAAAAAAAGCTGTAAACCATCCCATGGCAGAGATGAGCATCCACTGCGTCTCAGAGGCCATAGCTATTTCCTGCTGCCTGTTTGTTTTTATACACGCGTGCATACATACATGCGTGTGTAATACATATTTCATAAACCCATTTGGGTTTGACTGAAAGCGCTCTCTCATTCCTGCCTCTGGATTTCCCCCTTTTTCCCTGTGGTGCATCAGTTCCAAAGGGACAGATTGCGACGGCATCCTAGCAGAGATACCTTTTTCTTTTTGAAGATTACTTGAGTACCATTTCCAGGTTCTGTGTTTCTAGTTTGCGGGCTCATTAGTTTTCATGGCTTGATTTCAGTAGTGTGCCTACATGACATTTATTTGCTTTATGAATTGAGGTTTTAATTCACTTATTTTGCTTTTAGCGAGTGAGTAGATCCATGCTGTAAAGTTTTAAGACTTAGTCTTGAAACACTATCTTCTTGGCTAATAAACTGAGATGATGACAAGATCTGTAGTGAATATTCAAATAAATGTGATTACTTCATTTCATGTCAACAGAGGAGGTGAAAAGTGCAGCTCAACTGGCTTGGTAAGATTGGAAGGAGGGGCTGGGAAAATGCGAGAGACAACAAAGAGATAGTTGGTAAGATTTAGTGGCTTTTTTCAGCAGGGGTGTTGAGAAGTCAGTGTTGCAAAGTTCAGCAGGGTCAAACAAAGTGCAGAAACTTTCTTATATTCATTGAGAAGAGCTTAAAATATGCTTCCAGAATTCAAATTATAGGAAAAAAATAGATTGATAGATGATGTGCTACTTTCACCAGTCTAAACAGGGCTGAAGTTTACACCGAGTATATTATCCTTTTTATATGTGAAGGTAGAAAGTCCACTGTCTTTGACAAACTGTAACTGCGATAAGACATAGTCTTCCAGGAAATCGCGAAAGGCCATTACAATAGTGATAGTGTTTCCTGGCGCAAAAATTGGCTCATCCAGAAAGATGTACTAAGCTAAAAGACTCTTGTTGCATTTTTGTTAATGATGGAATAATCATTGCCAAAGGCAGATTTGATAAAATGTGTTAAGGACTATGCGTATGGAGGCGATCAGCTATGCAGCGTGCACGTTGACTACACAGTTGTGGCGTAGCAAATGCGTGATCGCCTTCCGGAGAGCTGATGTTCCCGGGAAAGGTAGGCCACTCTTTGGCTTACCTGTACACAGTGCACAGTGTTCTTTAATGCGGCAACACTGTAGGCAGGGAGCAGTAGGATGGGTTTGTTTACACAGACAAAAACTGTCTCAAGTGAAAATGGCAACATCCGTCTCCGCGCGTTAACCTTTGGTTCCAACGCCAGCGGTGGCCTTGGGAGTGTCCTGCTCCTCTGGCAGGAGCAGGATGAGATCCCTCCCTGTAGCTTCAGTGTTTGCCTTTGATGATTGCACTCACCATAATGTTTGATGAGCAAAGACTTCTATATGCGGTGTGCTGACTCATCCTGGGCCATAATCTTCCTTCAGTAATTAGAAAAATATATCCTCTGCAAGTAACAGTGTTCGTAGTCTTCTTGCATAGGTGAGACTGTCCCAGCCACGCTGAGTTTTCTACAGACAGTAATTTCAATGCATTTTAAAGAGGGACAGGAACCCTCCCCTACCAAATGACTGAAAGGTTGTCACCACCCATATTTGCCCTTGCAGATCTGCCCCGTTGGTCATGAAGTTAGAGACAGTTAAGATACATTACACATTTGCTACCCATGAAGTCACCCTGTTCCTAACCCAGCCAGGAATTAAAAGTTAGTACAGGCCCACAGGGAAGGGATAACTGTATGGGTTCCTCCATGGAGACCCACGCATATCCATCTGTGCAAGGCTAGATTTTAGGAATGGCTTAAAATGCTAGTGCCTCTCCAGCAAATCCTCTTGATCCGCTGCTGGAGGGACTCACTGTTGTGGCCTCGTAGGGGTATTTCCAGGTAGAAAAGGCAGTTGATTC
Source organism: Dromaius novaehollandiae (assembly GCF_036370855.1). Lineage (NCBI taxonomy): Eukaryota > Metazoa > Chordata > Aves > Casuariiformes > Dromaiidae > Dromaius > Dromaius novaehollandiae. The sequence continues at coordinate 6,254,475 of NC_088106.1, read as the reverse complement.
AAAGGCCTCAGTTCCCTCCTTCCTGCAGGTGCTTGTAGGATTTCCTGTGCATGTATGTGCCCAAGTTTCTCCCAGTCTAAATGGGGATCATAATTCTTACCTATCTTCCAGGATGTCGCATTGCTAAAATCATTAGCATGTCTAATGAACTTGGAAATCGTCATGTGCAATGTCCTACTGACATGCAAAACCTTAATTTCTCTGATCTCTTGTTTTGCAACTTTCACAACTTCACCTTTCAAGCTGCAAGTTTAGATCATTTGTTCCAGGCACATACTGTAAAGGATTTTTAAAATACTTGTTCAACCTGCAAATCAGTTGATGAGATCTGTTATCAAATTTATTTGGAAAAATACTTCTCTGGCTTCAGGCTACACATGGAAGGTGTTTTCCTGGAAAGAAGCATTGTCAGAAAGTCATAAGCAAGAGAATATAGAAGGCTACTGATAATAAAAGCTGTCATGAAATGCCGGCTATGGTGGTTGATGGCCAACATAATAAACTCCTCTCTTCTTCCTCACTCCGGAAAAAGCTAATTTGTGATATCAGTGCTATGTTGTACTGTTATTCACTTAGGAGCTGTGCTGGCCTTGGAGAGGGGCACAGCACAGAAGTAGCTGTGCAGCATTTACGCATTAAACAGAATATAATTTGTTCTGATGGCAGATGCTAAAGGACATACCATTAAAACTATTTTTATACCAAAATGATTATTCTTCAGACTTGCCAAGTGGATATAGAGATGGGATGATATTAAATGGATTAAGAAAAGAATGCAAGAAAACTTTATAATCCAGAAACCAGATAGCTGGCTAGAGCAGGAGAAAGGCTTGTACTGTCAAATGAGAGCTTCACATGGAAATAAGACCGGTGTTTGGTTTACAAAATCTTCCAAACAAAACTGAAGATTCATGGTAACCATTTTTAAGACTGTTAATTCCACTTGAAAAAGGAGAGGCACTGACCAAAAAGGCACTAAACACTGCAGAGGGAATGTTTTGCATTTCTTCGTCTTTTTTTCTTAAAGCAAATGTTGTTCTTTCTCTTGTGAAATCCACTGTATAGCGACACACGTTGAGACGAGAAGCAGATAGTCCATCAGTTTGTATATATTTTAATTTAAGACTGAAATACAACAGCTTTTTTTTTTTTTACACACTTGAAAAATTTAATCTTCTGTTTTCATTGCCATTTTACCTGTAAAAATAAGATTTCTTTTCAATCCTTGTATTTTGATCAGAGTGCATCTGCTTCTTTCATGCCCTCTTTTCTTCCACCTTTTAAAGGACTTTTATGACCGAGCAATCTGTCCAGGTGAGGACAAAGCCTCAAAGATTTGGTCTCAGTTCTCTTTGGTAAGCCACTAAGTATCGACTGCCTGTCCTGAAATAACATACTGAATCTGCGAAACTGGGTTGTAAATTAAATAATTTAGAGAAAGACATTAAGAAATTAATTTACAACTGAGTCTATTCAAAGAAATAAAATACTCTCCCTTAGTTAAGCTCCTCCCTCCGATTTTCCCCGTAGTCCATGATTTCTTGGTACCTGTATGTTATGCTCCCTCTCAGCACAGTAATAATGAAGAAAAAGGAGAAGACAAGTGACAGGCTTTCTCCCGAGATTTTAGGCCTTCCTGGCCCTGTCAGCAATGCTTGTAAAACTTTTTAATAGTTTTTTGGCAGCTCCAGTTCAAATCCAGGCTGGAATTGGAGGTGCAAAGCCACTTACTCAGACAGCTAGGAGATGGAGAACAACTCGATGAATCAAAAAGCCGCTGAAGCTCCTTGGGTATAGGAAGGCATTTCTCACTTTAGGCAACCTCTCTGGTACTTGCACAGGCTGATCGGGAAGATTTGGCATTTATTTTTACAGAATATTGCTGAAAATTAATTCTGAGGATATACACTCTGGAGCGCTAGGTGCACCATATATTCGTACCGCATGGCTTCCAGCATTAAACCAAAGCTAACTCAAATTCAGAATAGCTGATAATTTTGCCAAAGTGTCCACAACTGATCTAAGGACCTCAAATTAGCTGCAGAAAACAGTTGTGAGGAAATACTAAATAACACAGAGGAGTGAGAAAGTTGCAGTCTGCTGCAGAGCAGGTCACAGAGGAGACTAGGGAATTCATCCCACATGCCCTTTGCACAGTGTTTCTCGAAAAGGTTAGGGGATGATTGGTTTTGCCTAACACAAAGTTTAGCTGAATAGTTAATACTCTAATCCTGCAGTTATATAATAATAGTAATACTATAATAATAGTGATAAGTCAGTCGAGAGGGCCAGTCCATTTGCCTCTGAAAGGTAATAGCTACTGCAGGACGTACTTTAAAATCCACTTTTCCCTTCCAGTTACTGCTATGACTTGGCCATTTTTTACGAGCTCTGTACAGGGGACCGCTGAAGCCGTCCTGCTGTCTAGACACCTGAGTGTTTAGGCCCCTTTACAGCAACAGCTTTTGCTTTTGAATGTGAGAAAGCGAAGGGGAAGTTTCCAAATGCTGTGCATTGCTCTAGCATCACAACAGCAGTGCCAGAGGAGCCTCAATTCTGGCTAAATTACAGCATAAATGCTTCTGAAGCATGGTCTTGCCGTTCCCATTGACAAACAAACAAAACGAACGATCATTTTAACAGCATTGAGTAATTCCAAACAGACAAGGTGATTATTTCTGCACAGTTTATTTTTTCACCGCAAGGATGTTAAGGGTTAACACTTCCACGGCCTATAACTGACAGTGGTAATATTCTCTTCAGTCCAAAGCGGAAGAAGAGGGGAGTTGCTTGTTGTTATAAAAGCAGGGAATTTCTGGATCTTAGTAAAATAAACCAGGACTTTGTTTCTTGAAGTAATTATTCTCTGGAGAGAGAATAGGAAAGATGGAGGCAATTAGGAATGACCTTGCATCACTGAGTTGTGGAGAACTTCTGGATCAGTGGCTGATATTTTCATAACTCCATTTAAGTAGAGCTTTTTTAAGCTGTTCTTGCCACCACCAGAGAAAACAGCCGAAGCCCGTCGCAGCTGATGGTCTAACCATCGCTGTGTGTCTGCTGAGGCCTGGCCAGGGCGAAGTTCAGGGCTTCGACAAGCCCGCGACGGCCGGGCAAGCGGTGGGTGGGCTGGGCAGGAGAACGGCCCCACGGCTCCCCGGAGAGCCGTGACTCACCTCGCTCGGCCCCCCGTGTGCCTCCTGGTGCCCCCCCAGCCTGGAGCTCCGCGGGGGCAAAGCCGGGCAGCGCGTTACGTTCCTTGGGTAGCCCAGGTCGTTACGTTTACTGGAAGAGCAATGCAAAATAAACCTGGGAACACTTTTCGGTAACCTCCGTCTAACCCCTTTTAAGTAGAGATTTGCGTTCTGGTGGGTTTTTTTCTTCTGAAAACTGTCTTTTGAGTGTTATCATTTAAAAAGCGTGTTTAACTTTTATGTGTGAAGTTGGCAATGAATTACTATAAAGCAAATAAAACTGTCCTAGCAGCCTGAAAGTGGTGATATAGCAGATAGCATTCACACCCTCATCTTTGTGCTCCACTCCTGCGGGGATATCAGTAGGCAAACACGGCCGAGTCTCTAATATGTTTAATACAGGAACAATTGCTCAAGTTTCCTGACCGAACTGTGGGAAAGGTAACGCATTCTTCCCGGGCTCTTCTGGCGTCCCAGACTGATAGTGTTACCTGGGCACTGCGTTATACAACCGCCGCTGGCCCGAGCTCTCTGAGAAGCTATGCTCGGGCTCAGATTTTCTCTGCAGGCCCCTGATTTGGAAGCTCTTTAATTTCTGAGCTTAAGACACCTCTAGGGTCTGATACGTAAAGTGCTGCTGCAGTATCCACACTTTTGCAAAACGAAGGCCCTTTAATGCGTCTGAAGAAGGGTCTCCAAAACAAGTTGCTTTTGAAAGTCACAGCCTATTAGCGCCAGCAGCTTCAGCAAATGCATGTATTTTTCTCCAGCGTGTCTCTCCCAACTACTGTCATTTTTGTAATCCGATAATATCAGAATCCGGCACAGTCACATGAAAACTGTTTACCTGGATGGCATGAGCATGTAAGGGCCCATCTGCATGTCACATACCACTGGAGAAGAGGTTGCTGTGGGCTCAAAAAGAGGCATGCAAATTTTTTTCATAGCTTTCATGTTGTTTGGTTTGTTTGATGTTCTTCTAGCTCTGACAGATTGTAGAAAATTGTTTTCTCTTATAGAGGCCATCACCTTTTGAGTGATGTAAAGGAGTCGCTCTGTTCTTCTGAGCTGTTTTTATGCTATATATTTACTTAACAATTTCATTTTCTGAGTAGTTGTTGAAAGAACAGGAGTTTGTAAATTATACAACACTAAACTGTGGATACTGTCCATGGCTTTAAGCCCAGACACTGTCAAATGCTTCTCCAGATCCTGGCTGGTTTGAGAAAATCATTGCAAATTACAGAAGTGTCAACATTTTTGTATTTAAATATTTTGTTTCTTTGTTTCTGCTTAGCATATTCTTGCTTGCCTTCTTTGCTGGCAACGGGTTTTCAGGAAGGGTTGGAACGGGATTTTTGCACATGTGGAACTGAACATTTGTGGTCTCAATTATTGAAAAATTAGAAAGTTCAAAAATAAAAATAAAATGAATGTTAGGTCTTTGAATCTTACTCCTTTGCTATTTGTTTTCTTTGTGCATTACAAGTAAAAATGCCTTCTGTCGTAATAATGACAAGTCTTCGCACTGCTATCCAAGGATCTCACATTGCTGTATGCACATTGTGGTGTTGTTTTCTAACGCTCTTGCAAAGTAAGTCTTATTCCCTCTTCCCATTTTCGAGGTGGGAAAACTGTGCTACAGCGATGAACTTAAGCTTAACGCCATGCAGAGGCTTTCAGCAGAACTGGAAATAAAGCCGCTGTCTTCCACTCCTGCCTAACCACAGGCCGCGGCTCTTTCTCCCCGAGCCGCTGGCACGCGGACGCGAGCGGGGAGACGGGGGACAAGGCGGCAGCGCTGCACGGGGCGGTCGCGGTGCCCCGGGGGGAGCATAGGCTTCGCCCCCCTTGCCTTTTGGAGAGGCTGGTGGTCTCAGCCCGGCAATCACAAATGTGGGTGCGAGCGTGCGCTCCAGCTGCCCTGACGGAGCGGGCGGCCCCGTGCTCGCCGGCACCCTCCGCACCCCGCCTGTGGCACCCGGGCCGGGCGGGCGACCGCTTTCACCGCCCGCCAGCAGAGCGGCCCTGGACTATCAGCCTGCGCATCTTTAAATTGTCATTTATGAGAATTAATGGTGCTTCTTGCTGTTTGTGTAAACAGTTTAGCCATCTAAGATGGAAGGTTTCTCAGCTTTCCATTTGGTTTACATATATATAACTTAAAAGTTCCATTATTGAGCTTGTTGTAGGAGAATCTTTTGAACTGAAGCCATTGTATACATGTGCTGAGCTCTTCTTTCATTGTATAATGTTATAAGCATCCATCACTGGCCTGACAAATATTTTTACTTTCCTGGGGCAAAGCTGGGAAATTCACTTGCACTAGCTGACAGAGCTGAACGTAATGTCTCCCGCCAAGGCTTTCTGATGCGCCGAGCACATCTCTGCTCCGTCCACATCCATTTAATTATATAACGATCCTTGCCACCAAAGCACTCAAAGTGAGGAGCGGTAGTAATAAAGCAAGCTGTGGCAATGACAGTTGTCACTGATAAGAGAAATTTTTGGGTAGAATAAGTTACTTGGATTTGTAGCTATTATTTTTGTAACTCGTGAATTAGCTCACATGTAGGCAGAAAAGAATCCTTACTTATTAGCCTGACCGATGCTTATAAATATGCTTCACTTGAAGCATGAGTACACCCTTTCCATGAACGGTTAAGCACGTGCCTTAACAGCCTGCTTGGGTCCCCGACTTCCCAGGCCGAGCTCAGGGTGCCGGCGGGGACCCAGGCCCCGTCACGAACCCGGGCGACATGGAGCCACTACCGCAGCCAGCAACCGCGAGTGAGAGCCCCCAGTACGGGGCTCGCGAGGGATGGGGGGGCCGAGGCGGCCCTCGGGTGAAGGCACGGCAACGGGAACGGATTAATCTGCTCCTGATTAATGACATCCTGTATGGCCGCACCACCTCAGCTCTTCTGAGCCCCGAGTCCTCGCTCGCGGAGCTGAGGATAAACACCTGCCTCCCCGAGGAACTGTGTAATCACGGACGCTTGGCAAAATGGCTTTGAGATCCTCAGGAGGAAGCAATCTCGCAGATGTGAAGTGTCTTTACTGTTAACAATAAAACCGTTTTATCAACCCTTCTATCACTTCCTGGTGCCAAGTTTGAAATAGGTGATGTCCAAAGTCACATTGCAAGCTGATATTGATTACTCTGCGCTGCAAGTTGTATTCACCTCACTTCACCTGGTGAGAACACTCTTCCTCGCCCACGTTACGGAGAAGGATTCTGCAGAGCGGTTGCAGCGATAGCTGCAACTGATCCGCGTCCCTGGCCGCTGGTGACGCAGCAGAGCTCTCATCTGCGTTCTCGCTCTCCGTGGGTTAGCATGGCTGCAGGTATCAGTCCAGAAGTGGAGGTCAGACTTTGATGCGTTTCTCACCTCACTCCTAAAACCCTGCAGATCTATTATCTTCCAGTCTTCATACAAAACATCCTTGCTCCGGTATGTGCTTTGCAGTGAGGAGATGGTATAATTCCGTTTAAATCATATTTGGAATTCCTTTCAGTCAATCAATTCTTTTCTTGAATGCTTGCAGACCAGGGTTTCAAGGGGATTGCTTTTGTACCTGCTGTTATGAAAGTCAGCATAAAAATATTGTTCTTGGCTACTGTCCTGATTAACCTAGACATTTTAATGTGTGTTATGATAGGTCATTTGATGAATAGTCACCTGTACCCTGTGATCAACTCAGACTTGGCCACTTGGGTTGAACTTTAGTTGCTAGCTGTCATAATTTCCCATCTTTTGCTTGACTAATGTTTCCTTTTGTGATCTAAAGGGGAAGTGCCTGGAGAGTTTCTTCTGTATATACCAGCCAGTCTGGATTAGTGGGAAGGGACTGGAAGAGCTTTTCATTTCGGTTTGTTTTTTATCAAAGAGATGCTTACTTTGAAAAGCAGAACATGGACATCCTCTGTAAGTTGGTGCCTTTCTCCACGATTTGTCAGAAAACAAGCGTTGCACAGTTCATGTGTTTGTAATAGTTCTCGAATGTGCCCTTGGCTTTTTATGCACATTCAGATAAAAGCCTTTGTGGTTTAATTACCACACATTTCAGTGAGCTTTTGGTTTCCCTTCACAAGCAAAAGCACCTTCCAGGGCGCTTAGAGTGGTCACCATTATAAACTCCACATTTATCCATGGTGTTGCCTGAGATACTGCAGGTTTTGAAAGGGGTTTTGAGCCATCCTCTGGGATTTACCTGGGAACAGTATAATTTCTACATGAGAGTTTAAAAATTCATGGAAAGGATATTTGTCTTCTATTTTCTCCTGTACTCTTTTCTATACTTCTAGGGCTCAGAACATTTTTCATGGGGCTCTGCTACACACGTTCTTCTTGTGGATTTTGTTGCTGTTGAATTCTAGAGAACTTTTCTGTTCACTTATCATCTGGGAAGGAATATAACACCCCCGGGGCGTTTTGGCTTGGACCAGCAGAGACTGGCTGATGTCGCTGGCCTGAGGGGTACCTTCAGTGGTACCTTTGGATATCTCTCTTTTCCTCACTAAATCTTATCATTAATATATTCCTGTTTTGCCTATCATAATAAGGATTCTTCATAGTTACAAGCTCTTGTTAATCACCACTTAACAGCATAGGACTGAGCATTTTGATAAATAAATTTACCCTTCAGTTACACACATAGGTCAAAGCCTGTTGGAATTGTTCCCACAGATATCAGCAGGTGCTTAGGCATCTATATAAAAGCCAAGCACCCAAATGCAGACCTTTGCAGACCTCAGGTTAGGTGCCTAAGAGCCAGGTTTTCAATCACGTTCGCCAGTGATGAAACAAGTGGGATAGCACGCATAGGTAACATCCTCCTGAGGGGTACAAAAATGTCAAATCTAGCTCAAAATATGAATACTAGCCCATTGAGCTTTTAGCAATTTGGCCAAAGGCTTTGAATTCTGAGGCTTGAGATGTAGTTAAAATTCAGAGTTTAAAGTGTTGGGTCATTAAAAAAAAAAACAAACAACAGCCTTGTAACAGTTGAGTTGAAACGAGAACAAAGAGTCCATAAAAAGCGTCAGATGAAGCACTGAAGAGATAAGGAGTGATCTTCCTGTGTGCTTACTGCAATAACTGAAAGGATGACCTTTTTTCTCTTTTTTTTTAATAGGTGGGGTAAGAAATAGAACTAAGCTCTCTTCCGCAAGTGCAGCGCTAATTATTTCTGCCTGACAGTAGGAGAATCATCCCCTGCCATTCAGTAGGTTTGGCTAGAGACTGAATTACTCTTGTAAATCCTCATAATTTGTTCATGAGTTTATAGCTCTGCCATAAACATTCCACCAGAGCTGCCGTTCATCCAGCAAGGTCCTTTTCAATGTTTCTTTGAAAAGCTGCTGGTGTTTTTTCCTTTCCTAAGGGTTTAAGTTTTTTCACCTGTTTGCCTGGTGGAGCCTTGTAGAGGGTTGGAGTCTGCTCTCTGCACCTGTGTGTGGATGTGATGGGGCTGTGATTGCACAACTGCAGGTTTGGTTTCCAGGTCCAAGGTGTTCAGTGCTGCAGGTAAGAAAATGCCACTTTTTAATTTACAAATACTTTCTTTTGGGCAGGGATATTTCTAAGTGTGTGAGAGAAGGGTCTTTAAAAGGCCATCTTCATGGGCAAAATGCTGCATAAAACTGTACTCAAGATGTTTGATCTTTAAGAGAGTTTTTATCTTCCATTAACTCTCACTTCAGTGAATCAGGTCCCAGTTCCTTAATTTGGTGGCTTGTGGCTGATTGCAGTGGGCCTCGTGGGTATGTCTCAGCACCAGGCATAGCAACCAGGAGGAAGAAGGAAAGGAATTCACTGAGGCAGTTGGGCGAAGGAGAGGCAGTGTTGAAACTTTATTGATAATGAAGAAGGGTTGTTCAGGAAGGGGGATGGAAGGATTCATATGATTCATGGGATGTAAATGCAGTTGTCTATTCATCCGGTTATATTATCTGTGCCGTTCAGCCGGCTCTGGGAAGAGGTGTGTTGCAGAGCACAGGGGCAGGCTGTGTTCTGCAGTCCTTGAGTTATCTCATATCCTTTTCTGTGAGATCTTGTGACAGTTCATGTTACCGTGAGTCATTGTTTCTTTAAAGCTCATTACTGGCAAGGGCTTGTAGTGAGACACCTAAGTGGCACTGTGTTATCTATGCTTAACAGCGCTGTTAATGTGTGTCGCTACTGAGGTGTCATCAAGCAGAAATGTAACTCTGGATTTTGGGTGCTGAATCACAGAGGTCTGTTCATCCTTTGTGTCCAGTCAGGCTTAAACTCAGCACTGTCAGGTGATGTCTCAACTTACTACATCGGTATTAATAGGTTTTGGTTTCACTCTAATTTGTGAGTTTAATCCTTTCATGGGGGAGGGACAGGAAGAGGGGAAGCTAAAGGAAAGGATGGAGGAATGTTGCCCAGAAATGAGTTCTCGGGTCACATGAATACCAGATCTTTTCTCTTCTTACCTAAATCCATGATGGATTTTTTTTTCTCTTCTCGTTTGTTTGTGGAAGATTTTTTTTCCCTAGTTCTGGATCACCAGAATAATTACATAAATGTCACAGTCTGGGGCTTCACACACCTTTTCTCAACCTGGTTCCAGGGAGGGAAGAGGTTGTGGAGGTGGCATCATGGTATGGATATGGTCAGAACTGCTCCTCAGTGCTTTCAGGAACATGGCCTGTCTTTTAGCCTGTTGTTAACTTTTGCTTCATTCTCTTCCCAGTACCATCTAGCACCTGGTCACCGTATAATAAATTGCTCATAGGTTATTGTAGTACAGTTCTCTACCTGTACTGGGATTTATCCATTGAGCATTTGATTCCCCTGGAATAAGATTGAATAAAATTAGTCTGGCTCTGGAAGAGAAAATCACTTGCACACTTCTTCTCTAGACAGTAATTTTACTAGATCGATAGATCCACATACTTCCATTCTTCCTTCTGTTGGAGAGTCCAAATTAACTTAACTCAAACTTAAGCTGTTAACTTAGCAGAACTATCTCAGCAGAGTATCTTGCTCAAAGTGAATTTTAAGTTGTGAAGTTGCATCTTGGGAAAGTTTCTGAAGTCTTGATGCTTTTTTAGTTAACCAAACTATTTTAACACCTCTGCCTGGATTTCTTTCACATTTCTGGCTACATATTTCTGTCTTTTGCTGTCATTTGATGCATGCATGTGAAAGAACATCTTGGACTTGTCCTAAGTTTAGAACACCGATACTTATCATTGGAACTTATTTATTTTTTGGAATCTTCTTTGAAATCAGAGCCAAAAAAAAAAGTCTTGTATATATCTAAAGATAATAAACCTCCCAAAATATTTTCTGTCACAAAAGATACTTCTGGCATTGACTGCCTTTTTTTGTGTTCACAAAATAGTGTTAAAGTTAGATAGTAGATAACGCTCATTAATATAGCATACTCTTTGCATTAAACATGTATTTTTTTTTTCCAGCCTGCAGAGGTATTTTGCCTTCTAAAGAACTTAAAAGTAGGAAAATATGATAAGGCTTTTTGTCATCAGTAATGTGATATTTTTCTAGCAGAAGCTTGGGGCCTTTTGCGAAACCCTTTAGGCAATTGTTCTGGTGGATTTAGAGGTTTTCTTGATTTCTTATATGGTTAGGATATTGAAGTATTGTCTACAATAACTTCCTTGTTCTTCTGTAATTTTCCTTTGACTTGTCTTTGATACTAGCAGGCTTGTCCGTTCTCATCTGTTTTGTATGGTTTTATGCAAATTCTCTCTCCCATCCCTCTACAAGTCCTTTCAAGTTAAAATGTTGCTTCCTCATGCCCGCTTATATTACCCGTAATTCATGTACAGTGACCTACTAGCCACCCATATAGTGGGCATGAAAGGCATAATCTTTGTGAATCAGATATCTCTTATCTCATCCCTGTTTGCATTATACATTCACCTTTCAATACACTTTTCCAGAATGCTCATCCATTTAATGTCCAAATACCTGCGGTCTGCTGTTTCTGTCCAGCACACTCATCACGTTGCTTGTGTGGAATTGATGGGCAGGGAGATAAAAAGACTGACTGTAGGTGATGCATGGACGGGTGGCATGGCAGGAGCAGCACCTGGGCTCTCTGAGCGCTGTGCCTGTTGTTCGGCTACGGGTTTAGCTCTCCCTTTCAGTGAAGTCATGCAGATGCAATGATTTGCTCTACGGCATGAGATCACCGCGAGCACGCTTGAAAGCTGGCTGAACCGTCCCCTACCGTATGCGAAGCAAGCACTAGGGTGAATGCCTGGAGTCCTCACAGGGTGGTTTCATACCAGTGCGACACTTGTACCCAAGTACAATACAAGTTCAGATAAGCTGTCCGGAACCAGCATAAATACCTTGGTAAATCGGGGAGTCTCTGTCAGCAGCTCAAAGGAGGAGCCGTAAGATAGACGCAATAGCTCTGTAAATAGCTGTGCTATTGAACATATCACGTCACCCTTTGAAAAGCTGGTGCGTCTTGGGTGGCCTACAACCCTCTGCTCTCCCTCCTGATGCAGGGAACTCATTTTTCAGAAGATACCCAGCTGTTGCAGGGATGATCCTGTGTATCAATTATAAAACCCAGCCCTTCACTGAAAGTAGGAGCTGGTGAATACTTTTCCATATGGAATTTAACTTTTGATCTCATATGGAACTCCTAAAGTAGAATTTTTGTGGTGAGATTATCTTCTGAGACTCATTCATAATTCACCATTTTGTACAATGCTATTTTGCCTCTACAAGGTTTACCGGAACTGAAAGATTGTGTTAAATATTTGTAGTATCTTGGTGTTGTTCAGCTGTCTAGTAAACTATGGAGACACAAAGGGGACCAGAGTATGCTCTCGGATGCGTTTACCGAATGTCTCAGTTCTTCAGATTCATTAGACTTGATAAATGTGGGTGAATACCAAAGGTAGGGTTAACATATTTTTAATGTAAAAGTGTTGTTAGTTTTATCATCAGATAGTCCTAGTTACAGGGTATGAGAAAGGGAATTTAATCATTGGCATAAAATATGAATAATGTAGGTACCTGCAACATATTAAATCAATATATTTTCTACTTATGTTTCTGAGAAATATACTTGCCATGTTTTGTTACTTTCTTTTTTGTTGGATGGATTTGTAAATACAATTCCTGCTAAGATTATTACTGTTCATGTCAAATGAAAAACCATAGGCAGTCCAAATTGGTTATCAACACTACTAATGCTTAGATTACCAGAAAAAGGGAAAGAGATACAAGTTTATTGAACTATTCTTGTGCAGAATAAAAACTAGTCTGCTAGTGTGTTGAATATGACATGTCCTCTTCGCTGCTATGGCCGTTCATAAACGCATATTACTAGGCCTCAAAGGGCACCCCTCAAATCTGCAAACTGAAAATGTACGGGACTTAAATTTACCTTGGGTCTGTCTTCGCAGTTTCCCTTCTGCTTTTGCTAATTATCGAGAGATACTGATGTACATAGGAGCTTATTCCAAACATCCTTTGTGAGCATAATGGTTTTGAAATAATTATATTGGTATATGCTTACAGTGGTGTAAATCTGAAGTATTGTCACTGAAGTCACTCAATTTGGGGTATTGTTTTAATGCAGAAATCATTTGATGGTAAGCAGAAGGTCAGGTGCAATTATAATACAAATCTCTGGCTTTGACATCTACACGTTTGAGTTCCAGCACTGTAGCATAAGAGTGAGTGAAGCAAAGATGAGTCTTTTTTTTTTTTTTTTTTTTTTTTTCCTCCTAGCTTATTTCCGTAGCAAGGTTGCAGAGATACATTCACTTCTTAACCACCTCGGTATATGTGGAACATTCAGTAAATATGTCCAAGATATACGGGCTATAGTTAAAACAGTCTTCAAGATAGTGAAAGAGTCTAAAAATCTAATTTTTCAATTATGTCAATGTCTGTGGGAACTGAGGTTATGCTTATTATCTTCCAGAAGGCATCTTTCAGACAGCTTGGCCTGAGTCAAAGAGGAATCTGAGTTTGCAAGATGTGCCAAATCAATTCCAGAGTCGCTGTTAGAGACCGTCTCAACAGACATGTTAGTGCTTTAATATTTTTGTGCCTCTTCCCTAGAAATGAGACAAACTGAGTTTCCTGGAAATATATTTTGAAAAGAGTTTTCCATTTATTTGTCCTTGAGCAGGGTAAAACCTCTTGCACTGTGCTGTGATGAAATTCTTTTCCAGACACACTTCTCTCTTCTCTAGATGGTCCCAGCACACTATTTCTGACTCCTCTGCCAACACGCTAGAGCTACCTAAAAAGGTGTGTTGCAGCTGGAATATATAAGCTGTAGGTTTGACTTCTAGTTTTGCTGCTATTCACCAGCAGCACAGAAATTTGTAAATGTAAGCTGGATTGCATGAGAGCACAGAACCATCTCCTAAGGTTCAGATATCAAGTGGCCAAAGCTGAGAGATTAAAAGGTTACATTTGGTCACTGCTCTGAAATGGTATTTTGGTCCTTCAGTGCAGTAGCATTTGTGTGTAAATGCCTGATGTTACGTAGCATTAAGAAATGAGTATTTTAGTATGATGGCAGAAATGGAGGGGTGTAGGTCATGAGTCCGTTTTGCTAGGTACTGTGTGAACTCGGAATGTAACATTGATTCTTGCCCAGAAAACTTATGATTATTCTTAATACAGAATGTTTTTCACAGCTTGTATATTAGGTGTCGCTGTTCCTTTTTTTGTTTTTTATTTTTTTTATATATGGAAGATTCTACTCCTGTTCATATCTGATAACATAATAAGGTCGTGATCCTGGTGCGTTGGATTAAATACTCGGCTAGTCTGTGCAGATGAAGGACAGGAGGCATGCAAGTGCTTCATCTTCATCATGTATCTCAACAAACATGTTTTCTTTGGTTTAGTAAGTTAACTAAAGGTTTTTGGAAGTGCTTCTGCCCTCAGAAACTCAGCAAACAAGATTGTGTAGCAAATGAGTGAGCCTTAATGCTGTCCTCTCAAAAAACACAAAACCTAAACTAATAAAAAGTTTCCAGCCTCTTACACAGATTTTCATCTTAACTTTTTTTCCTATTTGTTTTTATTTTCTTTCCTAATCCCATGCAATGATCTTTTTAAAATGTGTGTCCCACAGCAAAGAGCAACATAGATAATGTTAAAAGCATATGCAAAATTCACCCCCTTCTGCAAGAAGGAGAAAAGGACTGATGCAACCAAATGGTCATCTATTAAATTGGAAGCTTCTGACTGTTTGTTACAACAGGAGGCTGTATCTGTATTAACCAACCCAAATTTGTGAGGCTCCACGTAACTAAAAAGAAAGGCCGTTTTGGAAACGGCGGTAGGCAAGGGTGAAGTGTCTGATCGTAAGTCGTGTTCAGAGGGGTAACTGCTGCTCTCCTTTCCCCGCGACCCAACGTGCTGGTCAGTCATGTCTCTGCCGCCTGCAGCGGGAGCCTCCATCCTGGTTCTGCTGCTCTTCTCCCATCGCTGCTTCTTCCCTGAAAATCTGCCCGCAGCCTCCGGCAGGGCATTATCCCCAGATTCAGAAGTGAGAATACATAAATCATTCCAATGCATATTTTGGATGATAAACAAAACTCGATGTTCTTCGATTGCTGGCTTGCATACGTGGTCGTTATATGTCTCTGAGGGGCAAAATAGTATGAGGAATTTGTCTTGTCCTCATATAGCCTGACTTTTCCAGGACTGAGTGTTTCCACTAAAGCTGGTCATACAGGATTAATGTCAAAGGGGTGTTCAGATGTTCAGGACTGATAAAAAGTGGTTTACCATTATTCAGAGCTCTCGAGTCTGTGTTCAAATTAAAAAAAAATAAAGACTAGTAACATTAAAATGGTTGAGGTACAAAAAGAAAAAGGAAAAACCTCCTCAGTTATCTATGATAACACTATTGTTTTCATTTTTTATTATCTTGCTTGTTACACGCCAATGAGAAACAACCACAGATCGTCAATAAGGATTTTAATTGCAAAGATTTCCTGTGACGTGAGTGTTAATGAATGTCAAGGCAATAACACAAAAGACATTACTTGTTTAATGATTGATAGAACAAGAAAAGCACGAGGTCTTTTGCAGGATAAATGACTACTGTTCTGTGTTCCTTTACATTAGCAGTATCAACACTTAGATCACATGGCAGGAGATAATGGTTCAGGAGATAAAGTACAGAATCACAGTCTGTTATACAATAACAGACACAGTAATGATAATTAATGTGCATTTCTTTGGCCATTCTCATACTTGTCAGCGCTGAGCCATGGGGACCAAGGCTTTGCTGTTGACTTAAATGGGGGCAGGATAGGGCACTTGGTTGGTCTTTGGTTTTTGGCTTTTGCTCTGCTTATAAGATGTTGGACCTTAAAAGCTTTCCCTGTCAGTTGTTTTAAGTGGGTATTCATGTATGTAGACTTTGTGTGTAATAATAACAGTATGCCTCAGCTGCTCAGAGCAATTTGACTGGAAATAAGTGCATTTAAACATGCAGTGCGATGGCACGCTTCAAAACAAACACTTGGGCTTCATCCAGGAACAATCAACATCATGATGCTCGCTAAGGGCTCATCAGCTTTCTCTTTGCTAATAAACATGCGATATCTGGGGCCTTTTTCCAAAAAGGAGAAATATCCTGGCCAAGGCTCTCTTCACACACAAAAGGTCAACGTGCACAGTTGGCCAAAATCAGCAGTGTCCAAACACCTCCTGTAGCTGCTAACTGCCTGAGGGACACTCTGCGGTGTGGGCTCTCTGCCCAAACCACACCCTTGCCTAACTTTGGCTATGAAGTCCATGGTAACGTTGCACAGCTTTGGTTTGGTTTAGATGGTTTCTTACGCACCAGGTTTCATTGGACAATATGGAGTTGGCAACTCTTGACCGGTTCTGCACACTGCCTATTGCACGGAGAGGTCTCGAGTGCCCTTGGAGGTCTGCCAGATGAGCAACTCTCTCCAAAAATGTGTTAACTATGAAAGAGCTTTCATGGTGAAAGTTAGTTCATGGTTTGGCAAAATGTTTAGGGAGTCAGGAAAATATTTGGTTGAAACCTGGATGGTTTAGTTATTGGCTTTGAACCACAAGTTACTGGAGCTGCACGTGGCCCTTGGTTTCAGAACGCAGCACTAGGTAATGTTCCCTCATCTCGGAAGCTGCGCTTACCTGGGCTGACGTTGGGCTTGCTACCTGAACGCCGTGCTGGTAAAATTGTGGACGTTTCCTCAAAAATAATAAATGTTATTTAAATTTCTAATAAAGTTTAAAATCTCTAAAAATATTTTCTTAAATTAGAGCATCTTAGCTTAGTCCCAGTCAAAAATCCCAGAAGTTTTAAAAATCCCTTTGTAGCTCTTGCGGGGAACCTGAAACAATTGTGGTTTTCAGCTTTGAATTAAATTGTTCAAATGTCTTTTGCCTTCTGAAAGCTCACGAAAGCGGTGTTTGAACTTTACCCAGGGAAAGTATGCACAGCCTTGTATAATTTGTCTTCCTTTAGAAAATGCGGTTTTGACAGAGTCTGTCAATAAAGAGTTTGGCTTGTGACTGTGCGTTTCTGGGCGTAGCTCTTCCTGGCAGCATGGCGCGGAGGCAGGGAGGCGCGGGCCACCGCCGCCGGCAGCCGGGGCGGGAGGAGGCCTGGACCGGGCCGCTCCGCGCTTCGGGCCCGCGAGGCGGGCAGGGGCTGCAGGCGGAGGAGCCTCCCCTCTCCGCTGGAGGACAGGGCTCCCGCGGCGCTCGGGCCGGGCGCAGCAGCGGGCACGGGAACTTGCCGCCTGTCGCTTCCGATTTGGGGATCAGGACCCAGATTCGGGAAATCACTTAAGCATGTGTCTAACTGGAAGCAAAGGCTTTCCTGTGCGGCCTCCGCCTGCCCTCTCTAGTCTCAGCAGGTACCTGCTGCCCAAAATGGGGCCGGCGCTGCGAAGCTGCTCGAAAGCCTCCTTCCTCGCCGCCGCGGCAGCTCCCCGTGGCCGCTCCTCGCCGGAACAGCAGCAGCCGCGCTCCTTGCGGGAGCATGGGAGCGCATTAATGAAATGCACAAAGCAGAGAGGTTCATCCATATAAATGGGTAATTTAAATAATGAGGAAGGAGGAAGGATGTGGTTCAGTGTCAGTACTGATTAATTAGGGCATAAAATAAATAACCCGCCTAACAACATTGGCTGCCTCCCCTATAACTTACTCTATTAGCGGGCGATGAAGTTAATACAAGTGACAGTATAATTACAGGTTAGTTAACTGGCCCATTATGACATTTTCTTAATTTCAGGGGTTGGAACTACTTCTACACACGTATTTTCCTATTGTAAAGAAACTGAGAGTGAAGAACTGATAAAAGTCAGTTATTAATCCTGCAGTTTCATCATGTCAGGGATAGTTTTTATGCTCTCTGCTTTGTGAAAGTCAACCCCGTTGGTGCCAAAAACCCGCAATAATTCCCAAGTCTGCTTGTTTGATGTCACAGCTGAGGTAATGCTTAGATACTGGGCTCTGTGAGTGTACGTGTTTATCTAGTGTGTGGCCACGTGGTGAAATAGTGACCAGATGTTAACATCGAGTTGTTAACACCGGAGCTGTTTTGCATGGAAGTTTTATTGAAATGTTTGCTAGTTAACTCTGTATCAGGCAAAAGCAAGAGAATATATACCAAGGATTTATAGGGGTTTTTTTGGAGTAGATCTTTAAAAACAGAATTCCTACACAGCAAATAACTGTAACAAGCTGTTTACATTTAATACTTTTATGGCTGCTAGCCAATAGCTTCCCCAATTCATGGTACGGATCACAAATTTCTGATAGAAAAAAGGTAAAAGCAAAATTAGATTACCTAAATTATACTGCATTACAACTGAAACTTCATGTTAGCATAGACCTTCAAATATAACGTCAGCTCCTTGGTTTGTGTAATGGAATAGCTCCACAGCAGTGTGAAGCTATTCAGGTGTATTTTGAGCAGTTGGTCAGTGCTTTTCTTTTTCTTTCTTTCTATAGAATGGGAGGGGAAAGAAAATCAAACAATTTTCTTGTATTGCTACAATGTGGTAGTGATATTGGTGATATTTTAAGATCTAAATAATATACAATGTTTTGCTGTATAGTGCTCAGTTAAGGTCTAGTACTCAAATAACTGAGCTGCCTTCCCAGTGTTGCAGGTTTTTCCTATGTGACCTCAAACACGTTACAACCTCGGAGTGTCTCGGTTTCTCTACTTACATATGGGATGTTACTCGGAGATTAATTTGAGTCTAAGTTACTTAATGCTTCCTAAATATCTTAAGATTTGGGGTAAAACATATCAAAATACTATAAATTGTCATCAAGAGACCAACAAAACTTGGTTCTTAAAAATTCCAGGCAAATATCCATATTTGTATTTGAGTGCAAGTTATGGCATTATACTTTTTGTCGTAAGTTGCTTTTTTGTACGCTATGGAAAGTCACTTTGAATTCAAATATAAAATGAGGCCATCCATCATGTTAGCAATTTAATTACCTCGGTATATATTTTTCGGCAAAATAATACCCTCTCTTATTTGTTGTATATCTTATTACAGATTCATTGCCTGAGGACAGGCAGAGCTGTCAGTAGGGCAGCCCTTGCGGTTAGAAGTGCCAAGATGTGGAGCAGATAAGACATGTCGTCCCCGTGCCTCCCGGCCGGGCCGCTCCGTCCCCGCGGCTGCTGGAGGCCCTACCTGTTAGATTCGCTGTAATCTGTGTTGCAACAGTGAAACGGTGCCTTGTAAAGCAATGAAGCGTGACGGGGATATTGAAAGGGTCGAATGAGGTAGAAATGTGATATTTTCTATCTTCTGTGGGCCCAGGAAATAGGAGTCCTGCTGCTGAATTGGGATTTGGCCTTCGCTATCACATTCACAACACGCAAGTTGTGAGATTTATTGTTTGGTGCTTACAGAAGAGACAAAGTAAACAATGCCCGAGATTTATCTAATTGTTTAACCATCTGGTTTCACAGCGACTGAAGATTAAGCGTTGAGGAAACGGGGAGATTATAAACGTTAAGGCAGAGCAAAGAGGAGAAGGGCTTTTATTTATTAAAGTTCTGCTAATAAAATTCACAAAATACCTAGGTGCCCTTCAGAAATTGAGATAAATTTCATGGTTTCCACTTTTTTTTTTTTAAGGGTTGGATAATTTCATGGCCAATAAAATGTGTAGCAATAAAAGCGGAGATAATGAGAACTGTAATGGAACGACTTGTTTCAAGGCACAAGCTGATGCAACAGTCGGGGTGGGAAAGGGCTTCCTCATGCCGTGCCACGTCTCTCAGCGCCCCGTCTCTTTCTAAGTCGCTAGACATCAGCTAGGCTAGATGCAGGATGCCAGACTTAATGATATATGTTATATTCAGGGCCAAATTTTCGGAAGAACTCCGCTCTTACTTAGGCGGCCACATGATGTGTTATTTTCAACACTCAGCTGTTTTTTTCATTTTCACATGTCCTCCGCGATGGAAACCTCTGGGTGCTTGTCACTGGAGAAAAACGACTCTCTTCCTTTAGGTGTCTGACTGGGAGCTGAGCTTGTTTACGCAGACGCGTAGATGGGTACATGGATGGGATTTGGCTGAGTTAGCCAAATCGTCAGTGGTAAATCTTTAAAGCTAGCTAACGATGTAAAAACATTGAAATAAATTTAGTTGCAAAATGCTGTAGCAGTTGTTTTCATCCAGAGGGGCTGAAGTGGAGGGGAAATGAATTTTGTATGTCACGCTGTTGTGGTACAATAAGACAGATGAATTCCCCGATTTTCCAATATAGCGCTTGAAGTAAACAGGCAGAAGCATCTTTCATAGACCCTGACAGAAAGAGGAGCAAATAAGTAGGTGAGATTATTTAAGTGGAAGAGATAGAGGGATGATATTTAAAAAGGACACAACTCAGTCATTTTGGTTTGCTTGAGTATAAATCTGCTCTGCAGAGTAGATCAGACGAGATACGCTTTCATTCCTTCTGTTGTCCTACATTTATCTTCATTAGGAGTTTGGCCAACCAGGGTCCAAAGACACTGGACTTCTGATTAGTCTTAGATGGACTTCAGTATCAAACCTGAAAAACAGTTATTTTGTCTATGTTACTTTCTGTAAGCAAAGGCTCATCCTACAAGTCAAGTCTTCAGGGAGGTTTAAATTGACCTGCAATGGCAAAAGGAAAGAAACAAGCTGGTTTGCTTTTATAAGACTATGCAGGTATTGATTCCCCCAAAATCTGGCATGGCAACGCCTACTAATAGCTTAGCTGCTGGCTTGGCTGTGCAGCATTTAAACCAGGCTCTGTGTTTTAGGCTTTGGTTTTGAAGATGATAGTGAGGAGAAGCAGAAGCCTTGCGCAAGCGTTTCTCCCCACGCATCAGAGTAACTCGGCAGTTCGGCCATAAACTCTTTAAGCTAACGTATCCGTGAGGAGCGGCCAGGCGAGCGTCTCTGCAGCTGCCACCAGCCGTGCTTAAAGCCACGACCCCAGGAGCTTGCAAACCACCACGGGAAGGGTGCGGGGAGAAGGCCTGGTCCGGCAGGTCGCCCTGCTGCGAAGGGCAGCGTCCCAGGGAGCGCGGGCAGGGTGGCAGCTCCTGGAGCTGGGAGGTTCACTGGCACCGTGGGGCAGATCCATACCTGAGAAATAGCCGGTTTCTAAGCTGCGGGATCAGGGCTCTTGACAAAGTGTCAAGTTTGGAGCTGTTGGCACTTCTACTTGGAAAAAAAAGGGTTTCATCTGCCTTGCAGGCCTTTCAGATCACGATAAACAAAATATGCAACGATCTACTACTTACCGCTTTCTGCGAGAGGGTGAACGTGCAGATACCAAGGGACGTCAGGGGTCTTGATCAACACAGCGCCTGATACGGATGGTCTTGAGCTCTTGGGGAAAAGATTGATCAAAACATCTTCCACCAGAGCTTCGGTGTTTTCTGGGAGAGCGTCTGTAGTTACATACTTTCATGGGAAAAACTGAAGAAGCTTATTTAAAGTTTATCATTTGATTTCGGCTTTCTCATTTCGGTTCTCTGGTGTCAGAATATTTCTTATTGTGACACATGTATTTGAATTACTTATTTCTATTAAATGTACCTTTGTAATACAACACATTTTGTCGGTCTTAAGATTTTTCAGGCTTTAAAACACAAATTTGGAATGTATTGAATTAACCTGAGCAAGTTTAAATATTAAACAACTTTTGGTTTACATGACTTTGAATCTAGGATTTTTTCCTGTGTGTTTTAAGGGAAGCATTGACTTTTTAGCTTTCAGTCTTGCTTTAGAATTTTTTGATTTTTTTTTTGATTTTTAGAATTTCTTGAAAACTGAAATTTCCAATTTCTAAGCAGGCCTGGCAATTCCATACACTTAAATTCCTATACTAGTTCTATAAAATTAAATTCTGACGCTTACAAAAAAGTAGCATAGGCCAGTCTGAGAGGCTGTCCAAGACGCACAGAAACACTGTGGCATATGTAAGAAAGGAATCAAAGTTTAATTTAATCTGAGTTCAGTGATTTAAGCAGAGGAATATTAACATTTCTTTCACTGTGATAAAAGGTAGCGCCAAGAAGCTGGATTAGAGCTTTTACGGGGTGGAGGAATAGACGTCCGTGCGCGTCCTGGGGAGTTTAACTGGTGCTGCTTTGATGAACCCTACCTTGGGCCGTGCTCCCTGCCGGCCCGGAGCTGGTCGACTCTATTGAGGATTTTCCGATGGCGCTGCAGACTCCCAGGCCGGGACGGGAAAGCCGTGCTCTCTGGATCTCGCCCAAAGAGGAGCTCCGCACAGAGCAGGGCCAAACCTGAAGGAATTGCTCCAGGCGCTTTAAAGTCAGAGCAGACAAAAGCCGGGGTGCTATCCAGGGCCAACGGGAACCAGGAACGCACCTACGTCGGGAGGCCTGAATGGGTTAAATGACGCAGAAAGCTCCCGAGAGCCTCGGCTGCCGCTCGGGGTCCCGGCTGCGGGGCTGTGCGGCCCGTCTCGGTGCAGACGTGCAGTGAGCCGTCTTCAAAGCCTCACAGTAAACGAAGGTGTTTAACCACTCAAACAAGCCACCAAGGGAAGGAGACGATTCTTCATCCCTCTGTATCTAACACACCCAGAAAGCACACAGATTCAGCCAAATCCAGGTTTTTCAGCTCCTTTCAAGGGTATCTGGGTAAAATGTAATAGCCTGAGTTATGCAGTCAAACTGGATCGCTGCTTCTGTCCTTTTGTCCCATGAGTGTAAGAATAAATTTAATTTCAAGTAAGCAGTTATTTTAGTTACATATCTGTGCATCCAAGTAGTTGTTTATAAGCTGGGCTGGTTGTCAGCATCTCTGCCTGATGTGAATGCCGCAGTATTAAAACTGGGCAAGTTTAATACTTTGGCATAACGTGGGGGTGCAGTTACTGTCATTTTTTTAACATTAGCCCTTAGAAATGCGATGTGGGGGGGAGGATCTCTCGCTAGTTTTTCTTTTTTATAATGACAAACAGAAGGAAACGCTACTGCTTTAAACTAGTCAGCTTGCAGGTTTAGCATTTTAATCAGACACATTCGTATGACTTTTTTAGACTGAGGAAGCATTAATCTTAACCAGTTTATGGTGTGTTCCCAAAGTAAATATAGCTTTGAATTCATTTTTCTAGCCAAAAATTAAGGCAGGCTTTTCCAAACTTGGAGCTATCACTCTGTTTCAGTTTTAGTATCAGTCAAACATACCATCCAACTATTTTCTAGTGATTAGAAAAAGAGGGAAAAAGCAGTGAAGGGGAATGAGAGTATATCATGTCCCCGTATTTCCTAATGATAGATGGTAAGGATGGGCACCGGCTGCCTCATAACTGGGCTGAAATCTTACCAAAAAGAGAGCCGGGTACAGTCAGCAAAACAGAATGGATTTGATGTTTAAGCTTAATAAAGCTACTTAAAAAAGAAAAAAAATAGTTTGGGTTCAAAGAGGGAAGTTCACTAATGGGTCTGAAGCAATGTGTTCCTGATTACACCCCATTAAGAAGGTGGAATGCGGCGAGCGCTGCTTTCCCCGAGGAAGCCCCCGCGCAGGGGACGGGCGCCCACAGCCAGCCCGGCCGACGGTGCCAGACCTGCTGACCCCTAAATTTTGCAATATATTTTCAAAGATAATGTGTCTTTTGGGGTTCCGTGGGAAGGAGGGGAAGAGATACTTTACAGAACAGATTTCGAAAGAGTCTGGAAGAAGATCAGCTTATTGTGCGTTCTGTTCTTTTATGCATTTACTCATCTCTAATAACATACTGAAACTTAATGCTGTATGAGAAGTGTCTTCAGCTTCACTATATTTGGCCTGCTAATATGTTCCATGACCGGCTTGTGTGCGTCCAAAGCGATGAGGCATGTTCCAAGTGGTTTCTGGTAAGGCAGAGTTGTACAATTTGTTTGAATCATAACATGCGTCTTTGCCGGTATGAGTCTCGTCGTGATGCGTCGCTGTCTGGGCAACACGAGGAATTGCTTCACTGCATGTCCTCAACCCATCCATGGAAAGGAGGGTTCACGCAGGGAAACCACAGGGGCAAAGTCATGCAACAGCGACGGGACCGTTGTAGATGGCTGTAGATGCAGTGCCTGCTGCATTGCTCCGGATGTCCACAGATCACGCGTTTCACTTGTTTCTGTGCGACTGAGCTCAGCCATCGCTGGAGATGGCCGAGAACTTGCACGTGCTGCTTCGGAGGTGGGACGGAGAGGGGAAGGGGAAGGGGAAGGGCCTGCGACCTTATCAGCAATCACGCCAGTAATGTCGGCGGCGTTTCATGGGAGGGCTATGTTATAACCCAACTTTATAACTGCAAACTTGTACGTATGCCAGCTGTCCCAGAGGGTGCAGATTTTTAAAGCGCACACATTTCATTCTGCGTGACAACACCTCGAAAACATAGGTTAGTTAAGACAAACCATCGCCAATTAAGTTTATTGGATGATGTCAGTGAGGTAGGTGATATATATAATCGTGGATTTAGAAAAAGGCCTGCTCATCTGTGAATCGGCAAACAGTTTGTCAATAACGGGAGCAAATTTACAGTGACGGCTTGTGTGATTTGGCAATATGCAAAATGGATTTAATTATGAGCACAAGAAATCATTGCATGAACTGTAAGGATTTTAATCTCTGTTTTTTGTTCTTTGTTTTCAAAAAAACTCGTTTGCAAACAAAGCAGAACTATTTTTGTGAAATGAATTTTCGTAGGCTGGGAGCTTCAGCTGCTCCGGCTCCGTGTGCGTGCCAGCGGAGGCCGGCTCGGGGGCTTCAGAGCACTACCATGCTTAGCTTTAATTCCTAAGAAGCAGTTTCTGACCCAGCTCACTGATGGGAGGTCGGTAGAATTACTGGTGCAGAGCAGGCACATCAAGTGCTTTGGGCCCGTTCCTGCAGGGTTTGCTAGGAAGACGCCTACCTGTTGCCTTCAGCTGGGATTGGGTGGGATCCTGCACAAGGTGTCCACACAAGCCGCAGGGCCTGGCCCCATAGCCTTTTTCTGGAATCAGAGACCAGCTGGGATAATTTTTACTGGTGCTCTTTTTGCTGCTGGTAGATGACTTTGGTAACAAGAAAACTGACACTGAATTTTAATGGCTTCTAATTTTATTTAATTGCAAGCTGTAAGTGGTGGCAACTCATAGTTAAGGAATGAAGGCTTCATAAACGATTCCCAAATTTCATGTGTGCTGTTATTGGTAGCTTCAATTTTACGTTTTAGGAGAAAAATCTTAGGTTGTTATTGCGATTTACATTGGCAACAGCTGTGTGTGAAGTACTCTGCAAAAACTGTGGCAGACTGGAACTGGTGGTAGATTTATACCCGCTGGGGAGCAGAGGCAGATTATCAGCAACAAATTCTCTTCAGTTTCTGAAAACTGTTCCTCTTAGAGCTCATGGGTGCCACCCCTTCTACTCTGCACTGCAAATACCCTTCCGACTTCCTTTGCTCACCTTTGGTGTCTTCAGGATCACGGGGGTTCAGTCAGCCAAAGAGCTTGCCCTGCATTTCTCGTCTTTGCCACGTTTTCAGGGGGACTGACCAGGGTTCTGGGGGCCCAAAGAATG
Organism: Dromaius novaehollandiae; assembly: GCF_036370855.1. Classification (NCBI taxonomy): domain Eukaryota; kingdom Metazoa; phylum Chordata; class Aves; order Casuariiformes; family Dromaiidae; genus Dromaius; species Dromaius novaehollandiae. Next base: position 6,229,201 of record NC_088106.1, on the reverse strand, counting down.
AAAATGGGTTTCTAAGTAATTTGATTCAAACTTCTTCCAAACTTGTATTGGGTTGGATAGGTTTGAATGTGGCCAAAATTTATATTAAGTATTATAAGTGATACATAATTGTTTTAGTTAATACATTTTGTAATCTTTAGAATATTTATTATGATTATTACTAAGAATTCAATTACTAAAAGCAATAGTGATGACCATAGCACCCGAGCAGGATTTGCAGAGCAGGCCACTCGGCGTGCTGCAGGGCGTCCCATGGACTCGCGTACTTAAAAGCTGTGCGTCTGTTCTGCTGAAGCAGCCTGTTGTGTTTGGAGTCAGGATTTAGGCCTTTGGGTCTCTCTGCTTGCTTGGGTCGGGGGAAGGGCAACCGCAGCACGTTGGGGGTTAGCTAAGAGTCTGGGTGTTGTGCTCAAGTGTACTCTCTAGGACGGATTTCATATTTGATCAATCTCTTAAGATGGGTTTCCAATCCGATATTGAGGCCTTTTTTTCTCAGAACTGTGAGTTCTTTGATGATTCCTAGAAGCTACTCTTGCAAAGGCTTACCCCACTATTTGCTTATATAAAGTAAACAGTTACAATAATAACTTTAGTAGTTTCCAAATCCTTACTTCTTAGTTTATTAAGTTAATGCAAACTGACTAGTATTTTTCTGTTTCTTTCTGGTGTTGCTTAAAAAAATAAAATTTAAAGAAAACATTATATTTACAAAGGAAACAAACCCACCTGAATTGTTGTTTCAAGGGAATTTGAAAGTTATAGTATTACTGTTGTATTCAGCTGTGATCTGAACAGATGATTTGCATTTGTCTGAGATAAATGTTTTAAAAGCTCTGCAGGATGAGAGAAGATTTCAGAGAAGAAATACAGCCTCACAGAAATACAGAAGACAAAAATAGCTTCATTTTGCCTTAGGGACATAGGTCTAGAAATGGAGACCACAGGTCATTTGTTCATCACAGAGATCAAGTAATGCCTTTCATAATCTTCTCAGGCTGTCTTAAAGCTATTCTTTTTATGTCCACACAACTGGTCTTAGACGACTGGTCAAAAATGGTGTGCATTATTCAGAAAACAGGCCTCATCGATACTTGGCACGATCACTTTAATGCTTTTCTACCCTTCCCCACCTACAGCTCTAGCCTCTCAGCTGCCTCTTGCGCGGCTTATAACCATCCAGCAGTCAGCTCCTACTCCTGTGTGCTTCTTCTCCTCTGCCACTTTTAGATGACGAGCTCCACTTCTTCAGCGAAAGCCATATTAGTCCCTTAGTGTTTTCCACTTTGTACAGCTATGTTTCATCCCATTTCCATTTATTCCAGTCCTCGAGTTGAACCAGCTCTTCTCACAGAGCACTCCAGTCTTCTGCACTGCCAGTACATCCCAGTTTGGAGGCTGGCCATAAGCCCATAAGGGATACACCTATTTTTCTGTGTCATGGTCATTATGCAGCCTTGGGTGTGGATATTAGACTCCGGAGTCCACTAACAGCCTTCTCTCCTGATGTGCCAACTGTTGCTATCTCCTTTTTAGCATGCTGTGTACTCCCCATGCAGTCCTTGGATTGTTTTTTAAAGCTTTTCAGTTTACTTTAAATGAAATTCAGGCTGATTAAAATTTCATTCCCCTTGTGCAGACAATCAGTTTTACTGAAAGAGGATTCTCAAGTGAATTTGGAAAGTTCTGCCTTTGGAAAACCCATACTATATTTTACCACTTTTTACTTTTAATGCCAAGTCTTCGATTCTCCTTTCAAAATTTGTTCCAACACTTTGTGCACTATTGGGGTCTTACTTCTAGGTTTGTGGTAGCTGGACCCTCTTTACTCCTTCTAAAATGTAGGTCCTTGGTTTGCCATTCCCCAGTAATGCTCTGCCAGCCCTGACTGCCTGAAGTTATTAAAATTTACTAGTGAAGCTGAAATGTCATGTATCAGTTCATTCAGAACTTGGGATGGAGCTCATGCAGGCTGTCTGGATGCACTGGGCTCCTCGAGGTCTGCTTCCCGAGATAAAGTCATCTCCTTTTCCATATCTTCATTCCGATGAGCCGCTGCCCCGCGTTCCTCTGCCAGCTGAGACCCTTGTCCTTAATGATCGTTGCAGCAGTTTACGCATTGAATTTTGAAGTGGTGTCTATCTGACCCTTAATCCTGGCCACATCCTATTTAGTGAGTAACAATCCTTTTGCTATTTGTTTTAATGTCCTCTCCCTTAGCTTGATTTACTCAAGTCAGTGTTTGGAATTGGCTGATCACAAATTGATCCAAATTAAATTAAATGGACAAAAAACATTGCTTATTAAGAAACATCTGTGTGAATTTGCCTGGAATGACAATCACAGGCTTTCAAATCCTTTTTGCTACAACCACTTCTTTCATAATGTCATCCTAATATATCAAATCAGATCTAAAGCCATGTAATCTACTTCAGACTCTGTGACTTTTTGAGTTTATTTTTGTTTTGTCCATTGTTTTGCTTCTTGCCTACTATTCATATTCCAGCTATATCCTTGTTTCAGGGGACAAGGATGGTTAATACCACGGTTACAATATGCTCCTTCCATGGGGACACCAGTAATCTATGCCGATAACACTTGTTCTTGCACAAAGTAATTTTTATTCTTGTGTTGACTCATTTTTTAAATATTGATGAAGAAAGGAGCTTCAACATCTCAGATGTATGTCTTGACATGTGCTTCCTCATGAAGTGGTCTGAGATTCAGAAATAGGTTACATTTGTGTGTCAGGAGCTCTCGCTTTAACCAGTGCTCAGGCCTCGTATTATATGAAAGGCTGTAATTGATTTCCTTCTCTTTTATGGAATAGTCCTATTTTCTTGCAGAATAGATGCCTCTAGTTCTTTTAAAGGTAGCATTCATCTCCATGAGCTGACTCGCTTTCTCAGTATTTTCAGTCACGAAGGAGTCACATCAGCCCCCTGCCCCCTTGAAATCATAACATTCAAAACTAGCAATTTTTGTGTCTGTTTAGATCTCTGTGGCCGTTGGAGATCTCCTCAACATCAAGCGAGACACCAACTGTTTTGAGGTTTGGAATAAAATAATAACAGTTGGCATCTCTGCTTTCAAGCATCTTCGTTATGGCTGTAACTTTGGGGGGGAGAAGGTGAAGGTGAATGTGCAGGGCAAAGGAAGGACTCTTCCCTGAACTCACGGTGTGTTTGTTTTGAGGCCCTGTTTTTTTCTGTTGTTTTGTGTAATTGCAGCTAAGAGGCGATTCTGAGTACGTATCTATTTTGGATTATAGTCACTGCTGTGAACCTAGCCCGGGCTTTCCAGAGGATGTACCTAAAAGCTTAGACTTGTGCTACTACCTCAAAGCTTGACACTATAAAACTGCAGAATCAAAGGGCTAATACAAAAGAACTTAAGTGCAAATTGGGTAAAATAAGAGACGATCAATGTTTGTAACCTGCCACAAATGGAGCATTCAGTCACTCAGTTGTCCCATCACATTTTGGAAATCTGCAATGCCACAGTCACCTGGCTTTCATGCCCGGAGGATCCATAGGTGCGTGAGGGGAACAAAGATACCTAGCTCGTACCTACGAGATTTTTCCCTCACTGCAGCATATACTGTGAAAAAGCAGCTTGATATTGCTTATTTTCGTGCATAGTGTGTTTCAGTTTTGACTGTTTGCTACCAAAGAGGAAATAAATGTTCCTTATTTGGTCACGGCTCTCCACAGTCGCTTATCTTGCAGGCACCTTTTTTAGAGCTAATGAGACTATTTCTTGTACAAAGTTTTACTCCATGGGCATAAGCATGGCACAATCTGGCGTTAAAATGAGATGCTTTCAGTGACATATCAAAACATGAAATGTTTCAAGGTTTCTCCTTTGTCTCATCGTGACATGCGACCCCATAGCGGAGAAGGCCAGGAGCAAAAGGAATGAGAAACCAGAGCCCTGCAAAATATTTGCCAGGAAACCCAGAGTCACATGGAACATGCTGCCCGTTGAAGGCTACACTGAGGTTTGCAAACTTTTTGCACAAATCTAGGCTCAGTTTCCAGTAAAACCTGGCCTGATTTATAGTTTTAAATCAAAGCCATGTGGAATTTCACATGATTCCAGGTGAAATTTGGTGGGTTTCACTCCCCGAGCTGAGGCAAGCAAACCCTCTGTGGTACAGTGCTGAACATTTTTTCTGTGGGCTCCTGCAAATCAGCACCAGCATGGTTTACAGAAAAGACAAGGCTTTGGAGTGGCTGGAGGGCAGATTTCACCAGAGCAATGTTGTGTCTCCTCTGACACATAAATGACTCAATGTTCTCCCAAGCTGTGGGACCTCAGGTCCAAAGACAGCGTGATATCCAAGGGTGGGTGGGTACCCACAGATGATGTAATCTGTGGAAGCACCTTACTTCTGATATAACTACAGTTAAGATAATACTAACGTTTTTAAAGCAATATGTACGCCATAATGCTATTATAGTTACCAGCGCTATTTTAATAGCACTATTCACGTGGCATATATATGGCAGAAAATGAATTTTTGAATGGATTTATTTTTTTCCTTTTATAGTGGTCTGATAGAGGAATTAAAACTATTTGGAAATTTCATCAGACTTCACCAGCTAATTAAGATGTTCCTATTAAAAATAGCCGCAGTCTGCCAGCATGCGCACTAAATTCTCCGGCTCTCACCTGCCTCGCTTCCTGGGCTAAAAAGCTTGTATACTGGTAGCCCCGAGTATGTCTTGCAGACATTTTCAAAGGTTTTATGGCATTTTGTGGCATTGGTTTCAGTGCAGAGATAAATAAGTGAGTCATATACTTCTGCTTTAAAACAAATCAGTGTACTGTATCGTGCTATTTACTTTATCATCCGGGCGGAAGGGTGGAGAGGTGGAAATAGTCCTGTTTTATCTGCTTAGGGAGCAGAAGAGGGAACAGAAAGAAAGGTGTTGAAGATTCACATGAGTTGAATTTCTTAAAGGACAAAATACTTTTCCAATCCGATGGCAATGTTTCATCTTCAGAATATATTAATTCATAAGGGATGAAGCCTACATTTTGCATACAACTCTTACCGGTATCATTAGAAAGTACATTCAAAGGGACAGTCAGGATATATGGGCCAGGCTGTAAAAATCTATAAGGATTGTTAAAGAGTGGCATTAAAATATTCATTTGCACATGAAGGGTGCACAAAGACATTAAGCCTTTGATAGCTTTAGGCTTCCAACTAGAGAAACAGGGATTAAAATAGATTTAGTAAATAAACAAATACATAAACTCAGTAATGACTTTACACTAATGTGCTCAGACTTGTCTAAGCTGTTCTCCATTACAAACACATACTCCAAAAGATGCTGAAGTTCAAGCAGAAGCTGATTTGGAGTAAACACTTTTTTAAAGTTTAAGTTTTGTACAAGAAGAAATTAAAGAAATACAAGCCAGACTAAACCTTAATTAGAAAGCCTTTAAACCACAGCCATTTTGCTTTCCGTAGTGAGCTATCTACTGTGGATTTTGACACGATTCTTTTTATTGGACTCGAGCCTCGGTGGAGTGTTTGCACATTGCTTTGCAGGGCTGATTGTAGCAGGAGATGTTCCAAACGCTTCGAAAGATATGGTTTTACTTGGTACTTTTTGTCCCAGAGGAGGATTGTAAATTAACTTTAGAAAGCTCGTGCTATTTCTGATATGCTTTCTTGGAGTTCCTCAGACATAATTCAGAGCTGGGTAATTGTTTTATGGGTTACTTAGCAAATCCAGATATATTTATTTAGCTTAAATATCCCAATAAGTGAGTACTACTGAAAAGGTACTAGCAGGCTGTGCAGGTCCTTAGCTCAGTGCTTGATTACATAATCTTGCCAGGCAGAGAGAGAATGAGAAGGATCTTTGAGATCAGACTGTTCATTTAAACCAACATCCTATCCCAGTCCCTGCATTTTCTAAAAGAGCCGACTGGGGTCGGTTAAGAGTTTTAATGATGGTTTTGAAGATGCCAGTTGATCAGCAAGCAGCACTAAACGATGTGACAGAAAACATGGCTGCTTGGCGGATGTGGGTCCGCTGTTGGCACTTGGTCGGTAGGTAATGCCTTAAAATTGGATGGACCTTTCCTAGACTTTGATTATTCATAAATCTGTTGAGCAAGGTAAGTTCCCTCATTAACCTTTAATCTTTTAGAAGCAAGCTGGCTGGAATCTATTTACTTTAACTAGCTTGTTCACTGATAATGCATGATTTTTAAATTTCCTTTGTGCATTCCTTAGCTAAAGGAAAACACAGCTGTGTGTGAGACAAATTCTATTTATTTTCTCGTTTAGAAAAGTACAAGAAGATAGTATCATTGGAAAGCTAATAGTAAAGACCTGCTAAAGAACGCCCTTCATCTGTTTGCTCTGCCACTTTACGAAGGCTTTCCAAACAATCTTTTCAGATGTATTAGTAAGGAAAGATATCTTAAAAGTCAAAGGAAGACAAAGTTAATGCATTTATAGAAGTACCATTTCAGATAACATTTTACCTGAGTGTTTAGATTAGTTAAATATTAGAAAGGTAGAGATAATAGCGTTGTTTGTATTCATAAATGTGGAAAGTTGCATTTTCAGGGCACTGGAGTGTAAGGCATATCGCAGATTTATCATCCAGGAATGTGCGGGGAGCTCGGAGTTCATCCTGGTGGGGAGCGGGTGTCTGCCGGAGCGGCCAGCTCGCTTGGGGAAAGCCGGCCTAGAGCACGGAGGCTTTGGGTTGGGTATTTAAACCCTGTTGTCTCTGATTTTCGATCAAGTTCAGCGAGCTAGTCGATGGCAGGGGGATGGCTAGCTCCCGGTGCCCGCGGGGCCGCAAGGGCCCTGAGCAGGAGCCGGGAATGGAGGAGCTCTGCTGGGCTGGGCAGCATCACTGAACGGCCGGAGAACGTGAGACTAGACAAGTTTTGTCACTTTTAAGACATTCTGCAAACACTGTTAATAGGGTAAAACTTTACTTCTGTAAAGAAGGCATAAAACAAACGTTCACAAAGCACTATGGAGCTTGGGAGCAGTGCAGCACACTCTCATGCGCAAACGCCTCCCGGGCACAGGCATTCACACGTGTCGAAGCACGGCGCTGGCAGCGCAGCAGAAGAGCAGCACGTGCGGTAGCGTGAGGCTGGGAGGACATGGAGAGCGCCCACCTGCACCTCCACGTACGCAGAGGTCCAGCCATGCAGCTCCAGCACGAACGTGCCTGCTCTGCCCATGCAGACGTGGGAAGGAGGATGAGTCGTGCAGCCTTGCAGTACTGCCCAGAGGAAGCAGCACGTAGGCAAACTTCTGCTCCTTACAGAGGGATGCAATCGCTCTGCCAACGTTTACAGCCAGTCTTTTTAGTCTCATTACCACCCCTACAGTCACATCTTCTAATAAATGTATTGAAATGTTCTGACAATAATGGTTCTGGCTAAAATACTACGTTGTTTTGACTGAATGTGGTTTAAGCTGCCATCTGCTGGCTTGTAGTCTTCAGGGCCAATATTAAAAGCAATGTTCGCTCTTACAGAAACCCTCATTCGTTTTAAAATAAAGCAGACTGAGTAATACCTTCCCTCCCGCAATGCACAGCTGAAAATTACCCCAAGGAATACGAATGTGGCAGAGTGCAGAGGTAAAACCCTGTACCTATAGGCAGGTCCCTCAGGGATGTTTTTGTTCAATTTACACCTAGAAGGGAGCATTTTTTGTAAGTGCACGCGTGTAACTTCCACTGAAGCCGAGGAGATACGTGGGCGCGCAGGGCTGCGGGCGTTTGCTGGTGGTTTTTCACTTGCACAAGCAGCTTCCTAGAATACGACTGGGGCTTCTTGCCCATGCAAGGACCAGAGATGGCCTAGCTCGCTCTGTTCAAAGTAACTTAAAAATAATTAAGCCTTTCTTTTTTCCTTGCCCAAATAGTTGGAGAGAGGAAACGCCGACTACTTAGCTTGAAATTTGGCAGCTATTTGGGAAGGAGGAGCCGAATACCAATAGCTGCTTTGAATTATTTTCCCATTTGTCCTCTCTTTACGCTCTGAAATATCAGGCCCTCACGGTCGCTCTTTGCTCGAAGGCGCTGGCAAGGCCTCGGGAGGCGATGCCGAGCGATGGCACGGTGCGGGGCCGCCGCGCTGCCGGTCCCCGCCAGCCAAGGGCAGGGGCTGCGCAGCCGGGGGCGAAAGCGCCCGGGGAAGGGGACGTTCCCGGCCCGTGGGCTGCTGCTGCTCGGAAACCGAGAAAAATCCCTGAGCGGGGAAAGAATAGGGCGGCTCTGCTATTCCTTGGGTTAAAACAAACAGCGCTTTCTGCTGTGCTTTTAGGGAAAACTGAAAGAAGCAGCAAGGGGAAGGAGGAATGTGCGGCTGGGGGGCAGAGCAGGCCGGATCCGGCCACGGCTGCGGCCGAGAGGGAAGTTTCCCCCGCGGCCTGTGGGAACGGGTTCACGGGAGCAGGCGGCGCTCGCTCCGCTGTGGCCGGCGCAGGTGTGCTTGCCTCCCGCGGCCCCGGTTAATGTTTGACCCCGGTTCCTGTTAGCTGCCTCGGTGTCATCCCACCCCGCCCCCCCTCCAGCTCCCGCACGTGTTACGCGGGCACCTTGGAGCAGCTCAGGCAGCAAGAAACTCCTGACAAGTAAATTCCCACCACTTTCTTGCTGATCTGCTGGCCCGGCCGAGTGCTCCAGCGCCCCGAGACGGCGGGAGCGGAGGGGCTCGCGCTCGCCCTCGCAGCGCCTGGCGACCCTCGCCAGAGACGCACGCAAAGCCACCCACGGCAGCGCCAGCCCGACGGCTGCCTGCAGGCTACGCCGACCCCCGGTCGGGTCTGCCACCACCGGCTCCTGTCACTTCTCCGTTGACACAGGCTGGACAAGCAAAGAGAGGATTATAAAACACCTTTCATCTGGGCGATCTCAAAGCACTTTGCAAACATGGAGTCATTAATCCTCCGAGTGCCCCTTTGAAGTTGGCAAGTACTGTTGGAGGAGCAAAGCGGAGTGGGACAGCGGCTGCGCAGCTGCCGGCGCGGAGGAATGCAGTGACGACATCGACGACATGACTAATTTATTTAGCGACCTGAATTTAGCATGGTAATGAGGATGTATTTGCCATCGTCCCATCATTCATCAGATTTATGAGGCTCTCTAGGCAATGAGGACTGCTGTGACTAAGTTTAGTTTGATTTGTGCAATTAATTCCTCTAATTCGTTTTGACGGAAAAGCCCCCGTCAGATTGTGTGGCAGGTCGGAAGGACCCCCGGTGTCACAAACGCGTGTGCGTGCCCGTGTGTGCGTGTGCAGGACCCGTGGCTCCGGGTGCCTATGGGTCTGTAAAGTGCATTAAGATTTTATTTTTCACTTTACATCAATTTATTGTTTTTATCTCTGTCTTTTTATTCCATAAACATTAGCATGCATGGCCTAATCTAGACCCATTTCAAGTCAAGGGGCAGCCTCTTTCTCGGCAGAAGCGGGCATTGCACGGCAGCTTGGGCAGCATACCTGTTTTTGCCCTGGACATAATTAACTGCCTGGGTTGCTTATCGAAGCAATATTTGGCCATTCAGTCTTTCATGTTCCAAACGTCTCAGTCGGTGTCAGGCTGCTGCTTCGTCCACAGAGGAGAGTTCACATTGGTATTATTCGGTACTTTTAGCAGCAAACGACGTTACTGCTGCCAGTGCTAGGGGCTCCATGAGGCAGCTCGGGCTGCAGGGGCCTCCGGGAGCCGTTTGGGCAACCCTCGCGCAGAGCAGGGTCGCTCAGGGCCCTGGCCGGTCCAGGCCTGAGCATCTCCAAGGGGAGAGACTCTCTGTTTCTTGCTTTCCAGGATCGCTGGTGTGTTAGGACACATGCTACATCTTCTGTTTCTCCGTTTGACTGCAGCTCCCGGCCGCCTCTTTCTTTCAGCCTGAAGTAGTCATTTAGGTATAGTAAGAAATTGAAACAAATGGATTTTCAATACAGTTTGCCTGTCAAAGGTTGAATTTACACCCTTAGTTGCTTCAGACATTTAGCCAAAAAGAAGTTGCTTTTCCACTTTGGGTTTGGGGGTGTTTTGTCCATCCTTTATTTTTTCCCCTCTGCCCTCATTTTTCAGTCTATGTCTCTAAATACAAAATCCAGCGTTCAGAAACATCACATGAACTTTGGCCAAGCCTTAGATGTCCTGGAATCCAGAACCAATGGGCAGATTATGCCAATCTGTAAATGTCATTTTACTCCAGCTGTGACTAATATAATTCTGCTAATACTGCTGTGGGCCTCCAGCGTTGCAGGCTGCTGCCCGCGGGCGAGCGGGGCTGAGCGAGGAGCCTGGCTCCGGCGGCTGTGCCATGCGTGGAAGCGACCGCACACCCCAACGTGCTGGTTACTGTACAAAGCCAAAGATGTCTCCTGCCCTTAGAGTTCGCAGATTTGGTCATGGCTCTTTGCAAAGCAAGTTGAAAAGATTTCTGTTCAGAATACTCTTGACTTTGTCCTATGCTAAGGTGTACTGTGGGAAAGGAAAATGAGGTCTTTCACTTCAGTCAGTCATGGTAAAGAAGCACCACCTCAATTTTGCTCTGATGGAGAATTTTGAACAGACACAAGAAGAAAATTCTCCAGCACAGCTCCAGCTCCCATTCTCTGGTGCTGTTTTAAATCACTCGAGTACTGAGATACCTCTCGGTTTCCTCTTCTCACTCACCAGCCTCCGTTTCCAGTGCGAAACCTTTCACCTGTTCCAAATCGCCCAGCTCTAACTGGGGAAACGCTAGCCAAAAAAGCGTGCCAAGACCCATCCACAAGCATGGATTCACACAGCCACAGCCACAGCCTTTGGTAGGGGTGCAGATACCCAAGGCGGTTTTATAGTTAAACCTGCTCGCATAGCTTCAGTGGCGCTCCAAAGCGGAGCCTGGAAGGAGCTTTTCCTGCTCCAGCTCAGCGTGGAGAGTCCGAGTTAAGCCTGCAGCTCCTCCGAAGGCCCGGGTTTTGCCCTGCGTGTAGCCCTTCGCTGAGGAAGCATATGGAGCCTGATAAAGAGATTGGCTTCCAAGCCGCGCAGGATGCCCTTGCGAGCAGCCAGGAACGAGAAGCGTAGGTTTAACTTTCACAGATTTAACCAAGAACAATGACACTATTTGCAACCAAGCGGGAGAGCCAAAAATTATTTGCCAGAGTGCCAATGTGTGTTCCCTGGTGGGTAATTGGAAAATGAGAACAACCTGTCAAAGATTAGTCCAATTTCTAAAGCAAGCACAAGACGGTCTGATTTTGTTTATGGAAAAGGGGCATATAATTAAAACTTTTGGTTTCGAAGTTACTTATTTAGAACTTTTAACGTGTACGTACACATTAATTATCTGTCTGGGGTTACAAAGCACGGCTAAATTCCATTAAAGATAGGTTAACCCTGGACAAGTCAACCACAGCATCTCCCGAGCTGATGTCTATCTTCCAATAATATCAACAACGGCTTTACAGAAAGCAGCTGCTAATGCTCATAGGTTTGAGGGCTATGGTAAAAACGGTTTTCATTACCATGTTTATTTTATGAGATACAGAGTATATTCTGATTAGGGCTTCTGGTAGTAAATTTGAAGTTTTTGGCTTGGTTTGTTGCTTTGTGATGAGTTTCAGGGAGAGCGTGTGCCCCTGCATGGCGCAGGGAGAGGAGAGGGTGGCGAGAGACGCGCGAGTCGGGCTGGCCCTCAGCAGCATCTGCGGCCCGAAGCTGACCCCTCCCTGTGATATTACCACAGATTCGCGTCCCTGATCCCATGTCAGCGATGGAGGTCTGTGGTTAGGATCCAAGGCAAAATATGGCCCTGTGCTGACATTCCCCCTTTTGTCCGTCGCTGAATGCTGCCGGCGTGTCCGGGCGCCCCGAGCTCGCGGTGCTGCGAAGCGCTCCGGGTATCGCTTACCATCACCCTGCTCTGGGTGGCGGAGGGCAGCACATCACCTCCAATCGAGCACCAGCACGCAGGACTATGCCTTTATGCTCCAGAGGAGGAAAATCTGTTACTTTTGTGCTATTGGATACTCTCCCGTGCATTAAAGATGAAGTGCAGTGAAGGGTGAGTGTCCCTTGTGTAGCTAATGGGGAACGCTCCCATTTGCCAAGGGCGTATATTTTGCCTGACACCTGTCAGCACGTGGCTGAATGCAGGAGTCGTGTATCCACTCACAGCTGCCCCTTTCCCGAGCCGCTTTCCCAGCTTTCCTCACGATCCTCTTGGTGCTTCCGGGAAGCGAGAAACAGATGCTGAACCGTCACGGCAAGCGCCTCGTTTGCCCAGGATGTGTTTCTTGGCATGGCAATGGCAGCTTGGCAGCGTGATTCCCTCCTCCGGCTCGCCTGAAGGTGCTTTTGGTCTGCCGATCTGCTCTAGGAGACAACGTCCCGAGTTACACAGGGGTATTGGGCATTTGCAGGAGGGCACGGCTTTCCCGTCCACACGTGCCCTTCCAGCCACCCGGCTGGACGGGACACGAGGAGCCTGGAGGCAGAGCATCCCCCTTCCGAGCGCCGCCTCCCTCCCCGTCCTGCCGGGGCCTCTGCCGAGGTGCCGGAGCCGGAGCAGGTTTCTTTGGGGCAGCCCCACCGGGTCTGAATCCTTCCACGCCTCTATTCCAGCAAACAGAAATTACAGTAATCCTAAACTGGCAGGTGTGTTTCAAACACGAGAAGGAAGCTTTAATATTAAATTTGTTTATGGAAATTGAGCTATCAGGAAACCTAGAAATGTGTCTGGTTTCCACTGAAACAGGAGATGCCATTTGAAATTGGTGGAGGTGTTTCTCTGCCTCTGGAAGAGGGGCACAGGGCAAGCGGGCGGTAGAAGTGATATCTGGCAGGTCTTAACTTTTCATACCTAAACCTTGGGTTCCTCTGTGTCTTCATGCAAGGCCGGAAAGCCTTAAGAGCGATTGCAAATGCAGAGGGGCCCGTGTTGGAGAGCAACGCTGGCTTCACGAGGGAAGAGCAACCTCATCTCGTCCCTTGGAGCGAGCACCCGGGAGGGCAGCGCTGCCGACACTCCCGCAAGGCACGGCCAGCACCCGCACGGGCCCCCCGGGGTCTGGCCCGAGCAGGCCGAGGTCGAAACGGTCTCTGCCTGGAAAGAGGGCAAAATGTTATAGGGGAAGAGCAAAATGCAAACTTGTGGTTCTTGTCTCAGAAATGAGAGACAAGAGCTAAATATAGAAGACCGGCAGTGGCCGTACTTGTTTTATTGTTGTTATTAAAGGCACCCACGGCAGCGAGTAATGCTGCATCCTCGGAGGTTACACCAGTCCTGGGAATCTCATGCCCTCCATGCAATGCCCTTTGAGTAATGCCAAGTTCCAGTACAAAAGAAGTACAAAATCCCACCCTTGCCAGACAGGTGATTCTTTAAATTCTGTGGTTGCTGCGTGGTGGCAGGAAAATGCTGCTTCTTTTACTGCATGTTCAACTTCTGTTGTGGAATATGTCTGCGTTGTAGCTGACAGTTTATATCCAGGGTATGGACGTTCAGATGTTCAGAGCTAGAACTTATTCTTGATTTTTCACTCAGTTTTACATGTTTATTTTATCTATTTGCTTGTTTGTTTTTATTCTTTGCAACTTGATAGTGGCAAGATATGCTGAAGTGAGGCAGGGGAGCAGATTAATTTCTATATTGACTCTCTGGAGTTTCAAATTCCCTGGCGTGCATGCAGACCTCTGAGCCACCACGGGAGATCACAGACATTGCCACAGATATTCCCCGTCCTCTTTTGAGTGCCTGCCCCGCTCGCAGCTGTGGGGTAAGAGCTGCACCCGGTTCGTGCACAAGCCGATTCCCGCGACTTGCCAAGCCGCGCTTGCGTTCTGCCTCTTCCTCCAGCGCAGCTCTCGTCCCAGGCTAAGCCAGCGTCTCCCGTGCGTCTGCAAGGAGAGCTGACCGCTCGCTCCCCGGTGTCGGGATCAGTGGGAGATGCTGCTGTCGTGAGCCTCCACCCACGCGTCCGTGCTGCCCTGAGGCAGTGCTGCAGCCAGCCGGCTCTCTGCAAAGCTAAACCTACCACTGCTGTGAAACATCTCCTCCTGCCAGCGCGAGCTCCAGCACTCTGAATCTATGTGCTTGTCACTGGAGCGTTTGCATATAACAACGCGATGCATTGCAACTGCGTTATAAGAATCGTAAAAAATCTTGGCACACATAACATATTCAGTTCATATAAATATTTCCAAAAATTCAGTGATTGAAGATTCAAATCATCTTGCAGCACAGCGTTGTTTATTCCATAACATTACTTTTATTGCAGGATGACTTATGCGTAACCTTGAATTTCAAGTTCAGTAGAACAGGCAAAGTATTTGTTTAGAGGGCAGGACTATTAAAACCATTTTTTCCCCTGTTTGAATTGGATAAAATTGTAATATATCCTTTACGTCACAGTAGCACCCTAGTGGTTATCATATTGCATTAGTTACATGGCTTTTCAGTGAACATTATACAGTATATACTACTTTCAGTAAATAGACCAGTCATGCTTATAGTTACACGGAAAACTCCAGGAAATTTGTGATGACATTCCCTGCAGGTTAGTAATTCTACCCATTATTTATATTGGTTTGATTTGAGTTTTAAAATAATCTGGTGAAACTAGATCATTCTGGAAAAACTTTATTTCATACACCTCTAGAAAAACTTCAGGCTAAATATTTGAGATTTACTAAATTCCACCATCAAGATTTTTCTCCTTATATATTAGAGCAGGTAAAAGAAAAACTCTTCCAGTTACATAATTGGTGATTTTAACGATGCACAAGGTTGTAAAAAACAAATATCACGACCTCAAATTTAGAGTAAAAATGCCTTTTCAAGCAGAACCTATTCCATGATTCGAAGGCAGACTTCTCCTCTGGTCCCAGACCGTTACTAATCCTGGCCTGTGTCCTCGCTGCATCCATCGGGAGGGCGGTTTTTCAAAGCATAACGTACAGTCACATTTGCGTTAAAGCCCTTCTTTAGCGAGTGACTCCCCACCCCGAGCAGCCCTTACAAACGTTGCACTGCCAGGATTAAATAACCACATAACCACCTCTCCAGCATGACCAGAGACCACCCGGCGTTTACACAGCAGCTTCTCTGCTTCCAATTTTATCGCCCATGAGGCGAATGCACGCAAGTCCCCGTGCCCCAAAGCGATCCACCTGTGGCACCCACCGGTATCAGTGCAAATCCGCCCAGGTCAGAGCTTGTCCAGAGGACACCAGGCATTTTCCGTAATTCATTGTATTCACCAGAGGTTTTACATGAGGCATCAGTTAAATAACATTGCACACTTAACATATGTCCGAGCATGTCCATCTTGATTTTGCAGAGCTCTTAAGTATCTGCTTAAATTGATGCATATGCTTAAGCTTATCCCTGTAGAGTTAAGCATGAAAAGTATGTATTTAACCTTAAACATATGCTTAAATGCTTTGCTGAATGGAGACCATAAGGCCTAATCCAGTGATCATTTAAATCAATATCACATTATTTCAGTGGCTGCTGTATGTGTCCAGTTATCGTATGAGTATTGTAGAGAGATAATAAAAGTAGCAGGCGTGACGGTGCTGTGTTGACATGTGGTCCTTTATATATGATACACTTCTAATTTCAAGTACTCTGGTAAAGTCATTTTTAAATGGACAGGCAGTGCGAATCTTTTTTTTCTATATTGGTAATATCCTAATATCTTTTTTTCTGTTTTTTCCATTATATCTTACTCACTCGGACGCCGCATTTGCAGGAGCATCTAAGCTCCTGCCCGCTCTGTTTAACTAACAGCCTGTCTCGCTGTGGAGTAAACTGTCTGTGAGTGTCACGGGGTGCACGGTTTTGTGACAGCTCTCGCTGAAGCAGGTAACTTCCCACCTGAAAAAAAAAAAGAAAAAGGCCTTGGCCACCTCTGCGCAAAGCTGAGCCCTTCCGCTTGCCTTGCAGCTGCAGCGGGTGCATTCGGGTACCTC
This sequence comes from Dromaius novaehollandiae, assembly GCF_036370855.1. Taxonomy (NCBI): domain Eukaryota; kingdom Metazoa; phylum Chordata; class Aves; order Casuariiformes; family Dromaiidae; genus Dromaius; species Dromaius novaehollandiae. The sequence continues at coordinate 6,213,228 of NC_088106.1, read as the reverse complement.
GGTTTGCCAGGGCCGTCCTTGAGTCCTGTTTTCACCAATGAGCCCTGTCTCCTCCTCTTTCCCCCCCCCCCCGGAATGACTTGAAATCATTCAATCCCTCTCCACCATCCAAAGGGTGAGGTATTCACACAGAAAAGGTTATGACTTTTTGTGGCCTGGGGATTTTTTCACAAAGACGGGCACAGCTCTCTGTTCCTGCTGGCTGCACGTGTGTGTGTGTGTGTGTGTGTGTGTGTGTGTGTGTGTGTGTGTGTGTGTGTGTCTGCTCCGGCTCGGTCGCTGCGCCTGCTCGGCTCCGGGAGCCGGGAGCCTTTCCCACGCGCCAAGGCCTTTTCGGCGTTCTGCCAGCCCCTTGTGAAATTCAGGCCTGTTGTGGAGCCTCTCCATGAGTTTCCTTGTCAGTAAGAATATAAAGACATAAAAAAAGCTCATCTTGTGTCAGACCCAGAAGACCAACCATTCCAGTATCTCCGGTAGCTACCAGTAGCGGATGCCAAGAAAAACAACTTAAGAACAGGGCAAGGATCGAGTGACCCTTCCTTTGAGATACTATTTCAGTTTCCAGTCATCCAAGACAGAGCTTGTCTCTCCATACTTGGTTTCAGTCCTTGATGGACTTTGCTTCCATTAATGTGTCTAATTGTGTCTCTTTACTAATTTCTACTGAAGTCAAGCACTGTGCACTCCTGTACCTCGCAGCTGCGCGTGCTGTTGGTAACGTGTGGTGCAGGTGGTGCGCAGGACCATCGCTGCACGGGAGCAGCGCATGGAGAAGCGGGACTAGGGTTCGTCCCGTTCTTCGGAGTAACCGTCTCCCGCTGCTGGGAGTCTTGCACTGAGCACAAGCTGCAGCCTCCGAGGACCTTGGCTTTCTTGTAAAATAAAGATATTCATATATGCACCCCCTTCTAAAGTGCTTGGACTTACAGATGAAAGGAACTATACAGTTACCATGCATTATAGTTTATTTATTAAACCGATCAGTCAGTGCTTGGCTACCAATACCCACTGCCTTGTGATTCAAAGAACTTGGCTGAAAATCATAAACTATAAAAAACCATCTTTTGGCTATTTTTTTCCTGTAATTGTCACCAACAGCTCAGTCCCGAACTAGTGGAGGCTGGCATCATTTCCCTGATTCCTCAAAAATAGCTGTGGGGTGGATCACATATGCCTGTGTACGTAATTTGCAATAAAAAGTTCAGCAACTTATAATGTATATGTTAAGACTAAATAAAACAGGTAAAGCATGTGCAGAATTATACATGTAGCAGCTCTTGCTAATTTTGCTGACCTCTCAGGTTCTTTCTCTTGCTAGAACGTAAAAAGGGACAAAATATATTTTGTTTGGTTTGACAAAGTTCACTCCCGGGCTGAGGAACTGTATGCCAGCTTCCAGGCTGGAGTGGCTTTTTGTGGCTGTATTATAAACCCTTTAAAAAGATTTGTAATGGAAATGCTGACAAATGAAGCTGAAAGTGGCATTAAATGAGCAGTGCTATAATATTCGGTAACTTTCTAGGAAGTTTATAGATAGCTGCTAGTGAATTTGGCTCACGGAAAAGAGACTAGAAATGCTGAAGAGTCAGTTTTCATGTCCCTTTGGTGCATGAGAATAATTTTAAGTAAAGAAGTAAAAGAAGCAGCTCTGGATCCTTGCTCCAACCTTGATGTTGACTCCTCCGGTAGCTCTGCATAATTACGACTGTTGCTTAACCAGGGTGACTCTTCAGTGGACTGTAACGAGCTGCTTCGAGACATGCTACCGCTCTGTTTTGGGTTCCCAACCTATAAAATCAGGTTAATATTTCTGTGTGGATCTCACAGGGTTATTGTAAAGCTAAATATAGCTAAATTTTATGCAGTATTCTGAAAGGGCCCATACAATTCTCAGCTTTGTGATTATATTGTTTAATGTATCGCTTTCTTTCATGAGGCTTACTTTCAAGGCAAGAAACATATTTTCCTTCTTCATTTTCCTTAATTGAATTGTCTCTTCCAAGTTGGATAAATTTTAGCATGTGGGATCACTGTTACGTTGTATGTGGATTATAGCTGAATGCAGCATTTAAGAAAACTAGCAGTGTCTCTTGGTGAGTAGTAGGACTAATCTACATATGCGTGTAATTGCAAGCGTTTAATGTGTATTTAGAGGTGCAGATGCTGGGCTATATGATGAAGGCTGCTGGAAAGGTATGCTCATCAGGATGCCTTTGCTCCCGCTAAAATCAATAGCAAGTCTCATGGGTTTCGGTGGGAACAGATCTGAATTTTTAAAATGCCACATTAAGGGCCCAATCCTGCTATCCTCGCTCACATGAGAAACCCCATCGGTATCAGTGGGTCTATTTGCCTGATTAAGGACTAATTCTGTGAATAAGGATTTGCAGGAAACGGCCTTATCTCTTCTGCATACCACAGATCCTGGTCTCTAAAAGTGTTTGCTGTAAGCTCTTATCGTTTATGTAAGTGCCCTTCAATGGACATTTATATAATGGGGTAAATATTTAAAAAGTTGTGCGGCGCTTTAGCTATGCAGCTCTAAAGGACTTTAATGTTGTTGGCTGGAGTGTCATGCACCTTTTCACCATGTGTCATGAGCTATAAAAGGGAAACCGTGCCGCTCCGGCACGGCTGGAGGAAACACAGCGCCGGGCGAGAGGGAGCTAGGTAGCAGGAGTTTCTAAGCGGTGGTCATTAGTGCATAAAATATGCCTCGGCCTAAAATGCAAAAAAAATCTGAGAAATAATTTTAGCTGCGTAGTAATAACAGCTTTGTCGTAGCTTAGCTTTCTCTTTAGCTGTCAGGCGAAACTCAACTGTATAAATAATTGTGCTTTGAAAGGAAATCGCGAAGTTGAAATGTTTTGAGGAGATGTCGAACCCCTGAATGATGTGTCTTGCCCCGGACTGTCCGTGTGCCGTTATTTATGAACAATACCGGGCAAACACGTGCGGTGGCTGACCAGGGCTCGCTTTTCTTCTTCAATTTGAATAAACTCTTTTGCATCGTTTGTTAGTCAGCAGCAGAAACTACAGTCAACAAATTAATGAAAACCAAGTGATGCCTTTGAAGAATTTTTAAATGAACCTTAACCGCCGCCTACGGCTACTTCCTCCAAGTGAAAAAAAAAATAAAGAAAAAATTAAGGTGAACTAGCCACTGTTACTAAGAGTCAATTGACAGAGCGCACGGGTCATTAATTTTGTGTCCTTTGTTTTGTCAGTTTGTTTTCGTGGGGCCGGGTAGAGAAAGTAAAACCAGCCAAGCTGAAAATTGTCTGCGCTGGAGCTTATTTCCCCTCCCAGCGTGGCCGACCCGGGGGAGCGGGCTCGGGCCGGCGGCCCCCGTCCCCTCCCGATGCCCGAGCCGGGCCATCCTCGGCACGCCGGTGGCCGCTTCGCTTGCGCGGGCCGTTCGCGGCGGCAAGGCCCGGGCGGAGGAGAGCGAGAAGGATCCGGCCGTGCTCTTGTCCTTGAAGCAAGCTGTGACGGAGGAAGGAGGAAAAGGCACCACTGAGGGAAAAAATTTCTATCTGACTGCTGGTAGTCAGCTCCCTTTCAAATGTCCTCCCGGTTATGTCATGGCTTTTCTCTCCTCCTCCTTCGTGTCCTTCCTGCCTTCGCGGAGGGGCCCCGAGGTGGCAGCGCTGGGCCGGGCGCTGCGGCGGGGAGAGACTCGCTCCAGAGCTGCCCCATGGGAGACACGCGGCCCTCAGAGATGCCCATGGTGGGAACGGGGCCCTTGGAGATGCCCATGGTGGAAACAGGGCCTTCAGCGATGCTGTGGTGGAAACAGGGCCCCAGGCAAAGTCCGTGGTGGAAATAGGGCCCTTGGTGATGCTGTGGTAGAAACAGGGCCCTTGGCAATGCCCGTGGTAGAAACAGGGCTCTCAGCAGTGCCCGTGGTAGAGACATGGCCCTCGGTGATGCCCACGGTAGAGATGTGGCCCTCAGCAATGCCTGTGGTGGAAATGGGGCCCTTGGCCAAGCCTGTGGTACAAACAGGGCCCTCGGTGATGCTGTGCTAGAAACAGGGCCCTCAGCAATGACCACAGTGGAAATTTGGCCCTCAGCAATGCCCGTGGTGGAAACGGGGCCCTGGGCAGCGCTGCAGGTGGTCCTGCCTTTGCCCGCTGCTGGAGGCCCGAGGCAGGGTCACTTTGCTCACTTAACCCCCATGCAACGCCAGCTGTGCTGGGTTCCTTCCTCGTTCCCCTGTATGGAAACTGGGAATATCTGCGTGGAAATAAATGCGGCTCTTCCTCTGTTGCACAGGTAGAAGTGTTTTAGCCCTTTGATCGCGACAGAGTTACGGCCGTATAATTAGCACAGACGGAGTCCCTACGTGGTCCTAACGCAGAGGAACGGCAGCCTGCAATTAGTTTTCTCCATAAAGAATAAAAAAATCCGTGGGATTTAGAAAGAGCAAATATTGCATATTTGTAACCAAATCCCATAAAATTAGCAACGAAAATACTTTTTCTGTACTAAGCATACCGTAGGTGATAGATAGTAATTGGATATGCGAGGCAGATGCTCGTTGTTTTACTTTCCTGTATCAAGTGCACCCACACGAGACCCCCAGTCCTCCAGCGTGACCTGTCACCGCCGTGGCTGCGGAGCTGAACCAACGTAATCTCTCCTTAAGATTTCAAAGATAAATGTGAACCCCAAGTACACCATTATATCAAATTAACTTGTTCCTCAGTGCCTATAAGGTTTAGGTGGATGATTGAATTCCTCTTCATTTTTGGTTTGAAACAATCTTTCTAATCATCAGGCTGGTTGCCAGCAGCGGGAGTACGTGGCCCAGGGTTATTGTTAGGGCTGAGGGCCAGTATGCTAATAAACAGAGAAGTGACATAATGTCTTTTATATAATGAGACAGATTAATGCAAAGCACCGCAGGAGTGAGAGGACACACTTCCAGAATGGAAATAAAGTATATGGAAAATGTGCCTTTAGTGCTCTGTCAATAAAGACACTAGAAAAAGCCTATTTGATTAAATACGCTTGGACTGTGATTGTATTGCAAAAATGATGACTTTAGCCCCATTATCTTAACATTCAGTGGAAATATTTTGCAATTAATTTGGCAGCCTTTAAACCAACAGTTAAAATTGATTTTGATACCTGCCAAAACCTCACAGTTTTGGCATTATCTTCTAGACACTGGATATTAGTGGGAATGTGCTAAAAAGTTCTTTCTTCCTGTTAAGGGATTGCTAACATTTTTATTGTCTAATTTAGTATTGATGTAGCTTAATATTTGTTTTTAAGAGACCAAAACAGTTTGCTGAATCACTTTCATGCTTCATTAAAGCAAAAGCTGCAGCTTCTGTTCTGACTGCCTAGATAACATTTTCAGATAAACACTATTTCCTGGAGTTTGTGTTTTTTTGGTTTTTGTTTTGTTTTTTCCTAGGTCAAGCTCAGAACCTTTACCTTATGAAACAAAATATTGTATTTTTAGTGTGTGTTGTTGCTTGTTATCTATAAATCAGATACAGAGTCTTAATGCCCAAGAATGTTCCGTTAACTCTAAAGAGCAATGTTCACTTTTATATAGGAAAAAAGTCTTGGCAGACAAGTTGGAAGTACCAGATGGAATAGGTTGTGCCACATGGATTATAAGATTTCCCCCTGCCCCCCCGCTTCTTATTGATGTCTTAAATTGAACATGTTCCATCTGTCTGCTCTCAATAATGAATAGTTACATTTTTTTATTGTAAAGGTAACAAATTCCATATAGAATAAATTAATTCAAGCATGTAATGAAACGTGCTAGCAGTGTGCGTGTGTGTTGGAATTACGTGCAGAAATCTGATGTAGTTCATGAACAACGGCAGGTAAGACTAGTGGCAGAGCTGACAGCTGCTCGGGGAAGGGCAGATAAAAATTGCTATTAAAAATGAACATTAGGAAAAGTTTGTAGCAAGAATTTAAGAATCTTACAGGAGGCGAAATGCAGTCATGCCACAAGTGTTTATTCTGTTTAATGGTACTTGGCTGCAGGGCCTGCCTCTCAGCCCTTCCAGCATGAAGGGGCTGTAAGTAGGTATAAATGTGTTTTTTGCCCATATCAAGGCCTCTTTATGCTGCTGGAAGGAAGCAGACCATAATGCACATTAAGTTCCAGTTCTCTGGGTATCCTCTGAAGAGGATGAACGTTGTGTTGTTAGCCCAAAGGTATTTTTAATTTCTCCTAATTGGAGTAAGTCCAAAGGATATAAACTTAAAGCAAATTCAAGTGCTTCATACAATGAAGCGAAAACAATGTAACCTTTTAATCCAGTGATGAGCTGTTAGTTTTTAGACACTGATATGTTTGGTTTGAGATAATTCCCTGGTCCTGCTTTGTAGCGCATTTTACTTTCTCTTCTTTACTCTGTAGTGGCTTTAGATAAAGGCACCGTGCCTTTTTTGCACATGTTGCTATAAATAGAGAATTAAATGGAGAGCTTTAAATGCCTAAACAGGCGCGTTTTGCTATTAAAAGTTGATTTTATTTTCATATGAACACGCAAATATATGTATTTTTGTTCTCATGTCAATGAATTTTAAAAGGCTGGCTCTTTAAACTTTTGGGAACAGTTGGTTTTGATTTGGGATGTAATAATCTTTTCTTTCTGTGACAAGCGTTTTTATCTGGAATTGGAAATTACTCTTTCTTTACTTACAGATAATTGATGCAGGCCGAACTTGTTAAAGTCAAAACAAACAACTCGGTTCTTTATTACATGCTTATGTGCTTAGTCACAGACTTTATATTAGATTCTGCAAATGGTACAATTTATGCAGTGACATGTCGGAGACTTAATGTTGTAATTTTCCTGTTCCTAATGGAGAATTAAGAAGCCGGAGAACCTCGGAGGTTCACATGCACAGAATCCCTACTGCTCGGGTGCAGAGGTCTCGCAAAAATTTAGTAAGTGAGAAGGAGAACAAAGATTCTTAGTTGGGAAAAAAATTGGATAGCCTGTGGCTGAGAAGCTGATTGGGACAGGTAGGCACAGTGGGGCGCAGGATAATGAGGCACATGGCAAATGTGATGCACAGATGTTTAGCCAACTGTAGCTTTGGTTCCAGGAGCTGCGCATGCCACAACGCCGTGCCTCAAGGCTATGTCTACACCAGAACATTTGGAGCAGTAAACGACGGCAACATTAGGTTCAAATTAATCTATTACTCCAGAGCTGTGAAATGTTGGTTGCTTGTTTCGGAATTACATTGCCTCTGGGTGAAATGTTTTAGGTAGATTTTAATGCATACTCATGGCTCGCAGAGCAGATTAAGAGGAGAAAGGGAAATTAGAACAGTTAGGAGAGCTGTTGAGGTGCACATTTCTGGTTAAAGTATATGAAAAAAGTATTACATATTTCACAAACAGGCCTGGTCTCCTGTTGGCCACCTGCTGTGACTGAAATATCCTACATCCTAATGAAGGCAGGTTTGCAGAAGCCTCGTAAATAGTTTAGAAAGCAGCAATTGAGGCAAGCAGATAAAGGCGACGTCGGCCTCTCGCGAAGATTTGGGAACTTTAACTCCACCAGCCGAACTTTCAATCCCAATCCGGGCTCCTTCAGAGCTGTGACGGGACAAAGCGAAGCTTTTGCTCTCAGCTATTTACACTTCAGTTTTGCCCACGCTGCTAAATGACAGGTAGTCTCCTAAAGTTTCACAACACGTTATTAGGATTAAGTAATCAGATCCAAGCTGTTTTCCCCCGGTTCTTAAGTGGTCCTGGCAGGCCCATTTAGGCAGATCCACGGTCCAAATGGACTTCTCTTCCAAACTGTAGCAAAAGATATTCTAAATCCTCGTCAATTAAATAAACTTTATTCAAGCAGCACAAACTGCTTGGAACTATCTATAAAGAATATATTTCTTTTACTATATTGTTGCTTTTCTTATAAAAACACTTAATTGAAATGCCTAAGAGCTGCCCAGCACAAAAGTCAATAAAAACCCTAGAATAGAGTTTATAGGGGTTGTCTATGTACATAATTAAATCCTTCAGGCACTTTAAAACTCTGCAAAATAAATGGTTATGCAAGAATGGCCTGCTGAGAGAAGAAATGCTTGTATCAGCTTTAAGCAGCTGCTCTCTGCTCGGTGTTTCTCGGCTGGAATGAGAAAGCTATTAGGCGAGCGGACGACTGCAAGCCACATACAAATCATCTTTGTTACTGACACTTCAGGGAGTGCTTTATGGTGGCTGTCAAGACCAATACAGGGCTCGGTTTGTGCCTGCAAAAGTCAACTGCCATTATTTAAAAAGGAGATGTTAGTGACAAAAACAACGGCCACGGCCGAATGAGGCGGGGGTCCCGCGCGAGCCGCGCCGCGGTGGAAGCTAATGTGCGCCGGGGCAGGCGCCGCGCGGCGAGCGCGCCTGCGAGCCGGGGCCCGCCGAATAACAGAGGTTAATTGCTTGCAATGGTCTCTCGCTGTAATAGGAGTAAAAGGGGAGGACTGTACTTAGGTTTGGTTTCACTGTCCTTCGGGGAATACGGATCGAGGGGGTGGGATTGTTATTAGGGGCAAAGGAAGTAGTGCTAAAAAAAGAAGAGCTTAATGAATGTAACCAATAGAAAAATTGTAGGTTTGTTTCTCCCTCTGGCCCTCAAAGTTATGATAAATGATAGCACAAGGAAAAGATAACCTACCATGAGAGTAGGATCACCAAGGGCAAATACTAAAACTCCCAGCTGACTGCCCCATACACTGCAGCCTCTGTTCGTGTTTATTTTTTCTGCTCACTCTTGGTTTCGTCAATCAGTATGATAGACGATAACTCCTGACTAGAGCAGCCTGTGTCCTGCTCTCTCACGGTGGGTAGCATGTTGTGGTTGGCGCCGTGCAGTCGGAGGATCACCCGCATCAGAAGCATCGGGGGATGAGGTACGGAGCGGCCTTCCAGCAGCAAGCTCCGCGGAGAATAGCAGGCAGCGCGTTATCAGCGCCGCGCGCCGCTGCCAAGAAAATGACCACACATTAGTAGCTTTGTTTGGGTAGAGTCTAGGGGGGACGCTGCTCACAAAATCGAGACGCTCTCTTTCTGTTAAAGCATCCCACTCGCGAGTGTTAAAAGATGGCTTGTTCAAAAAGAAACCGTGCGCCGCTCGCCCGGGGTGATGAGCCCTGGAGCGACTGGGAGCCCACACCGCCCCACGGCCCGGACGCGGGGGTCCGCTGGGGACCACGGAGCCCAGCACCCATCCGAGGTGCCGGCGGGAGCCCGGCCCGGCCCGGGCGCGTCGCGAGGGAGTCTGAAAGGCAGCCCCGGCTCTGCCGGCTGATGACACGCGAGGGGCTGCTCATTAGGCCGACAGCTCATCAGAGAGCTGGAATTTCCTGCGCGCTCCTCGCGGATCGCCACGGCTGTTCACCCGCCCTCCGATACTCGCATGTTGTCTGAGAAGGTTTTGCTCCTATTCCACTAAACGGGGAAAACGGGCAGGGTGTTTACTGCCGCCGCAGCTTCGGGGCGTTTTTTGCTTGTCTTTTTCTCGGCCGGCGTCGCAGCCGAGACCCCCCTGCTCCCCTCGGCGGAGGAAGTAGCCAATGCGAAATTCTTGTGATATCTCGTGATGTAGCAGTGGTCAAACATTTCCTGCTCGACATTTTTTCCAGTGTATTTGCGGTTCTTTTCCCAGGAACAACTGCTTCGGGGTTTCGGTGTGCTGTGCTTCACCAGACACTCCCGACAGCCGATAAACGCATCCCCCGAAGCGCTGCTCGCCGGCGGCCTGCGCCCCGGGCGTCCGAGCGCGCCCGAGGAGAGGACCCCACGCGCGCTCCCCGCGCGGTGCGGACGTCCCAGATGAAACACAGCTTTCCTCCTTCTCGCCAGGCTCCCCCTAATAACCGCGGTTCTGTGTGGAGGTGAAATTTAACACTAGAATATTAGTTTTATTCCAGCTAATTATGTTAGTGCTCGTGAACCCTCGGATTTAGGGCCGGTCTGTTTCTAGTTATCCTGCCAAGTTTTCGGCTTGACGGAGGGGGTCTGTTTCAGACTACTTGGCCTCCCAACCTCTGTAACCCCTGGTTTCCTCTCTCCTCTGAATCGCGAGTTTATGTTCTCCCCTTCTGTGAAAAGATTGAAAGCTCATTCGAGTACAAACTCACCAAAAAAGCAGTAGTAATTTTTAGTAGATCCTTGCTTATCAAAATATTTCTGCTGAAAAATAAGGTAAACGCAGTTGTGACTGCTGATAGAAAGGAATCCAGCTATTAATAAAAAGCAGACAAGGATTTCGAAACAGGGCTTCCACTGTTACAATTTAGACACTTTCTATTGCTTTATTTAGTGCAACACCTGTGGCTGCTCACATTGCTCCTGGCTGAAAAAGTCCAGGTCCGCGCAGAACAAAATACCGCGGTTTCATTAACTCGTTTGTCCTTCCCACCGGTGTGGCGGCGAGCCGCAGCTCCCCAGAGCTGGCCGGGGCCCCCGGCACAGGGACGGCACGCCGCTGCTCCCGGGACGCGCGGAGGGCTCCGAGTCCCGCGGGCCTTGCTGGGCCATTGCCTCCTCTGTGCGCGGGGCACTGCCTGTGCTCCCAGCCTGGCTTTGCTTATGGTTTAGCCTTAAATCAGACGGGAGAGGAGAGTTAAAAGCACTGCAGACGGCACAAAGAAAACTTTTAGGTATCTCTCTACTTAGGCTTTCCCAGGAGATACGCTTGAATGATTAAAATTACCTAACTGCATCACTCTGGGTTCCTGCTTTCTATAGAGATGCTCAGTGTTTCCAGAGAACCAGATACTCCTGCTTCAATAATTGAGTCAAGAACATTTTATCTGATCTTGGGATGGTCATTGCGTCCCCAGACCTCTGTGCTCCTGCCTCAGAAAGACACGTGCTTTTGTCTGCTGACAGCCGTGCAAGCGGTGTCGACCCTCCTCCGCGGGACGGCCACCTCGCCCCGGCGGGATGTAAGCACATGGAGGGATCTGCTAAATCTCATGGTCTTTTTCTGCTAGCCACCACTGCTACTAGGTTTTCGTCACCAGCTTCCCAATGTTCCTCCAGACTGTGGGTTTGGCTATTGTACGTCTAAAAGTTGTAACTGTCCATTCTGCAAGAAATACTACTGCATAGGATCGAAATGCAGTAAGGACATAGCCTGGCTGCAAGAGGTGCGTTTGTGCATTCGGGTGACAAAAACTCTTTCTTTCTTTTAAATATTAGGAGAAACAGGAATATAAATGTGTATCATAGCCTTTAGATTCTAGCTGCTCTGGGCCTAGAAGGCCTGACCAATGGTGCTTCATTCGTTTGGGGATGAAAGTGGATTTTGAAGATATTTAGGAAGTTTTAGAAGGACAAACAGAATTCAGGTGCTTACAGGCCTTAAATGGGCCTCCTTGGGCTCTTCCTCTTGGTTTCCAGAAATGTGAACTCCTGAGATTTATCTCAGAAATAAAACAATGTGTCTAACAAAATAATTTACCTTCTTCTTGATAAATATATAGACGGTAAAACACTGGTAAGCTAGTCATTTAAATTAGAGACAGGAAATGGAATTCCAGTGTTTTGACACTGTAGTGAAAGAGCCTTCTGAACCTAAAGCGTGGGAAAAAGTTGCTCGGGCTCTTTACTGCTCCATTTCTGTAGGCAAGATGCTTTTACAAACATATTTAATCACAAGAAGAAAAACATAAGCATGCTAACACTAAATTAAAGAATGTTTAAAATATATATATATGCAGCACTTAGACTCGATTAATTGTCTTGACCAACCTAATTCAGTGATACACACTTCTTTTAGCTCATATTTCAATATGAGTTTTATTGGACTTTTATAGCCCTGTTCAATTCAAACCAGAAAGTGCTGGGGCTTTCCCAGCCCTGATTCCTCTGGGTCCAATTCTATTTTTCTTCTTCAAGATCTGATTCTGCTCCCATTGTATTCTAGGACAAAACCTTCAGCAACGTCAGGAAATCGTCAGCCTTTATTCCCACTGAGGCTGGTGGGACGCCAACCTGGATAAGAATTGCCAGGTTCTTCTGTTCTCCTAAGCTAAATAATCCAGACTCTTTTCGTTCCCTTTCATAGATGGTGTACCCAAGTAACCCTGTTGTGAACCTGCTCCAGTCTTATTTTATTCGGTCTGGGTGACTACATTGTACCTAATGTCCCCGAGGTCTCGGCGCTGTGTTGTGTAATAGAGTGAACAATCTCTTTACTTAATTCATTCTAGATACACTTTTGCCCTTATCAAGGTGTGTCTCACTGATACCACGTAGTCATCCCTAATAACCAGTACATGAGTCTTTCTCAATTCTAAAGGGTGAAGGCCAGGTTTTGAGTTTACAACAGATAACCTGCTGTTTGTACTATTAAATATCATCCCATTTCTGCTATTTCAGCTTTGAAGGGCAACCAGTTCTTCATATAAAATATTCTAAACCTCACCTCTATCCACAGTGTATCCCAAATCTGTGATAAAAACACATTTTGTTTACACACTCCTACTTTCTATGCTAAGATCACTAACAAAAATATTAAAGAAGTGAACTTGGAAAATTGCCCTGTGTAAGAGTAATCTTCCTGCAACCCATATTGCTTGTCTTCCTTTCAATATCTCATTTTTGATGTTTCCAGACAAAATGGAAGATAGCTTAAAATGATGTGAGAGAAGAATTGGAATAAATGCAAGTGTTGTGTGGTGTTCAGCATAGGTGTGCAGAGCCAAATGTGCGGTGTGCTTGAATAACCACCTGGTCGTATTGCAAAGCAGCAGTCAGGTTACGTGAAGCAACCACTGACTTTTGAAGCTTCTTCTGTTGCTAGAGCAGAACGCATGGATCACATTCCTGCTATGAATTACCATTACAGCCGCTTAACTTTCAGTGATCTCCAACTCTCTGTGGACTAGGAGGCTAAAACTTCTTCAGGGCTTGGTATACTGTCAACTTTGTATGAGGGAGAAAAAGCCCCAGCAGATCAGAAGATCTGCTTGCTGCACTAGTGAAAGCTAATGAAGAAGAGACTACATTGCGGGAAATGCAATATATATACTTTATTACTTTGCAAAATGAGTTTATATTTGAAAGTCACACAAAAACTGATCACCTCTAAGTGAGGAACACTTCTCCTTTTGTGCAGTGAGACCTTTGATTCATGTGATATGCAAAATTTCATCTTAAATTCTGAAATCTTTTGCTATACCTGAAGGAATACAAAGATTTGGTCATTCTCTCTGTTCAGTTGCTTTCTCTGCATAGTCTTTCCTTCCATGAATTTAAAATAGTTTGCTTCCAAAATGTAAAATCACACTGGATTTAAGTAAAGTGACAGCATGCACTGGTTCATTACATTATGTGTCACAGTAAATCACTGGTCCCCCAGCTCCTTTTTGTTAGAGATGCCCTCTGCAATAGATTGGCAGATTGGCACTGCTGCTGTCTATCTCCCATGTCACCTTGCTTCCTACTCATGTACAATTACACTCTACACACGAGCCGCTTTCGCTGCTTGCTCTGTTTTAGGCCCTTCTGGTACCAAAGAGAGAAGCTGCTCTGCTTTCAAGGCACTGACGTGTCCTTGTTTCTCTTTTACAGCTTCCTTCCGACCTCTACCCTTTCCTCTACCATGAGGAGAAGGAGAGAATACACAGTTTTAGGTTAGCTTTGGGTTAGCAATGCTGCTACGAGGTGTTCATATAATGCCTGCATTTCTCATCTGAAGACTGCTGAAAAGAATGAGCACGAGAGACAAAACAAATGGCTAGGCCATTAATATAGCTGCATGCTTTTAGGTCACTCATGTATAACGATCTATATGCTTTAAGTCTTTTTGAAGACCTTACCCTTAATTAAAACCACCATACTTATTTGACTGTGGGATTTCATCCTTGCTATGGCTTCTTTTGTGAAATTCATTTGTTTTGCAAAGTTGTTAAATTCATTTGGCTGTATTCTGTGTCACTGTTGCTGTGCTCCTGTATGGATATCCTGCTACAGATTTGATAAAGGCAGAACTGTTCACAGCTGAGAACATTATCTCACGCGGCTGAAGTATCACGAGTTTCCTTATCATACACTGTCATGTTGCACTGAAGGCTGGACATGGCTTTGTGTTTGAAGCCTTCAGGATCAGAATTGACCAGGAGGGGGAAAAGCCTCGGGGAGGCTTGTTTGATTCCTCCCATGATGAGACTCCAAAGCTGCAGCAAGAGGCTTCTAGGGGTTTGGGTGATTTGGTTTGGTAAGAACCTCCTGGGATTTTAGAGGTCATGATTTGCACACACTTGTGGATGACGATCTGTGGAGTAGTATTTTTTGTTGATGGCAAAGTCAGAAGCTGTGTGATCCCATGGCTCTCGCCCCTCTCTCGAAGCGGTGTATACACACAGCCCACCAGCCCTGGTGCATGGTCAAAGCAGAGGCCAACGCACTTCACACTGATTATGCGCCGGTCCTCGCCGGGACAAAAGGACGTGTCCGTCGGGCTGCCGCTGTCTGCTGGCGCTGGGCTCCTCCACCTCGGCCCCTTGGGCCCCGCTCAGGCACAGCTTCTCGCGGCCGCTTTGTTTATTTGTTCCGCGATTACGTGTATGAGCTTCCAGAATTTATGAGATCAAAGGTCAAGTGAAAGGTCACAGGTCACAGGTCAAGTGAGAGGCTAAAATTTGTGAAAGCGAGGAAATGACAGGACAGTGCCAAGTGAAAGGTCAAAAGTCAAGTGAAAGGTCCAGCGTGGATGAAAGTGAGCAGCCTGCACGCCGGGCGGACCACACACCACACCAGGCCCATACCAACGTCCTCATCAGCAAAATGCCCCTGAAATTCCCTTCTCTGGCACCAGAGCCCGGCACAGGAGATGGGCTGAGCAGGCAACGTCCAGAGCAGCCTCCAGAGCTGGCTGTGGTACAGCGCGAGCGAGGTTAATTGAGGTTGATTCGATCTTGGGCTCAGATAGGTATTGACTGTGATGGATTTTGAGCTTTTCTCACAAAATTTCCACCAGGTTGGGACAAGTCGGAGCCTGATCCTCTCCTCTTGCCACCACAAATAGTTGTAGTTGTATTCCTTTTCATGAGTTAGCGTCAGTTTGTCCTTCCCATCTCTTCCACTTCTGCTGCTGTATTTACATGAAAATCATTCCTGTATATATGTAAACCAGCTCATCCAAAATAACTGTTCCGCATTTGAACACTCTTACATCAGAGTACAGTTAATTTCCAGTTGACTCTCATTTCAGCTTGCTTTCCTGACAGTGGCCTGAGTCAGCAAGGCACACGCTAACCTCAAGCTCCCGCTTTGTCCCTTAGGGATCTGTGATTGTATGTGCAAAGCTTTCCTATCTGTCCTTTTCAAATGGAAACCAGAGAAAATTCAATGCTGGTCAAGGCATCAGTTCATCTAAAATAGCTGTTTTTAGACCTGCCACTGTTTTGAGATGGCTTCTGTCCTATTTGTGTTTCAGCTCAGAGAGTCAGGCAATTTGCAGTATCTGCATGAGTCATTGCCTTGGAGCTGAGAAAGCACAGGGAAAAATGACGTCATCCTCGCACCCCCTCAAGTAATTCCTTACATCAGATAGCTTCAAATAAAGTAATGATGTCTAATTTTTAATGCAGTACATGAATCAAGCAGCGGAACAAAGTTCGTATTGATAGGCCTATCTGCGTAGCTAAGCACACGACAAGAATGAGGCTCCATATTAGAAAATGAAAGGCCCTCTCTCTCTTCCTAAACAGCTTCCTTGTTCTCGTGATAAGCCACAGTCCCTGATGGCACAGCTCCTGGAAGCTGTCTTCCAAGAAAAAAATCTTGTCAGGGGTTGATACGCTACAGCTCCAGTATGAGAGGAAATCCTGCTGAAGAGATGAATCCTGTGTGTATCGTTGAAAATAGCAAGACTTGGATACTTTCGTAGTGAGCCCTGTAGCAGTGGGCCATCTTCACAGCATGCCTTCTCTCTCACCCCTCTAACCCTTATGCCGTGGAGACTGGGACACAAACTATGCCTACTGCGCGGCACTTTCACGGTGGAGTTTGGAGCCAGTAACCATTTCTGCAACCTGTTTGCCCAGCTTTCCAACACCATGCAAAAACGCGAGGCCTGCAGTGAAACACTGTACGCTTGATGAGAGAGAGGTCGAGACCTTGATGCCAATCCCTGGCCAGTCACAGTCTTATAAGCTTGACATTTATGCTGAATAAGAGCAACAAGAGGTTAAAAATAGCAAGAGGTCATAAGTTGTTGTTGGATGTAAACCTGGATTCACAAAAGGATTTAGGTGCTTCAGCACTGAGGTCTAATCATTAAGTGTCTGGCTCCAGCAACAGCTTTCCTGTAGCAAAATCTACAGCCTTGAGTGAGGTGCCCCAGCTCCTCCTCGAGCGCCTGGGGTGAGCTAGGTGCCCCAGGATGGGGTTCGCAAAGGCAGCATGCTACAGGCATCTCACTTACCCAGCAGGACCCACTATGACATGTATGACAGCTTAAATCCTCCTCTTCTGTCTCCCAGTACAGAGTCATAGGATAAAATTGGTTTAAGCTACTTAGATTATATTGATTTCATGTTGGGTCCATGGGGAGCACAATCATCTGCTAGCTGGTATTCTCTTGCTTCAGATTACATGGAGTGCTATTTATTCTTAAGACTAGTTTTCTCGTTAGGAATTACAGTGAATCGCATCACTATGTCATTTGCTGCACATTTGTCATCCGCCTTGCATGGTTCCTCGCAGTATGGCGACGGTTTGTGAGTGGCGTGTTGATACTTTTTTTAGACTAACTACGGATATAAAATCCCTAAGCAGAATCCTGTCACATTCTCTAAATCCTAGTAAATGAGTATTTACTTACAACTGTTTTTCTTTGGAACAGTGAAGTCTAACCTCTCGTAGGAGTGTTCGGTGTTCTCTGGGAAACTGGATTGACAAAGAAACCTCTGAAGTCATCTAAGGCCAAATTCTTTCCACAGAAATCTGTATGTTTGGGACCTGCTGAACTTGCATATGTACAGCTGAGGGCAGATTTTGACCCTAGGTAAGCAAACAGCTAAGACGAAAACGTTGTTTACTTTTCCTAAGTTTTGCCTTTCCTAGATATTAATATTACCCTCATAAATTTTGTTGATCTACACTTTTAAAAGTTAAGACTCCAGGCCCCGGAGAATGAAATACAGCAATCTAATTGCAAACAACCAGAGTCAGGCTCCAAACGACAGGAGTTTTTGAGAGACATGAACAATATTTAGAGAGCTGGTTAATATTAATTCCTTTGGGAACTATAAGTCTGGCCATTAATAGGCTTAGAGTGATAAAAACAGCAATATGGTGTGCACGTACAGACGATATTGTCAAAGAGAAGCAATTAGTAGCAGAGAAAGCATGAGCATATGCACATATGGTGAGCAGGTTGAAACGAGAGCACTGCCAGCAGTACGATAAAAGAGTTAATGGCAAAAGAAGAATGAAACAGTAGCACGATTTGTTACTCACCTAAACAGAGCTTAGAATTTTTCACCCAAACAGCTTGAGCTGCTGAACTGAAGAAAAAGAGGGGCAAGGAATAGTATGTGATGAATTTTATCAACCTTTCTGCAGTAACCATGTTCAGTGAGATGTTTGCTTTCTCATTCCCTCCCTGGCTGTCGCTAAGGTCCTAATTCAAGACATCAGACAGATGCATGTTGTCTACCTACCTGCACGTGTTTGACTGAGACTTGAGAACATGACTATTTGTTAGAGGAACTCTTAGAAATTGGGGTTGAAAGCCACGATCTGAGTCTTTCTAGAGTCAATAGAAATACTAGCGGCTTCATCCCTATATGAAGTGCCCCCACTCCCGCCCAGTCTAACTTGTCAAGTGTTTTAAATTGGCCAAATATTACGTTCCCTGTTAACTCTTCTAATCTTGGCACGGGATTATTTGAGGTCCCACGTGCAGGCTCACAGACTGAGATCGTGATTTCAGCGTGGTTCAGGTAGCTAAGGAAAGACTGCAGCACGCTGCTTAGGGGCTCCCGAAGCCGCTTCTGATGTTACAGATAACTGACCGACTTATCTCCCGAGTGTGTTCAGTGCCCCCTGTACTTTCATGTTTATCTCATTATGCTCTTTTAGTGTTAAAAACTAGGAGTTTACAGGGCAGCTAAAATACTCTCCGTATCCCTGAGAAAAAAGGTTACCATAAACATAGCCCTACCAGCCTTTGACCTGAACGAGAGGTTTTGCATTTTGGCGTCTGAAAGGTATACACCTGTCACGCTAAAACAGAGCAGATGGGGTATAACCTTATCTGCTAACCTTAGATTTGTTGTCAGAAGGAAGTGAGCTGAGGGCAAGTGGTAAAAGTGATACATTTATTCTCTGGTGCCAGCTATGCTTTTTGCTCAATACATTGGCTAAAGAAATAGGTGAATGGGAATATTTTGACTTCCCACTGAACAATCATGTTCCCAGTTCTTATCTTTAAGTTATTGAACAAATAATAGGTATGATAGGAACAAAAGACCCTGAAAACAAACTGGCCTGTTTTACGGTTTCTTGTAAGTGGAAAGGTTATTTTGGTTACTTTTCTCGTTCTCACCAATATCCTTTGGCCCGTTCTCTTCATGAAATGAAGAATTGAAATTGAATTGAAAAATGCTAACATTTGTCGAGCCTTTTGCCAAGACTGGCACCAAAGATAGTCCCATTCTCTTCTTTTGCACGTGCTTCCTAAGACAAATCTGTGCAACCTGTGGCAGTGCTGGTGAATAATGACTTTTTATTAATATTGACTGCTGCTCCTTCCTATTCCAGCTGATGTCCGATTACTCTTTTTCTCCTGCTAATTATTTAGAAGGTGTTGTGCAGATAGTAGCAATTGAATAATATATATATATAATATAAAGAAGACTAAGTAGCAGGAATGTAGTGTTGCTGCTTTTGGAACTGGCCGATTGTGCTTTTACTAAAATTTTGCCTTCTAAAAATTGCGCATAACTTCAGAGCTCCAGGTCTGATTATATGGTCAGCAAAGAAAAGAGTAATCACTCAAGCTTCAGTGAGCCTAATCGCTCCCTGTGGAGTGATAATTATTGTCCTTCACTGCGCTCGAGACACAAGCAGTGTCTGGTCTGTCACATAGCTTTACTTGCTTCCTGCCCTGTATTATGATATTAAATCCTCCAAGTGGCAAACCATTTTGACTCTCTAGAATAGAAGAACATCAGATAAACAAGCTGCTCGCCGAAGCAGCGCACTGAAATATTCACACAGTAAAACACAGCACCTTATGTGTCGTTCACTGAGAAAAAAAAAAGCATCAGGAAAGTTTCCAAAATGAAAGCTACTAAAAGCTATGTCAAATATGGGCATTTATCATTTGTATTTAGAAAACAGGAAATGATCTGGCACCTCTCATCCCGAAAGGAATGTGGAAGATGAATCTGCGACTCTGGAGCACAATTATTTACAACTCCAACTATGAAAACCTGCAAACCACCACTGAAAGCAGGCCAGCAAATAGCGAAACTATCCAAATGATCTAAAAAGGAGCAGAAGGTGCCAAAAGGTTGAGTGCTTCTTAAAAATTGATGTGTGCTTAAGGGCTTTGTAGATAATTTAGAAAGAATTGGCACGAGTTTGGGAGTTTGGGGGAGTTGGAGGAAAGTACAAAGACTGTTTCCCAGATCAGCAATTGGGAAAGATTGGAGTAAGCCAGAATTTGTATTTTTGTACCTACTGGAAATATTAGAGATCACGCTGGTTTGTTTAGTTTCTGATTTCAGTAATGCAATAATAGCAATAGTATCCCATAAGCTAGGCATGACTGCACACTGAAGATGATGCCGTTCATATCCCAAGAGTTTGCTTTCCCCTATTGTGTGGGGCAAATCTGAGACCCACTGAAGTCAACAGGGGTCTTTCAGTGGGATTTGGCTCAAACTCCTTAGTTCTATGTATACATACTTTAAAAATTCCTATTTCAGGAGCAGTTCAATAACAAGGAGCACAAGCCAAGGTTTTCATAAATTCCTCCTACTGTCCATCTATGTAAAATATTCCTCCTTCCAGTTCCAGCTTCACGTGTGGCATTTTATGCCGTCCTATAACGTTTCGATTGCTTGGTGCCTTCAGGTTGTGCAGAATCAGTCTCTCAGCCCATGAAACTGGCTCCCAAGAAATGTCTGTTGTGGTCAGCTCATGGCATGCTTTGGAAAGAGAGCAAATAGTGAGCTTCGGGACTGGAGCTGGTGTATTATGAAAATATCAGTTATACTGCCCGGTGTAGTATGGCTGTGAAATGGTCTCGCCACGGCACGATCGAAGAGGTGCTGCTCCTCAGTGAGATGCAGAGGTGGTGGTTGATATGAACAGATGCTGCAGTAATCCTGGGGATTTTCATGCTTGAGGCAGGGACAGAAAAAACTGTGAAATGATTTTCCGAGTAGGATTCACATTTGGGAAGAAGGCAAAGCTAACTGTTATGAAAAGCAGCCAAAAGTTCTAGAAATGAATGCAAAAGTTAGGCTCCGAAACCTATATTTAGGCTTCTAAATAAATTTGGCCTGGCTTACAAAACTGCTGGTGCTGGGGATCAACATGACCAGTTAACAACTCTTCCCATCAGATTTTAATGAAAAGGCAAAACTGGGAAACTAGATGGTATCTTTGACAACGAACCATCCGTAAGGGAAAGACTCACCCGCAACGCAATTGCTGTAGCTGCAAAATGAGCTTAGGAATTCACATATTCCGAGTAAATATTTATTGTCGTTAAACGGTTGGCCCCCAAAGCAAGCATTCATATTCTGGCTAACCATGTGGAAACTGAGTTCATGCACATGTTGCCGGCCCTGGGCCCCGTCCCACATCATTAATCTGTGATAAGCAAAAAGGGAGGAAGAGGCTGGGCGGGCTGGGAGGCTGCGTGCTTGGGCCCGCGGCGCGGACACGGAGATTATGTAATAGCAGCGCAACAGAGGGGCTGTCGCTGAAGTCAGGCACTTACCTTCAGCAGCAGTGAAATTTATAGTGGCCTTTCTCTTATTTTTCTATCCTCTGTAAGAGGAATGCTGCGATGAAGATAAGTTTTATGGTTTTTGCAAATGTCTGTTTTTACAGCAGCCACCACAGCACTGGAGCTCGTACAGCACCCTCCTCCGAAGGGCCGTAGCAGCGTGTGCTGAAACTTCAGCTATTTCCTCAACGCTTTTTCCTGCATTATTCATGTATTTATGAGGTCCTTTCAGTTCCGCCATTAACTGATGTGCTTCTCATATCGTAATCTCTTTAAAATTGTGCTTGAATTTTTGAAGTTTCATCTGGTCGCCAATGCATTGATTAGCGCCTTTTCGTGACTGGTTGGAAGAAATGATACACACTGGCAAAACCACGGGGTGCAGAAAAACATTTTTTAAAAAATTAGAGAAGAACAAATTGTATTAAAACCAACTTAAAGTTTTGGAGTTGCTTTGTAATTTTTAGGAATTTGACTCCAAGCTGATTAAAACCAGTAGGCTGGGCTTTGCGGAAGCGGAAGCTGTTTCCCAGAAGTGCTAAATTATCTTTGTTCTGAATTTAAGCAATTGATTACATCATCCAGAAAAAAAATATATGCTCTTTTGACAGAAAACTGTGTAGAATATGCATTTATTATTAAAGAGATTTTAAAGTATGATGTATATGGGCTAGAGTCTGAGGAAAATCAAGGCGGATGGTTTTGTATTTCACCGTATATCAATACTAATGTATTTAGGGATTGCAACATACATTTTATGGGACTGTGAGGGCTGAACCCAAGTCCACCGATTCAATAAGCATCTAAACCCACGTGCATAGGCAGCGCTCTATATACGCTGTCCAAAGCTCTTTGGTATTTATGGTAGACTCAACTGGGTGAATGAGGAATACAATATTAAATCTAACCTTGAGTTTTTCCTGAACTATTTCTTGTTCTTTTCCTTTCTGGTTGGTACTGTGACCATGTGCTAATTTCTGTGGGTATCTGTTCTCTATCATTAGTAAGTCTTTCTGGTGTTTTAAAATCCATTTCCCACGAATTCCTCATAATGAGTGTTTTAAAACCTGAATTTTTTTGACCAAAATCATTATTGTTTGCTCATACAAAACCTACTAAGGATTCCTTACATGACAGACCGCTGGTATGAGAACAAGGGTTTCTTCTGAGCTACCACAGCAGAAGTATTTGCATGACTGCTAATGATCTATCCGTGCTATTTGCAGCTATCTGCTATTTGTAACAACATTTGCCTTCATCAGCCTAAATTATTAACACTTTCCGTTGGCCAAAGTAAACACTCCTCTGAACAGCTCTGGAGGCCTAATTCAGGCTTTTCTAACCTCCCCATTTTGGAGTGGAGAATCTTAAATGGTTTCATCCAAAACAAAACAAAACCGGTGAAAGGGCTTCCACTCACTGCAGTGGGAACCGAGCGTGGCCCTAACCCCATGCAATCATTATTTCCTAGTTTTCCCCAGTTAGGGAGTTGCAGATGGTCCCCCATGATCAATACTTACTATGAAGAATGAAATCAGGCATGGAAAGTTGCAACCTAAGAGGGTTTATTCCTTGCCATTGTGATTGGTTAGGGATAAAAGCTGGTGGAATACAAAACCCTTCGGAGTCTTAACTACAGTGTTGAACACTATAATTATTTAAAAAATACATATCCTGACTCTGCTTAGAAGCCTGTTTGCTATAATTCACCCCTGTGTTAATAGCCTCCTAACATATATGAATGTATGCTAAAATGGGTTTTAAACTACTAGATTTATGGCTTGGCAGCCTGGTAAATGCACAATTATAGTTCATAATAGGTAGGTATCTGCTGTCCATTGATTTTTCTCCTGTTCTATTTCCTTCCCGAGTGATGTCATTAGACGTTGCGCAGATGACTAACCGTGCTCAGGAATGGCAGTCCCGAGCCAGCATGCCCCGTGGTGGTATTCCCGCGCGGGCGCCCGCACCCTCCGCCGTAAAACGGCAAAAACACCCCAAGCGCTTCTCCTAAAGCAAACCTCCAGTCGTGCCAAATCTGCGGTGGATCCGCAGCGTAGAGGCAATTCAGCTAGGAAAAAAAGACGAAACCACAAAAGCTATTTAGGAACTTTGAATATCTTTCTAATCAGATTGCTGCGAGTGAATTTGGACGTGTATCTATTCATTCTGCGGTAACGGAAGTAAAGTAACTATCCAGTGAGCTATCTAGTTTTCCCAGAATTGTTTGTACTGCTGACCTTTATATCTACTCATTTATCCTAATTGTTTTTAGCTGTTTGAGGAAGAATCTCAGATGAGAAAAGCAACTCAATATGTATCAGAGATCCTATCTGGTACAACTTTTGTTTTAATTTAAAGCAGACCGGCATAATTTTGTGTGCTGGTTACACAGTACCAAAGGCAGGAATTTTGTTGTGGGATTTTTTAATAAAATCATAGGCCCAACACAGAGGTCCCTGGACAGGGGGAGTGCGATCTGGGGGTGGGCCTGTTTATACATGTCTTGCCCAAATGCATTTCTTGATGTGCTCTGGCTGGAGCAGCGTTTGATGTGGTACTTTCTCGTTGGACAGTGGGGAGCACCATTTTAGCGAGGTGGCCAAACTGGCTCAGTCAGCTTTGCCTGAGTCCAAGAGTGCAGAAATCCATTCCCAGGGTGTTACAGCGGGAAGTATGTCCCTCGACATCCATAAAACTCCCTCTGCAAGTGGAATTTCCCAGATTAAATAAGAATATTGAGTTCCCTCAGTCTCCCCTGTTTGCAATAGAAGTTGAGCATGCTTCACTTCTTCCAGGGGATGTATTAAATCTTACAGGATGCTACAATAGTCATGTTTTTCTTCCTCCTTCCATCAAATTCCAGTCTCTTGGAAGGAGCAGAGGGCTTGTGACATATACAAAGTGTTTGCTGACGGTTAATAGAAAAGAATCTGCGTTATCCAATAAACATGCCCCAAACTTTCAGCTCAGATGGAGCTCAGATTCGAACAGTAGCTCCAACTGCTGCAGAGCGGTTGTGGAGCGAAATAGCAAAGTGATATGCAAAAGCTCACACTAAGGATATCTCCTTGCTTGAGAATTCCTGCATTTACTACTAATGCAAGCAATAGCCTTTGAACTCTAATCTGGTGTCTCCAGAGTGCTTCATAACCAAAGGCACATCTTTCATCATAACAGGGTGACAGTGATCCAGTCTTGTAGAGCATTTGGTACAGTCCCAAAGCAAGATAATAAACAAGATAGTATTGTAGGCTTTGCATTTCTGAGCATACCAGCCTTTTACAAAGGCGACTCACGGATCCTCCTTCATGACTTCCTTGTGACATAAAGAAATATTAATAACATTGTTTTGCATACAAGGAAAGGAAATACAGCATTTCTGTGAGTTTCCCACCGTTCAGGCATGAAGTCACTGGCAAAAATACTCCTTCAGCTTTTACTGTGGCCATTACTCAAATGATTGCTCACAATCTGATGAGAAAAATACACTAGAAAGGTTATTCCACTGTTGCCTGTTTTGGGAAACAAAGCAGAAGAACAGCAACTCTCTTTTTGTAGTTTGAGGGGGCGACTGAGAGGACTTTCCTCCCAGAAACGGAGGGAACATCTCCCACTGGACTGACCGATGCTGTTGAAGAGAGAGCAACACCGGAGGACAAGGTGTACACCTCTACACTCAGCAAAGCAGTCGTCTGCAGGGAATATTTTATCTGTTTAGGATATCCTGTTAGCTAGTTGGTAGTGTCACCAAGCGTGGTCGTGAAATACAATACTAGTCTTAACCACCTAGGATTTAGGAGAGTAGATATTTCTAATACTCAGTTGAATTCACCTTGAAGGATCATAAAATATTATGATACAAGCCAGCTTGTCTTTCCATAATAAATACGTTTCCAGCCTCACTTGTAAACTGTGCGTTTGCAACAGTTGCTCGGTTGGAGGAACAGACATCTCGTTTTGCTCTCGGCTGGGGCTGGGGTGTCGGCGGGAGCGTTTGCTTCGCTGCGCCCCGGCTTTGCTGCTGCTCGTCCCCGGCCGGACGCCTGGGCACTCGCTCCTCCGCCGGCAGCACTCTGCCCTGGCGCCCAGGGCCGCCCGCCGCCTGCCGTCCTTCCACCCGGGAAAAATACGGAGATTTTAAGGGCTTCCAAGAGAGCCCCAAAATTGCCCTGAATTTTCATCGAGCTCCTCTGAACATCTCTGTAAATTCTAGGCTTTAGTTTTATGTGGTAAAAAAAATATTTTTCTGGGGGTTTTGAAGGGATGCATCGTTTCTGCTTTTATTAAAAGATGTTGCGATCTTACTGTTTTGCCGGGCCAGGCTCAGTTCCTCCGTAACAGCATTGATTTTTTATTCAGTTTTTATGTGTCCTCAATGTGATTATGAAAACAATAATTGAATTTGAAAAAACATTTTTTTCAGCTTCAGCAGTGCTACTACATACAAGTGTAGATAAATGACCACAAGAAAATTTCACAGAATTAGTGTTTACACGTAATCTGGCAATGAGCTATAATTTGATTGGTAAAAAAATCATTTGGTGTACCTCTGCCCCTATTCTGCCGCATAATGAAAATTTATATCTATGTTTCAGACATCTGGGGAGGATGTGACAGCTTTGGGGCTGAATGAAAGATTATGCCACAGTGACCCCTGTCAGCATTTCCTCGCGGACTGGTTACCCGAAACCCAGTGGCAGTTAGACTTTCTTTCTTTTTCTTCTTCTTTTTCCTTTCTTTTTCTTTTTCTTTTTCTTCTTCTTTTTCTTTTTCTTTTCTTTTTCTTCTTTTTCTTTTTCTTTTTCTCATTTTCTTTTTCTCATTTTTTTCTTTTTCTTTTTCATTTTCTTTTTCTTTTTCTTTTTCTCCTTCTTCTTTCCCAGAGCAGACTCGCATTTTATTTTGGAAGGTTAATGACACTGTAAATCTAATAGGCCATTTTAGTGCCATCGTGTGGGTATTAAAAGTCACGTGACGGGTCGGGATCCCATATGGGGCGTTTTGGCGTTGTCTCGCGCAGGCTGTTGTGAGGCTGTAAGAGCTGGGTATGTTTTCAATTACTTTCTAAGACAGAGCTGCTTTTAAATTAATTTAAAATCTTTGCCCACGCTCGCGCTTGCCACCCCTCTTAGGTTGTCTGCAGTAAACTCGTGTGTATCGAATTCACCTTTGGTTCCCTCTGGAGATAATCTGTGCTGTTTCACTTATTTCTGCATCAGAGCTGCATGAACAAATGTGTCTTTGTGCTCACGGCGCAGAAAGGGAGCCAAGAAGGAGGGTTTTCCCCACGCTAGTGTATTCCTCGGGCTGTCCCGCTGCCGAGTTTCCCCATAGCCTTTCGCTGAGCTTTTCTACGCCCTCCTTAGTAACACCAGCTCTGCACGGAGACTTCCCAGACGTAGGTGTGCACCTCCCTCTGCTACTCCAGCCGTAGCATTTGAAGGGCTTGGTGGCTGCCAGTTCCTCCGGGGAGGTGTTTAAGGCCTTCTGGGGTGTACGAGGATGCTGAAGGCAAGAGGGAAATCAAGGCAGTAGGTCTGAGAAAGCCAAAGGCTCCGTGGTAGCTAGAGGGTGGCGAGAGCAGGACGGACCCCGTGGAGAGAGACGGGGCTGGAAGAGCTTGTCAGGACCCAGCGAGGTGAGGAGACGGGAGAGACGCACTCAGACACGGCTCCGCTCTCGTGTGCGTGGTTCAGTCACATAAAATACATCCAGATGTTTTCAAGAACGGAAGGGTTTTAATGAACGACCTGGGTGCCAAGGCTCACCTTCATAAATTCCGCTTCCCTCCTGCCAATGACAAGATATTGAGACCGTGGACGTTTTAAGTGGAGTATGTTCAATTAGATAGACTCGGGCCTGCTCCAAAGGGTAGGTTTTTCTTCCCAAATGTACTGCTTTTTTCATCACTTTGTCTGCCACAAAAGATTTCCACTGTGCCCCACCAAAATTTGTTTACTTTGGGAGGAGAATCTCCTGAATTGTAAGGATGATATAGCGTTCAAAAATGCGAACGATGTCGTAACATGGAGAACTCCCTCGTGCGTTCGGCACTTCGAGTGCTGAGGAGAGCAGTGACTGTATCATTTCCCACAGATACCGCTCGGGAAATGACTAATGCGCAGGAGCAATCAAAGATGAGCTGCAGGCTCGGTTTGCTCTGCTCCTCTCACTCCTTCGCTGCTCCTCCGCCTCCTCCTCCTCCTCCTCCTCTGTTCTGCATTTGTTCTTTTAAAATCCTTTTTTTTATGGGGACATCTGGAAGCTGGAACTTGGGCAGTAGTATGGTTTTTGAGGCCCTTTAAGCATTCCCACTTTTACTTTACACTCTGTTGTTGCCTATTTACTTGGCTTTGTCCCTTCTTGTCCTTCGCCCCTTTACACGTTGCCTCCACTTTGTGACTCACAACCTGTCTCTCCAGGGATATTTCCATGTCCTAAGGGCAAGTCCCTGCAGCCCGACGGTGCTTCTGCTCATCCGAGGAGCAGCCCAGGCCCCGCTGGGCCGGGCGCCTGGAAAGGGCAGCACCCTCCCGCGTTGCCGAGCTCACGTCGGGGGCACAACAAGTGCAGGTCAGGTCCAGAGGAAGGCTGAGCCCAGAGCCGTCGCCCAAAAACGCCTCAGCCGGGGGCCTCTGGCCCACCTTTCCCCAGCAGACGTGCAGATCTGCGGGGTTACTTAGCAAGCACGGGTGGGCCTGGAGTTTGAGTCTTCTCCTGGTCGCTTGCCCCCAGGGAGCCCCACTGCCTTTCCAGAAGGAGCAGGCTGGAGACGGGGGAGGCATCCCGTGTCTCCCTGATGTACGGCAGGGTCACCCAGTTTAGACACGGCCACGCAGCGCTTAAGCAAGATGCAAACACTCCAAAATAAGCGACCTGCTGGTCTCTTGGTTGTTGTGGAAGAAAAGACGACAGTCCCTTCTATCTGCTCCCTCCCAGTTTCTCCCCCAGTTTCTGCTTTCCGCGTTTGCTCCTCGTGAGCTGCCTCCTGGCTGCTGCTCCCACCTCTGGAAGGGTCGAGAGCTGCACACCTGCCCTGGGGCTGGACGGCCCAGCGAGGGGGCCGAATCACTGCGCGCTTTTGCTTCGGTCCTACCCCAAGGTTTCTGCTGGATGGTTGGAAGGGCTGTACTCTGCAGCGCTTTGGAGCGTCTGCGGTGCAAACACTGCCAGCGCTGCCTTCTCTTTGCCTTTCGTAGTGTGCCACGCTTAAATGCCGGTGCACGAGTGTGGTCCCGGCCTCGACGAAGTCAATCAGAATGTCGATAATATTTATGTTAGAAATCCTTGAAACATTTCTTGCATCTGATACTTGATGTCCACACTTCCCTGGTAGTGCCAGCAATGGCACCCTCTTCTCTTAGGCATCCTGAAATCCCTGCAGTGGACAGAAGTTTTCAAAACCCTGCAAGGGCTGCGGCGACAATATAATTCCCTTCCCACAGATCACATCTGTGACTTGAAAGTTAGCATTATATGTCAAAAACAGGCATATCTGAATGATTATTTGCTGTTTTCTTTTTAAACTTTTATTTCTGCAACCTCTTTCTGACTGAATGTCCTTCACTTTCATATTCACAGCCTCTGGTACCAAATTTCATCTTAGCACGACTTAAAATATTCACACTATCAGGTCCATGAGCACTACAACCACAATTTTGGGGGAAAAAAATATCCGAGTTATAAACTGTAGAAAAATAGGGTTCGTAATGAAAATGCTGACAGCCCTTTAACTATCACCGGGCACCGCTATAAACAAGCGTTATGTTGCTGTGCACGAGGGCACGTCCATGCAGCAGCGGGCTTCTCCAGCGTGAGCAGAGCACACTTAGAGAACTTATTTATTGATCTTTCATAAAAAGATACCAATTATATTGCATCATTAATATATTGGTAATTACCTAGTACTCAGCTAACGTGGAAATTGCCATGCTGTACGCCTGGGTAGAGAAGTTAGAGTTTGTAAAGCCATGCTAACGATTTAATCATTCTCTTAAACTGCGGAACAACTAATCGTTTCATTAGCAGTGATCTATTCCTCATTTTGGTTTTTAAGCCAGCTCTGGAGATGAATTTTGCACTGGGTGCCTGGTGTATTAGGCAGTACTTAATGGTTTTAACAATAACTGTAAAATTAAATCTGTCTTTTTAATCTGCTCCCAGTTAATTTTACGGCTGGGAAGGGAGTCTCTGTTCCTTCGCTAAGTGCTGGAGCCTCAGAAATACTAGTGTGCTCTGAGGTTGCTTGAAGTCAGCCCCTGCCAAGGTCAGGTCTGCTAACAGCATAGGTATTTTTTAGGTATTAAGGTATTTTTAGGTATTTAGGTATTATTTCCACAGCTGGGAATCTGCACGATGTGCCTCGCTAGCCCCGGCACGTTTCCGTGCAGTCGACACCATCTTCTCGCTGCGCATTTTGGGAAGACGTCTCGGGGGGCGGCCGGTGCCGTGCTGGGGCTAGAGACGCCCCGCCAGCTCGCCTAGCTGCGGTGCCGCGTGGCGGGGACACCGGGCCTGGAGTCTGCCTGGGAAACAAAGCCATTTCTGAACCGTGGACATCAGGTCATTGCCGTCTTGGGTTGTCACAACTGGCAGGAAGAGCAGCAATCTTAGAGATTCGGCAGTCGCTCACAGGAAAAGCCCGTATCGAGCGAGGCAAGGTGTGAGGGGCAGCCGAGCCCGCTGCAAGGGCCCTCGCTTGGGGTCTCGGCACTCAGAGCTGATGCTGTGATTCTCTATTTACATGTACGTTGCGGCAAATGCCCAGCAATAACAATTTTTTTGTTGTTTTAGCTCTTTAGGTTTTCTGTTATGAGAAAGTATGAAGCATAAATCACATCAAGCTACTCCTGGCCTTAAGCCTTCAGGATGCATTTGTTTGAAATCAAGAGCCGAATTCCCTGGATCAGAGTAAACTGTGAGGTGCCAACTGGGGCGAAATGCCAGCCTTTGAACTAATACACATTATGTCTGATGTGATCCATATGCACGACCTGCCTATTTCTCCAAAGTGGTTTCTTTTAATTGATTTAGCAAATTAACAATATTAGGCCTTCTGTAAGATAGAAAGTGCATTACTCACGGTGCCCTTATGTTACCCTGAAAGGAAATCTATTGTTCTTTTGTAATGAAATGGTATCACAAGGAAAAAAAAGGTAGCAGTAGCAGGTAAAAGGCATCACATTCAGCTGTCAAGCATGTTTAATGAGGAATTTTAATTATGAGGCTGGAAATCAATGAGCATAACTTTAGCAATGAAGTCTTAAAGGGAAACTAAATTGCTTTCTATCTTACAAAGTTCACTGAAGTAGTTTGAGCGGCTGCCAACCATCATTGTTCTGAGAAAAGGAACTTGAGGAAATTGCAAGTCACACTGTAGCATTTATTGTAGGAATATTTAACAACAAAAAAGGAGGATTTCCATGGATTCATGTTTAATGGGTTCTTCCTAACTGATTCATCTCTGACTTACGATTTGCAGCCACCTTTGGTTTCACACACCATATAAAATCTGTTCTTAGGACAGCACGGATGAAAGGCAATTGGTTTCACCACGAATAGATAGTTTATGATTCATAGGTGATAAACATTAGCTTGTTTGTGCTTTATTCTTTGAAAACATATGCTATGAATAACAGCATAGCAAGATTATTAAATGCAGTGAAAATGTAAACCTCTGCAAACAGAGCTATGACAAATAAATGATCTTCAGGTCTCTAATGCGGGGCTGTGTTTCATGACCACTGGCTGTAGTGTGTATTCAGGATGCTGTTGTAATGCTGGGTTGGTGCTGCGAGGGAAATTCAAACTTTTTTAGATTTGCAACTCCACCATAATGTTCAGTTTAACCTATAACACACCGTGCAAGGCCAAATCCAGTGGCTACTAAGAAATGGTCCCCAGCATAAACCTCAGCAGAATCTCTAAGGCTGGGCTCAGCTCTTCCAGTACAAAAATAAGTTCAACCTTTTCTACAGCTCTTGCTGGAGAAAATGTAGACCAAAGTTAAGCTGAAAAGCTCTGCAGTAAATACAAATATGTCCACCACAAGTGGTAGCTTTGGAAAGCAGGGTGTTAACATCTTGGTTAGGCAGATTTGGGTTTCTCGTAAAGCTACGAAGGGTGCAGCTTCTCAGCACTAACCGTGGCGTTGCTTCTGCTGCCGGCTGTGGTTGCCGGTGTTTGGGGGTGCCGCTGACTGCGCTGCTCGCTGCCGGCGTTTGGACCGGGGCACAGCTCCGACTCCCTCGCTGCCCTCGGGAGCTCACCAGCACCCGCCGTCCCGCGTTGCTGGGCCTGCGCTCGGGGATTCGTGGTCTGAGTTAACATGGGGCTGCTGCAGCAAAGGGTGTTCGACAAACCCTCGGTGCAGGTAGGGTAGAGGTAGTTTTGAAACCAATCTAGTTGCCATTCCATAGGAAACCCAAGTCATAGATCACAGTTATTGGTATTTTAAAAGTGGCAGTGCCTGTTAAAGGCTGGCTATTCCCCAGAATATAGAGGTATTTGGGGCTGTACTCGAGACGCGTTGGCAGCGGTGCAGAAGCTCACACTCACCTGCCAATGCTCTGCCGAGCTTAACTGCTATCAGTCTCTCGCTTTCAGGAGTCTAAAATTCATGCAGCCCCAAAAGAAAGATAAATAAGAACAAGTCAGTTTTCACCCTCCAGACACAGACTGAGGAAATTATTTCAAATAAAATATATCATCTCAAGCAGGGGCAGATGAAATAGTTTTCTACTGAAGTTGTTCTCCCAGTTGACAGAACAAATTACTGAACGTTCTCCACTGGATGTGTTAAGTATCTTTTCTAAAACCATAATTACATTCAACTCTCCAGCAAAGACATCTAATTCTGTGTTTGTGATAAGGTGGTTAGTGATGCCTGAAAATCTTCAAGGTGAAAGAAAAAAGTAGCTTGTGATCCTGGTACAATTAAATACTATGAATCAGATCTTCACCTGATACCTCATTGATTTAATAATGATCTTCCTGGTCTCCGTGGAGCTATAGTTGCTCATACAGGAGGAGGCTTCATCTCTGCAGCAAAACTCTCCCACCGAGCATGGCCTGGCCCACCATTTGTTCTTTACCACCCTCCACAGAAACCGAGTCCAGCTTTATTTAAATAATAATAAAAAAAGTAATTTTAAAAGGCCCCGTGTAGGTTCTACTCCAGGATCATTCCAACCTGTTTTAAATAATTTCAGAAAAAAATCCTCCATCTGTCTTCCACCAACTCTACAGGAAGCAGCAAAGCTGTAATTACATAATAATAAAGAAGACCTATATAAAAGAGCATAAAGGCATTAAAATATTGTTTGCAAAAATTAAAGAGGTTCCCTAAATGCCCATATATTTAATAGAAACCATTGGTGGCCTGGCACTAAAATCCTGATCCTTAGCGTTTGCATAACAGCTCACACCTGAAGCACTTTGCACCTTGCCACCTGTGGCTGCCGGGGGGTTCTGGTGCAGCCAGTGTGGACTCAGCTTGTCGGCATGAGCCTGGGAGCTGCTGGGAGCTGCTTAGGGGTTGTTGCTGTGCAAATGGCATGGCTGGCATTGCTTACCCAGCACTCGTCGGGACCCTGATTGCAGGAGCGTATTTTGGTCCATGCCGCGGGGGCGTGAAGGGGACCTGCCGAAGCCGAGCCTGCCCAGCAGCTCCTCTCTGGACCTTGCCAAAAGCCTCGCCTCCAGCGCGCTTCTCGAGGGAGCACCGGTGAGCACGTTTTCCAAGTGAACTGGTGTTTTTACCCTTGGTGTCCTTAGCATGGGAATAATCTTATTAAGGGTCCTTGGCACAACGCACAATTCAAACACCTGAAGGATTCCCAGGAAGTTCTGAGCTTTCTCCTATCGTTTTCAATGTAAAGGTGATTCAGGGTCACGTGTTTATGTGACACATGTTTGGCCTTTTCTGTCTCACGTGCGAATCACTCATGGTGATAGCCGGGGTATTTTTGATAGAACTGAGGTAGAGATGAAGCAGTTGATCGTCTATGAGAACTATCGCTCACAGTATCTAGAAGTTCTCTCTCGTCTCCTGCGAGTGCTGGGTGCTTCATGAGCCCTCAGCTCTGGCACTATTGCTCTTACCGGGCTCCAAGAGGCCACGTGAGGTTGCGTGGGGACTGCAAGGCACAGAAAACTTTACTACAGTCAGAAGTAAAGCAAATCCTGCTCTTACTTCTCCCAGGCCCTTGCACTTCAAAGGCAAGTGTGTTTTCTCACCACCAATGCATTTTATACTCCTGTATTCATAGTGAATACAGAAGTTCATGAAAACGCGTAGCTTCAAGCAGAACGTTACCCCTGGAAAAGGCTGGGATACGCTGTCCCGAACCACGTGCCTTTACCTGGTCACATTGAACAGCCAAACCCTGGATGTGTACATCCAGCAAGCTCCAAACATCTTCCTGGGGGACCAAGTGAGAAAGGAAATAAAGCTCCAGAGGAGGGTGTAATAGTGGAAACGTATTATAAGAATATGTTTAATTGCTGAAAGACTATTTCTTGCTAAATATTCACATGCTGAACGCAGGCACAAGCCTGTACAAAGCTCCTTTTAGTGTCGGCTATGAGGTCTGTGACTGCATTTTGACGGTATACTTCTGTCCTTCCGGGCA
The DNA here is from genome assembly GCF_036370855.1 of Dromaius novaehollandiae. Classification (NCBI taxonomy): domain Eukaryota; kingdom Metazoa; phylum Chordata; class Aves; order Casuariiformes; family Dromaiidae; genus Dromaius; species Dromaius novaehollandiae. Next base: position 6,179,612 of record NC_088106.1, on the reverse strand, counting down.
GGAGGTAGCTGGGGGCCACAGCTGGAATGAGCTGGTCTGCCTGGTGCACGTGCGCGGCAGAAGGCTACCGGCTCGTTAGTCTGAGGCCAGATTATTCTGAGGACTTTATAACTTCGTTGTCTTTTCCCAGCCTTTCTAAATCTTCCTGTTGCTTGTCTTCCCACAGAAGTACTAATTTTATATGCATAAGTCTTTATTTTCCATATTCACGTGTCGACCGTTCTTCCATATCTCTTCTGCTGTTCTTGGCAATTTTGCTGAAATCCACAAAATTCATCTCAGCCCATTCCATGGACCAAAATCCTCATAAATTTTTCAGAGAATTTCTAATGCTATTGGAGTGCTAATATATGAGATGATCCCAGTGTTATGTCAGAGCAAAACCTTTTGAGCAGGGGATGGATGTACAGTACAGCACGGCATATAAATCATTTTCAAATTAGTATTCTGTACATCTGGAGAAGAGTACATTTGTGTGCCTGCATAAATTGCCTGCGAACACATTTCAAAACCCTACGCTTAATCTTAGCAATGAACATTTCAAGAAGTAAATTAATATCTTCAAGGAGAAGAAATACAGTATATTAAGCAGAAGCCCACTGGAAACTGCATAGTTCAGAATCTGTCAGCATTTCCATTATGGGCCCTGTTTTTTGAGGGGTTTATAACTCAGTTTTAAAATTTCACATTAGGCTAAAGGTTGGCGTGTCTCAGTTTGGCAGGGTGACATTTTAGTCGCTCTGAAGGAGATCTGGATCCCAAATCAGTGAGATATTCGTTCGAATCACAGAAATGGAGCTGCAATAACTTAGGGTATGACTTAGCTCGGGAAAGGTGAGAGGCACCCGAGCGCGGGCGGCGGTGGCGTTTCGGCGTGCCGAGGGCTCCCGCCGCGGGCGCCAGATGTGCGGCCCCGCGCAGGCACGCCGCGGCCAGGTGGGGATTACGCAGGAGCCTTGATGCCGCAACGCCTCGCGTTTGGCGCTTCTCCTTAACGCGCCTTTAATTCACGTCTTTATGGTTACATGTATATTATGCGGAGGTTACAGGTCTAGCTGGAGGTTTATAAATTAGGCTAATTACCATTACAGTGGTGCTCTGCGAGTGTGTGTGCGGGGGGGTGTGTGTGCGTACGTAGAAAAGAGTGCTCCTTGGAAGCAGAAACAGGATTAAAGTGTCCGCAGGAATGGTAAATTTATTGTGTAAATAGCTTTATGATACGTTGCGTGTTTGGATTAATGCAATATATATCCATTTTAAACATTGATCTTTTAGCAAGTAACGTAATAAATCTGAATATTCTTTCAAAAACTGTTTACACTGGGCGTACTATAGATTAAAAGAGACAGTTGCCTTTATAAATTCACTCGTGGAGTATATGGGTGCATATAAATACTTCTGCTTCCAATTATACCAAGCAGTGATGATAAACTCTTGTGAGCTGCCCGGACAACCGTGCGCAGCCGGGCTGAGTCACGGGAACAGAGCGTGCCGGTCGGGCCCGTGGAGCGCGCGGCGGCGGGACGCTATTGTTTGGGTCAGGAAACGTGTAAATAGGCACCTAGAATACAAATTCTATAAGTGTACCCAAATGAAGATGTAGTTCCTTCCCAGCTGTAACCCTTCTGAAAGGGGGAACTGTGTAAACTGTTCAAAACACGGAAACACGACGGTTTGTTTTGTGTCACTGGCAGTTTATCTACAGCAGCGTTTAAGGGCTTGCAGTGACATGTTGGTGAAACTGTGCCCACGGGTATGGCTCGGCGTTGGGCTGCTTCTGGTCTTCCCTGTCCCCTCTAGAGCTGCCCCACAGGCTGCTGATGGTGCCGGCTTCCCTGCTCAGTATTACTGATGTGCTCGGGAGGGATACTGCGTTATCACTGTGACCCATCAAAAATGGATTTACACCAAACAGAGTGGTTTCAAACATGGGATTAGCACGTGCCAAAGTTCATAGGCATGGAAATGCACTTAAGGAGATAAATACATGGCCTTAGTTTTAGGTTCAGTCTTGAGGAAAAAAAAAAAAAAGTCCTATGGCTGCGGAAAACCCTTTGAACAACCTAAAAGTTGCAGCCTCGCCTTCACAGGGAGGCAGAGCTGGTGGCCCCGTGCAGGAGCGGCGAGTTCCTGCCCTGCCGGTGGGCCGGGGGCGAGATGGCGAGCGGTCGGCACGCCTGGGGCTGCCCTGATGTACCCACCGGCCACCCCAGCCTGGGGAGCAGCACCGGTTGGAGGTCCTGCAGCCGGGAGGATGGGATGTGGCAACCCCTGTTTCAGCTGGAGGTGGTCATAGCCTCTGTCCCCTGCTTGGACCTGCCTCTAGTCCGAAAAGCTGAAACGTGTCTGGAAGCTGAGGTTTTGTCACCGAACCCTGTGCAGGTCTGTCTCTAGTCCCTGGCCTGCTCGGGGTGACGCGGTGGAGCTGTGGCTACTACGTGGTTGTTCAGCTGGTGGTCTGTGGTGGCATCTCAGCAGGCACACGACAAGCCAAGCAAACCACCACCAAGAAAACCCACCTCACTTTAAGAAGTGACCCCATCTCAGACAGTATTTTTGCTATCAGGGAACTTCTCTGAGCCCTTTATAAGCAAAAAAAAAAGGCTTATGTTTTTCAGGGCGAAGCGTGCTCGGGCTCAGCTCCGTGGCCAACGCGTGAGAAGAGCTGTCGGTGGCTCCTGGGCGCTGACCCTCTGCTCGCGCCGCTGGGGCGGTGGTGCAGAGAACTGGCCTGATTCTGCTCTCCCCTGCCACCACCTTAAATTAATCAAATCCTACAATTTAAATACTCATGAAAGGGAGAGCATGGTTGGACCTATGTGTTTCTCCTTCCCTCTTTGTTGTCCCTCCCGTTTTACACGTGTTTCTGGGAGCAAGGGGAAAACAGTGATTACAGCAAATTACAGGAGGCTGGGAGTAGTGGTAATTAACAGGTAATTATCAATAAACAATTTAACCACAAAAGCTCGGATCCCACCTACCACTCCTCAACAATAAAATCAGGGGGAGGCCGCTGGACAAACAGGCCGCGGGGAGCACAGCCAGCGCCGTCACTGCACATAAACAACGCCGTGCCCAGAGCTAAACGGAGCCCGGCGCCCGGTGACCACGGTGGAGCAGGAAAGAAAAGCTCCCGGGGCCGAAAACATAATACAAAACCCCACAGCGGTCACAGTTTGAAGAGTCAACCTCAAACCGCCCGCAGCTTATTGCCGCCCCAAATAAGCAGCTCATAAACAACACGCCAAGCCCAACGTTTGGCGTCTTTAAGGAGAAGAAAACAAATGTTCCCGTGCAGGTGGGCCCGGGCACACGTCCTCGCGTCCCCATCCTTCCTGTTATTGACTTCTGACGGGGCAAAGCCATCCCCTGCCTATGTGTGCAAGTTGCGTTATGTTTCTTTTTTCCTTAAATATGACCATAATGATCTTAAAGGGATGACACCACTTGTTAGCCGTGCCGCGTTGCCTAACTATCTTCATCCTGCTTCCCTCGCAGTGAGTCAGGCCGTTTGGCTTCTGAAGGGATTTAGGTGAGGAGAGCTGAATTAAATGAAGGAAGGATAAGCTGAACACAGAGTATGTTTTTTGCAAGGTAATCTAATATTGTAAATTAATGCAATCAAAAGCATTTGGATTTTTGTTTTTTATAAAGTAATATCAAAATATTTTGTAAAAATGGTAGAGTGGATCTTTGCATTGCCCAATTATTATTTACATGGCAACTGCTGTGCTAAACAGTTGACACGGTTCCATGTTTAGATTTTCACTTAATAAACCATATGCTGCTGAGTTGCTGGAACATATTTAAAAATAGAGAGGGATGATAGTTTAATTTGATGCTTTTATTTTTTGTTGTGCAAAGGAAGCTCCCAGCGTGTTTGCCCTGACTAATGTGTCTCATCCGCGTTGTCAAGCTTCCTCCAGCCCTACCCCACCTACCCTAAGATCTGCTCCCCGGCCAGCTCTGAGCCAGCAGCAGAGACTGCGTTGTGTCTGCCTATTTTTTCCTTTAGCTTGTCCATAGCCTGCTGTTTTCCTGAGGTTCTTTAGTCACTGCTGCATTTTCTTAGATTTCCTTAATTCTACTTTTTTTTGGAGAATCCTAGATCTTCTAACAAACCCTCATGCTGTGTCTCCTAGTAACTTAAAAGTAATTAAGCAAAAAGTAAAGATTTTAGAGATCTATCATTTAATTTGAAATTACATATGGATTTAATGGAGGGGGAGGAAATGGTGCTTTGAGAGATTAGTTCTTAAATTTTGATTTAAGAACTGAGTTATTAGCTGAAATAATATGAAGTGGGGCTGCTTTTTTGACCTTTCTAAAGTCTAGCCTAGTCAATTATTACAGCGGAGCAGGGAACCAGAGAACAGCTTTGAATCAGTCAGACCCAAACTGATTTAAGTTTGCATGGGGTCGAATAAGACATTAGTTAAAAATAACTAATGTATTCTTTGACCTCCGTAATGAGAAAGGACATTTACAGGTTTTTCACTATACATCTGATCCTGTTTATTCCATTTCATGATTTAATGATGGACGGGACATTCTAGTTGAGGTCGAGATAATATAAAAGAATTTTTAGTCTCCAGCATCTAAGTATTGCTTCAGTTGTGCACTTTGTCCATCATCTCGTATCACGTGTATTTTGATGCAAGATCAAATAAGAAAGAAAACCAAGGATCCCAATTCTGTAATGAGCAGAAGCGGTGGGGCTCCTGCCTCCACGGGACCTATTTTAAGAGCAGTAGCCAGGTTTATTGCTGATAAAACCACTTTATCGTTGTTTTTCAGACAGAATTAGGAAGGCAGGATGGCTGGAATGCTCCTTCCTCCTGGGACTTTAATTATCTTTCTCTTCTTCCCTCCCTGAGCACATCTGTGCTGCGGTGGGGGCAGAAACCTAACCCACAACCCGTGCGAGCCGTGTGAGGGCAGCTAAAAGCAGATTAGTTCCCCATGCACTGGGGAGAGAAAATTTCTGCAAGGTATTGGCTGAATGGGGGCGAAATCGGGTGGCAAAGAGAGCGAGCAGTCGGGAGAAACGTGCAGCAGTGGGAGAATGAACCGAGGATGAAAGGAAAAGGGAAGGAGAATTCACGCCAGGTAACGCAGAAAGTTTCGTGGCAGTTCAGAGGTCCCAGCTTTGGCTGTTTCTCCTGTCTCCAAGCCTTTCCGAGGCCAACAGGCAGGTGCCTAGGCCACAGGCCCCAGGCGCCCGTTTTGCCCACAGACAGCGATACGTCCTGCGCCAGAGGCTTCAGGACCGCTGTCTGGAGGCTCAACCCTGCACTTTGCATGGGTTTTCTCAGGGTGTTCTTGCTCCTCTGGATATTACAGTCTTCATACGACAGAAAACAACAAGTTATTTCAAAGTTTTATGCAGATACGCCCAACTCATTGTCACCTTGTGTTCAGCCAATGTGGTTGTTTTGGCCCGGTGGCGTGCCAAGGCTGGGTAGCCCTGCTTTATGTATCCACCTTTTTCTGCCGCATAACATGAGAGGGTGCCTTTATAACTAGTATATTCTGTGCTGTGTAAAGAAAACATTAGTATGTCAAGTTTCCAGAGACTTTAAAATAGGCCAGCTGGCTTTTCAAAGCGCACAGCTTGAAACGGTCGCTTCCATTTTCGACGGACGGGCTCTGCAGCCGAGAAGAGCATTGATTAAATTGACCAGAGTCCAAGGCCGGCAGAGAACATAACACAAAGCGACTCCGCACAGGAGCCAGCAGAAGATTGCTGACGTACACGCGGACAGAGCATGAGCCTTCTTTCCCCTGTGCTACAGCGTTTATCTTAAAATACTATGCTTCCTTAATATGATCTCCAGAAAGATGCACTAGCTTTCAGCATTAAATTTGCTCAGCAATTTAAGTTGCATTTCATCGCTCATACCTGGTTCATGTGTAAATGACAGGCCTTATTCTCCAAAGCATTCTCATGCTCTGAATAATGCAGTTTTCAGGAATAAAGGCTGCTCGTATGATTAAGCACAAATATAAGGCTTTATTTCACTAAAGACATGGTTGTCACACATGACTATATTTAATCAAGTGGCTTCCATGATATTTTCTTTCCTTGTCTTCAGTGAATCCTTTCGTAGGGACATATTCATGTTGATGGGAGTGAAAGAGTAAGGAATTTATTTGCGTCGTCTTTCCTGCCCATTGGCTTTGTGCAGCGCCTAGGACAGTAAAGCCCCAATCCTGCAAGGCACTGAATCCCTCAAGTGCCATTTAAAATACATGGGAATATAGGATTTTCATCATGTTAAAAGATAAGATCAGAAAGGTGTCATCAGAGAGAAAGAAATATTATCAGTGCAGCAATACACAAAGATGGAGGCAGCTCTGTAGGGCAAATGAACCGTGTGCTTCAAGAGCATCCCTGTGAACTCTCCTAAGCTCACCAGAGGACACCTCCATCAAGAGCAGGAGTCACCTGAACATCCTGTGCTTTGGGGTGCAACGTTAACGTGGTGGTCCCCAGAGCTTCCTTCAGCTTTTCGGCAAAACGAAACTGCTAAGTGAGAAAACATAATGGTTTTGCAGGCTAACGAGCGTGTCTACACACTTGCCACTGGATCCGAGCTCTTCTTCGCCTGCATCCTTTTACACATAATACCCTAGGTAGCAGCGGGGTTGCATAGGTGGGAAGAAGGGCTGAGGCTCAAACAATAGTTTTGCACCTGAAACATCTATTAGTTCTGATTGTCCCCAAATCAAACTAATCCAATGTGTTTCCTCCCATTAGTTTCTTATAGTGTTATTTTTTTTAGTTATGTTTTTAAAGCCTTCCAGCAGCCTGAAAACAACTGGTTGTTTTGGAAGCAAAACACCTCGGTACTTACTGTAATTGGAAATATGTAAAATTGTATGCCTTTGGAGAAGGAGCTTAACTGACAAAGGACTGAGCCTCATCCTGATCAGTGGAAGTGATTTCTGAAAAAAACAGGCAGGAAAAGATTTCCTGTAGTTAACAGCAATAAGGGAGAGGAACTTTAAAAACAACTCTCTATTTGATAACTATAGAAATCTAGCTAAGTCTTAGGGATTTAGCCAGAGAACATATTGGTTCCAGCAGACGATGGTAAAGTTAATTAAGGATGATTAATGGAGCATTTTCCTTCCAATGATATCTGTGACAGAACAAAGCTGTCTGAGGCTTGTCAAGCAGAATTTGAGTTGAATGAGTATTTATGTGATCAAATCTGAAGGGCTGCCTCTTGACAGAGCAAGGATTCATCAATCAATTGCGCTGGCTTGCAGTGGTGGGAAATTGGTCTATCAGCATAGCTATACTCCCATCCCCCATTTTTTCATTCAATCATCCCTTAGGCTACAATGCATCTTTAGCTTTTACCTCTGACCACCTTAAGGGCTATCAGAGAAAAGTAAAAGCAAGAGCTAAAACATCTATTATAGTGGTTATTTCTCAGCTGTACTCATACAATTGATTTCTTTTAAGCAGAGGTCCAGGCACTGTAAAGCGATACAAGCCTGTTCAATGAATTAATTGGTTTTAATAAAAGTTTAGCTTTGAGCATGAAGAATATATAGTGCTCCCTTACTAGAAAGTCTCCCATTAGGGAAACCACCCGCACAAAAGGCAGTGGTTGTCTCTTTATCCTTCTGTCCTCATCATCATCGCTTTGTTTAAATAGGCAAGATCTTTAATTTAAAAGAAAAGGGGCACCATCCGTGCTGTGGTTTCTGCTCTTTTAATTGTGCATCGGTGCATGGGAGGGGAGCGCTGGCCGCGTGCGCTCGCACGTGGGCAGCCCTTGCATCCCCCGGGATGTAAGTCATGCCAGGATTTGGCAGAGGAACGGAGCAGTTGTGTGATACACAAATATCCTTCGTATTTAATTAATACCTCAGTTGCTTTCACTGCTGTAGAGGTTTCATGGAACTAACCAAGAGTAATGCGAAATGATGCGTATCTCCCGGGCTTTTGTAACTGTCTGTCTCTACTAAGCATGAGCCCTTCCCTGCAAAACTCTCTCCAAAGCAAAGCCTCAGTCCTGCTCTGTGTCAGGACAGGGGCAAGTAGCCTGTTTGTTTCAGGGGACACAGGTTTAGCTCCAGTTTCTAACCCTCCACCCAAATAATTTTTGGTTTAAATGCCAGGTGCTCGAGCTTTGTTCTTTTGTGCCTTCACCTAGCAAAGGACACAAGTGGCATTTGAGATACAAACACCGAGGGGGCATTAAACACCTCTCTCTTTAGCCATGTGAAACACCGTCCTTAGACATCTAGTGTACATTAGTTATCTGTTGTTCATCAATTTAAATTGTTCATCAGTTTTAAAAGATAGGCACCTCTTGAGGGCAATTTACCCAGTTTCTTTTAAATACCTACATTAGGGTGCTGAGAGTGGCATTCGAGAAGGACTGATCGCTCTCCATGGGCTACAAAGGAAGCTTGGATGTCTCCTTTGGACTACACACCTCCCTTTTAAATGTGTAAAGCTGACAGTGGAAATAAAATCTGTGAGATGTGGATTGCTTGCTTTGGCGCAGTCATAAGCTCAATAGTTTGTCACCCTCCTCTGACTTGCACACTAATGTTCCTTCTTAAATTACTGGTTGAAATCAGGTTTCTAGAACTTCTGTGAACTGGAAAATAGAAGTTCTGGCTGGTAATAATTTCAAGGTTTGGTACCTGCTCATGCCATCTCAGCTAGACCAGCCATGAGTTAGGGGGAATAAAATCGAGACCCAAACCTGCCTGTTCGCGTGCTTTACACAAAGGAGCACAGAGGAGAAAACAACAGCACTCCAGGGTGCCTTGACCTGAGGAGAAATAGCTCCTTCATAGGCTCTCCATACTTTTTCCTGCAGGTTTCCATACCACAGTCTACCCCTGAAAGGAAATATCTTCCTTGTGTATGCAAATCTTACACACTTAAACCCAAAGAGGTCTGTAAATGCAAATAAGTTCTCTAAACTTTATTAGTTGGCCCAATATGATTATTGTTGAGAGCATTTCTTTCCACCACTAGAGAATACTATTTTGTATGTGCAAGCAAGCTTAGAAACCAAATGTCTAAATATTTAACCAATGTTATTTCAAAGAATTTCGTTATTTATCTTCTTTATGATTTATATTATCACATTCCCTGTCTGTAGTTGTGGTTTATCATAAGCAACCCATCTGCTGTAACAGCCAAATTGGAACATTCATATAAGATGCGTTCCGATATCATAAACATGACAAAAGATAGATTACATTTAGTCTTTCTCCATGTTTAACCAGTTTAATTTGTTTCCTATGCAGAAGAGGCTCTAAATTTACTTAATATATGTTAGCACTTAGGAACATGGTTAGGAACATGACTAGGGTCTTAACCTATTCGTAAATAAATGGGAAGCTTCCTGTCTGAGTAAAAGAAAGAGAGAGAATTTATGTCAAACAATCAGGAATTTAATACATAGTGCTCTATTAGGATGTCCAGTTTGTGTACATACTCTTAAGGCATGATTACGAATAACTTCACTTCTTATAAACAATGTGACTGAAGAAATTACTCACAGATACAACAAAAAGGGAAAGAAAGGTAGGAAGTTTTAGCTGCAGCCCATAAAGGAATTACTTTCCCTGAAAAGGTTAAAAACTTGCGCATTTATTTTTGTTGCCATAATATTTGTCTTTGCAGGTTTAGCTTTCTTAAGAATCCCAAAGAAGATGCTGCGCTGGGAAAGATTTTAGTGACCCGGGTTCAAAGTCATATCATAGATCCAACATTTTCTCCGACAGCTTTGGTTTTAAAGTAACCCTAATGCCGGACTAAATCTGTGAAGTGACTGTCCATATTTATATCACTCTAGAGAGAGCTTTTAGTGATTACAGGGTTGATCCTGCAAACTGTTGAATGCATTCACCTTCTGTTGACTTCAGTGGAAGCCAAGGGTCCTCAGCGAGTGGCCAAGAATGCTCAGCACCCTCAGGACCTGGCCCTGTGTGGTTTTTTGCATGGAAAGGTCAAGTAGAGGGCTTTTCATTTCAAGCTAAAGAGTCATTCATTTTTCTCTCTTAAGGTAAAAGTCACATGATTAAAGAGTGTGTGATTAACTGTTAAGGAAACAATGTCCATAATGATATATAAAGGTGTTCCTTCCAAAAGTTACGGTCGGATTTTTTCAGAGGTGTTAAATATGTGGTGGTCCAATACCATGCAATTCATGAATACTAAAAATAAATATAAGCTTATTTCTGCGATGGTGATTTACTACTAAGCAATTTTGAGCAAATATATTCACATTATACGATATGAATACAAATCAAACATAACTGAGCTGGCCTTTATGAGAATGAAGTGTCAGAGCATTTGAAAATATGTGTAACGCCAAACTTTAATCTTTTTACCAGCACATTAATATTGTAATTGATTGCTCTGTGTTCCTGAATGATTAAGGCTTTGATATGGACTTGTCCATTGCAAGGATTGCACCCCTTCCAGAGGTATCCGGCATTCACCGCCTTCCCATTCGGCATACTATTGGTCTGCTTTGGGTTGATAAAAGAGCTTGTTCTGTTGCAAAGTCCTTGCCTCCAAAAAGCGTTAACACAAGAGACGTAAAGAGAAAGCGAGAAGGAATTGTGGGACTAACAAGTTGCACATGTGCCGTCGCGAGCATCAGATGGGCTTTCGTGCACCTCCTCTCTAGTCGGGTCATTTTCTTGGAACGCCGTTCCTGAGGTGGAGACTTCGTCCCCGTTTCTGTATGTGAAGTATTTTATACACTATTGGCACGGGGAAAAGTAATGGATAAAACTCTGGGGTTCTTATTACAGCAGAACTGCACTTGCTCGGATAGGAACGTGGCACCAGGCCCACTGATGTTAGCTGAGCTCATAACCCTCCTATGCGAGCAAACGGTTAATTCAGTATTTGTTTCAGTCTTTAGTCCAAATGATTTGGAGACTTCACCGCCAGGGCAGCAGACGCTAGGACCTGTGTGCTAGGCGGCGAGCAAAAAGGAGACACAAAGACGGTTCTCGCTGTAGGACCTTGCAGTGAAAGGTGTCATTAATGGATGTGTATAAGCAGAGAGAAGAGGAAGCCAAGGCTTGTCGTCTTGACAGGAGTTTTAGTGTACCATGAGACTAATCCCTGTGAAGGGTTTTGTCGGGATGAATTCCAGGACAAATTTGAAGAAGAGTTTGAAGGAACGCCACGAGAGAGCTGGGGGGGGGGGGGTACAGGGGGACCCTCCCTGGCGGGGAGGGCAAGGCTGGAGAAGATGCAGGGTTTCCAGGGGTGCGACAGTCGTGTGTTAATTAGAAGTGGGAATCAACATTGCATTTTTAAATGGTGATGGCACATAGTGAGGGGATAAACCAGAGTGCCCTGGAAGTGAAGGCAGCAGGTTTTTCTTGAGATGGAAGTGACGGAATAAGAAAATAACTTTAGCAGCAATAAAAGCTCAGAGAATTTCAGCCCTGATAATAAAGGCCTCTGAGATCTTCTGTAATCCTGGATAGTTCTCCTCACAAACTGGCTATAGTATAACTACTTAGGTTTTTGTTACACTTCGAGCCAAAGCGTGTTGTATTGGTAATTAAAATGATGATGACGGTGATAAAAACAAGTACCTCATATAGGATATTTTAAAAGATGGACAGAATGAAATGAAGCAAAAAGAAAGGAGGAACTGTCTGGAAAGACAGGAATGAATTATGGCCACAGAAAACTAGCTATCTAGTTAGGTTAATCCCAGCCTTGTTCTGCTCACCTAACTGACAGCACAGTTTAACACGCCGCTGGCGCTGTTCTGATGCTGAAAGATGAACCAGCTTTTTATAAGCCATCCCCCTCAGACAGGCTTTCCATTGCAATACCAACTGGCTCTTTCTGTTTCCTTGATCCCATTTTTCTTTCCTTAAAGCGAGTGTGTTTATTGGGACCGGTGCAATGGAAATTCCACTTACTGTTTATATCTGAGGTTTCTCTTCCCTCCTATATTTCCCTGAGAATCAGAGCAGAATAGATTCTTGCTCCACACCCATGGCTTTGCCTTTCTCCTTTTCTGAATTATTTTCCCGGACTGCATTTCCATGGAGCAGCTGTTTGTATTTAAAAACCACCTGCACAAGTAGTTCTGTTTTCAGTGGAAGAAAATGTCACTTGTAAAAGGAAAAAGCCCTAAGGTGCTGGAGTCCTCTCGGAGTTTTAATTTGATGCGTATTTTTTCCTACTGATTGATGAACGTTCAAAGTGTAACTTTAGCCCTTGTTAACTAATGCAAACGGGTGGTGCTAACAGTCATCGTCTGGGACGGTGACTCACCCCCTGTGAGGAAGGAGGTTGGTTTTTCACCGTCGGCAGGAAAATCCCGGGTCTCGCGATTTCGGCAGAGGATAGATCGTGTGGAGATGGAGAAAAAGAGGTAGCGTGTCCATAGAGAGTGGGACCGCTGAGCACAAGGTGGCTGCTCTTGCATGGTCGGGCAAGGACAGAGGAGATAGTGTAGGATGTAAGAGCAACCCAGCACTTAGGCACTGGTGAGAGAGGAGCTGCTTGTTATAGTGGCTGCTGTAAGGAGTTAGAGTCACCTTGACCAACGGGAGGAACTTCCCGGGTGCCTCTGGGATGGTGTTAGCCCAGCCCACGCTGGATTATCTGCAGGCAGAGGTACAGCCCCAGGCAGATACTAATCTCTTCCTGGGCCATGGAGGCCAGTGTGACAGAGTGCTTGTCTTTTTTACAAGCACGCAACGCTATTTACTGCAGGCCAGGCAAACCTGGATTTTCAGTGGTCTGATTTCACTTCGATCTCGACACTGTACACGTGCTCTGAAATTGAGTCTGCTTAAGTCCTACCTTGACATCCAGCAACCTAAAGGTAAGGACGTGCAGCGCTGGAAATCCTGCTTCTCTTCAGAAGTAGCAGTGGCTTCTCCTAAACATGAGTCCTGGAGCAACCTCCTTGCCATAGGGAGCTTCCTTGCCCAAGCTAGTGCTCTAGTAAACTCAGTAGAAATGCAGTGGTTACTATGCAGATACCTGGATGGCTGGTGTCTGGGTTTCTGGTATGTGCCTGTTTTGACCAAGAGTTGTAGAAAACTAGAGGAAATGTTTATATGTGGCACATCTGAATTTGCCCCAGTGTTAAAAAGAGTCGTTATTTATCTCTGTTTCAACCTGACTTACCCATCCAAAGCTTACCTGCATGGTCTGAACTAGTCTTCTAGGCTCCCAAAGTGTGGGAGCTACTCACTGATGTGTGTATCACTCGCTTACCTGAGAAAGGGATGAGGTACCTATCGATGGACTGAAGAGGGAGCCTAGCTGATGTTTTGATCACTAAAGTTAGGTGAGGTGAATTGCCTCTGTGAACAGCCCCGCACATTTGCTGGGAGTGGCTATGGTGGACTGGCTGTGGAGAAGAAATGAGTAAGGACATCAGAGAGAAAAAATCTTGCACTCATGTAAAGCCCGTGGGAATTTTGGGGACTTTTCGGGAAGGACTCCTGAAGTTTAATGGGAAGTGATAACGTTGTTTCACAACCAGTGCTAATCTTGAGGAATCAAGGTTTATATTACACTTGCGTATTAGACCTGGGTGTTTGTGAAGGAGTCGAGAGTGGCAAGGAGTGGTCCCCTGAGAATTTCCAGGCTTGGAGGAAAGCCCTGTTTGCTTTGCCCAAGTACCCTCCTTCAGCCTTTCTCTTACTACTTTCTAATCCAGTCCCACCTCCTACGCCACAGCCTGGTTTATCTTTCCTAATGGCTTTATTTTTCTTCTCTTCTCCTCTTTTTGCTCATTCTGGCCTGTGAAGCATACTTACTCTCCTTACCTGTTTCCCTTGCTACCTGCCACAGCTGAAGAGCAACACACAAGGGAGTGATGCCCACAGGTCAGGTGGTCCTGGGCTCCCTCTCCTTTGGCAGAGGATTCCTGCAGTAGCACTGCAGGATTGGCCACAAAAGCCTTCTTGTGGCCTGGGGACTGTCCCCTCCCTCAGCTACGCTTGTGCACCCTTCATTGCCGTGTCTGTTCTGCACAAGCAGGGTGACATCAAGGGCAGAGAGGGGTATGAGGAGCCCTAAAGGCTTTATGTAAGATGGACCATTCCCCAATGCATGTGCGGAGTAAGCCCTTGACATGTGAACGGGAGCACGTGCTTGCTTTTCTCCCCTTCCAAGCCTTGACTCCCGTGATTAAAAATGGCAGGAATGTGTGGCATTATCTTAGTTCAACCTCATTCTTTCTGAGTGTTAATAATACTTCTGCTTTCAAAGAGCCAGTCGGAATGAGTCCGTGAATTCTCACAGCTCTCCTCCAAAGCACCAAAGTGGTTATTGCTGTCTCCACTTCGCGGCGTGGGATGCTCACATGACAACGGGCCCCATGAGACCAACAGCAGCACACAGTGAACTGTGGCTCTCAACCCCTGCTGAGGCCGTTAGACAATGATTTCTTGCTGCATACCTGGCACTGTATCTCCCCCGACCAAAGAGATGGTAGCAGGTCATTTAGGTATCGGATTATGAAAACAGTAGCACCGAGAGAGGTAGCAAACCGAGAAATAAATTGTACCAGTGTTTGAAGAGATTCACGTCAGTGGTCATAGAGACATATCTCTTTAGAGGTATTTAGGACTTCATGATTAGACTTGTTCATTCCACCATCGGAAAAATCTAAATGGTTTAAAGAAACTGTCACTAGCTCAAAATCTGCATCAGCAGAAGCCAGGCTCTCTGCATGCCCTAACAAGAAGGCTTTTGAAGGGGCAGCAAACTTCGGATTTGGGTCCTTTTGCAAATTGTTCAGCTGGCTCCCTTGCCTCCTGGACATTTCATCTCTTTATCAGCAGCTTCTCTGTGTCCATACACAGCATGGCTGTATACCCCAACTGGCCTTTATGTATGGCAGTTGAGCTCTTTCATTCTCGATGCCAGTTAGACTCAGTTGCAATAAACTGGAAATCTGAGAGGTCTTGGCATAAAATGGTTTATAAAGGCCTTGTAAATGGCTTGTGCAAAAAATTTTCCAAATGGAAACAGCACTGAACCTTAAGTTTAAAGAAGCTTAGATAGGAAAGAGAGGTACACATATGCCTTTCTACCTCTGTGGGTATATTGTAAATGCCAGACAATGGAAAACCAGTTAAAAAAGAAAGAAAGTCTGAAAGCAAAGAAAATAATTGGGAAGTTAGGGTTACTTTCTTTTTGGCCTGTATGTCAACTGAGACCCAGCAGGCTGTTCATACACAACTGATTTTAGCATAAAGGCCGCTGTTAGGTGGTGCTTGTGAAAGCATTTGATGTTCTGTATCAGTCAAAGCTGATCTCATCGTATAAGTCACAATTGCTGGGGACTGGCAGACACCTCTGTTGGCATTTTGGAAGGGCTGCCTAGGCATAAAACCAAAACCATCTTCTCCCACTCCGAGTGGATCTTGTCATGCCTTACAAAGCGGCGAAGTGCGTGGTGGAAAGCATGCTGCTGGCATCGGGGTCACCGTGGCAGCCTGGAAACTTCCCTAGCTGCTTAGGCAGGAACGTTGTATGCGCATCGGGGACACGCAGGCATGGCAGATGGGCCACTCTTTTAGCAAACTTTTGAGATGATGAGGGGTTACTGCCAGGATTATGTGGATTAGGAGATCTTGCCTCTTCTTAATCTCCAAAGATAGTTTGAACTTACTTTGCAAAGTAAGGATTGAAAACACGAGGCCATGATTACGTGAGCAGGCTTTAAAAGGTATTCAGAGCCAGGCAAGGAGGCCGAGGGTCAGGTGGATTTACGAAATGGCTGAATGAATCTAACGCATGGATGGCACCCAGAGGAGAGCCCTGCTGTCCTTTCCCTTCTGCTTCCCGGACACTTGAGCTGGCCCTTGTCTGAGCTAGCGATAAGCCAGTTCAGGCAGAGGAACTCTCAAAAAGCTAACCTTAAAAAAGTCGATAGTTTCCTGCCAGATTAGCTTCCTGAGCTGGCTTCCCATGGGCTCAGATAAGCAGCGGAGCCGGCACAATGGCGAGGGCAGGAATTCGTGGCCAGGAGCACGGGGCTAGCGGGACGGGCCGGAGGGCTGCGGTCACCCTGCGACACAGCCTTCCCCGGCACAGCCGGGAGTTCGAGCCAGTCTCGAGCTATCAGCAGAGTATGTCTGTAGGTAAGAAGGAAATGCATGTGGAGTGTTGGCTGTTTTAAAGTCCTTCCACATCAGTGGCTTTGCTAGTAGTGCAAATGCGAGGGTGCCTGCTTTCAAGAGGGTTTCTGATCGCTGCACTCCACTCGCAGCAGCAGCACTCACAGCCCCTCAGAGCAAACCACGGCAAACGGGCAAGCGCTCTCGCTCGAGAGGGTGAGTGTTTCGTACGCTTAGTGGCCTCGAGAAGAATGAAGCACCCAGACAGATAAAGGCTCCAGGCCCGAGATCTGGTGGCAGGGCAACAGAGAGGTCCCCAGGAGAAGAGCGGGCCAGGTAGCTCTGAACCGTGGCAGCTGTCCTCGGGTAGGTGGCATCAGTCTACAGGACTGACAAGGGCACTGGTTTCGTGTTTATATATAAACACACAGATGCAAAACCAGAGTTAAATATTTGCAGGGTAAAGAAATGATTTCAGTGTTAAGGTTTCCTTAACAAATAGCAGGCAAATCTATTGTTACTCCTGTAAATTCCTCGGTCTTTCTCAGCCTTCGCATTCGTTATCTTTCTATATCCGTATACTGCTAATCTCTGAGTATAGCAGCTTTATTTGTGTAGATGTTATTGTGTAGATACAATTTCAAATGTTATAGTCATTTCTAAATGTCATAGCAACCACATAGCAAAGAGAAGCAGTTCTGTTAAACCCATGCAACTAAAAGCTGAACAAGTTGCAAGTTTTCACAGCTAATTTGCTAAAGGATAGTCACTTGTTGAAGAAATTACCATATAATGTCTAATAACAACAACCGACAGTCTGGCTGCATACATTTAATGAAAAGGAGGGGAGAAAATGCTGCAGAGTTGCCACTTTGGAGCATAAATTCGGTTTGTGACCACTCGCGCGATTTCTGTTGTCGTCTGTTCAGGCAGAACTCATCTGGGACACCTCAGCAGGCAGGTGCTCCAAGTGTATATATAAATTCATCTTCGTAGTGGCCACTTGTGCCACAACAAATGTCATTCTAAACAAACTTTCTGCTACAGGCTGTGTGGGAAATCGTCATTTCACACATCATTTAGAGGACATCACAGTGAATCTCAGGCAACCTGACTATGATAATTCGCTACTGAAATTACCTCTATTTTTAGCACTTTGACACAAAGAATAGGATGTAATTCTTCTAAACACTGGGGCAGTAAGTTGTGGTGCTCAACGCTGGGAAAAGAACAACTTGTAGTGCAAAGCCTGATCATTATTTCTCATGTGAATTTCACAAAGTAAATCACCATGTATATGCTGATACTTTTATTTCTGTATATGCTGATACTCTTATTTCTGTATATGAGCAATGAAAATCACATGTACGGCCTGCTCATTTGCTTGTTTATTAAAATTCAGCTTGCTGGGCTCGAGGTCTGCCCAGAGATCCTTCTCTCTTCTCTCCTAGCCTATACAGAAGAAATACAGGAGATGGGATCTCCAAGATCCTTGCATGGTCAGGGCGGATATATAACTTTCTTTTTATTAAGGCAGTTGAATTTGGTGGGTCCTTTCAGCTGATTTCCTTCATGCGTTGGCTGTAACCATGCAGCCCCTCGTAGTTGTCCAGGTGCTGCAGACAGAACTGATTTTCCTTGGTGTATTTTTGGAAGGGCTCCATGCTTCTGAGACACAACTTCCCCACCCTTCAGCTTGACTTATTTGCAAATTATTGCCTTAAGCGTATTTTTAGCCAGGCAGAATTAACTGTAAGTATCCTTCCTTGTTTCCCGCCCACATGTTCAAGGTGACTATTCCATATCTTGTCTTGCTCATGATCCTCTCCTGCATCGCCTAGCGCTCCAAGGTGTAAAATGACAAGGCAATAGCATGCTCTGTAGCACGCTCTTTCCCTTTTGACCTAAATTTTCACTGGTACTTTGGAATCCGTGCCACTTTAGATATAAATCAGTGCTTTTGGTTCAGTGTGTTCCTGTTCCAGTGCTTTTGAAAGGGTGTGAACAGTCACATATTTATTTAGACTTGTGCCTTATAAAGTACATGGCTGTGGTGACAAGCTCTTTTGAGATGTTTGTTTTACAGCATTATTAAATAGGCTGACACCGGCTAACACCAGCTGATGAGCTCAGCTATGAAATTACAATAACGTGAGAAAAGAAACTGCAGAAGAGAAATCATAACTCACGATGATGGGACAGGAAAGCAGGACGGTCACTGTCCAACAGCCTCTGCTGCCTTGCGGCGTGTGACAAAATGCAGCTTGCGCCCGGTTTAGGGAGCAGTGCCCCTTTCAAGCAACAGGAGCTCTGTGCAAATACCTGTTTTATAACATGTTTGTCACAAAGCAGCATGGGCTGTACATCAGGTAATGTTCTCTCTCTGACTGCTAAACAAACAGTTGAATTGTTCCCCTTCTCTCTAAAGGCAATCAGGGTTTTACTGCTGCCCTCAGTGAGATCAAGATTTCACTACGGAAGGATTTTAAGTCGCTGCTCTGCACTTAGAGCATTTGCTTCTCGTGACTTTACAGTGATTCTCTGTCTGTAAGATCCTGTTGTCATCTTTGGCCAGACTGTGACATCTCCTTCTATGTGCTCCTTTATGTCCAGAGGTTGCCAGACATATCCTTAGTAGTTAACTCTTATCACTGGTGGCTGCTTTGAAATTTTAGGTACAGATATCTCAGAATGAAAACTTTTCACACTTCAGAAACTCAGATTTCATATTACGTGTTTCTGAAATGCCCTTAATTTCTTCTCTCTTAAAAGTGTCATATTCCACACATCAATTCTCTCTTTCCCCTTGAGAATTTAGCATCAAAATACTGCCTTCACTTTTGCCCTTTCTGCCTTGTCTCTCTGTCCTAGAAACCTTCTTCCAGGTGTTGCTATTTCACATCTAATCATGGGCTTGTCCCTGCGACACAAGCTGTATGCAAAACACGTATATGTAACAGGATTCCCTTCCCTGAAAGGAAGGAGGCCCCACCGGTCTCAAGAAACCAAGTCCTCCTGTGGATATCTGTCCTACCTTAACGTCAGGAATGAGAAGTGCGTGCTTAGCTGAGCCCCATATCTGGCCTTATGCCTTAGTGTCATGCTCTTCCAACTACACAGCAAAGGAATGAAGCTCACTTTACAATTAATTGCTTGATTTTTCTCTTGAATGGTACTCTGAAAAGATGTATCAACACAAATCTTTCCAAGAAAATTGGAATTATGGAATTTTAAAATGTTGTTTGCAAGGCTAGCCTGCTAGGGGATAGGATGCTGGGATGTGTGCAGTCCATGGCCCATGTTCTCCCTGGGTTTGCAGCAGCCTCGCTCCGCTGGCTCCAGTGGAACGACATCCGTTAACATCATGGGAAAGTGCATTCCCACATCTGAATCTTGTAGGCTTCAAAGAAGCAGGCAGCAGATACAGCTTCCACTAACTGCTGTCAGAGTACTTCTTTCTAGAAATTATATTGTAAATGAGAAGCAGAAGAAAACACGCTCTTCCAGGACATGGCAGTGTTTAACTGTATGTAAAAAATACATTAAAAAATCCCTATAAACCAGCAGAGATGCCTTTAATGCAGTGCAAACAAAGGAAAAGTCGGCTGGTGCAGGCTACATCTAGTATAACCTAGAGGAGGCTCTGGAGAGGCCCATAGCCATAGGACTTCTGTGTGTTAGCAAAAATCCCCAGCACCAGGGCTCGGTGGGTCTACCCCTCAGCTCGGCACAGCCTCGCAGCAGCAACCATGTCATCCCTCCTCTACTGCACTGTGTGTCGTGGAAATGGGCTTCCACCTTGCTTTGGGGACAGTCGATGAGATCTGGGGAATGCAGAGCTCCCACCCAGAAGGGATCTTGAGGAGCCCACGGTGAGGTCTGCCCACTTCCCATTGCTGTCCTCTTCCCTGACCATAGGCCTTTCCTTTTACATAACAAAAGCCACACGAAGAAAATAATGGGCCACAATTAGTCTTAAATAGCTCTGCTCGTAAACTAAGCACAAACGTAGCAGGCCTGGGGGTCTGGCTCGCGTCTGGTGGCTTCTCAGACGCAAAGGCAGGAGCACGACGAGGGGCTCCCGCACTAACCTCTTCCGCTGCCCTGCGTGGCGGCAGGTTGGAGGGAAGCAGGGCTGGTTTGGAGGGTCGTGCTGGTCCTGGTGGCCCCACAAATACCTGCTTTTACCAGCAGGTCCCATCCGGGGCCGGAGCAGCGGCTGCCGTGGGGCCAGGTGGGCCGCGGCATCCCCCGAAGAAGCCCGTTGTGTTAAAGGGAGGAGCCGGCTGGCGGCCTTTGGCACTCGCCCAGCTGTGCAAACAACCTCGGCCCTCCTCGCCCGCGTTTTCCCGGGAACGGCCGCGGCCCGCGCTGGCACGCAGGCGAGCCGTCCGGCGAGCGCTCCCGGGGCTCGGCCAGAGTCCCTTCGGAGGACGCCAACAACAAGATGTCGCTGTCGGAGCGGCGGTGCGGCGTCCCGGCCATCCCGTGCCACTGCTAAACCCGTGAATAGCCAAATGTGCTTTTCCTAGCGTATGACTTCACTGAGCCAGCAGCGAGATAGCATCTCGTCCTTTGTGTCGGGGCTGGGTGACATTTTCTCCGTTCTCATGAAACAGGCAGCGCTGCCCCGTTACAGGACGGCAGGGAACGGCGGGTCCGGGCTGCCCGCTGCTGCCCCTCGCTGTTTGCCGAGATAAACTCCCGATAAGGCGCCGGGGCAGGAAGCGGGAGGCGTTTTTTTTGTTTCAGTGCCCCAGTGCCTATGAGGCGCGATGTTTTGGAATAGGGTTTGCAAGGGATTATTTTTGAGTACTCAGTGTACTGTTTAGGGAATGGCACTTAGCTCGGCTTTTCCTCGCTGTGAGTGTTGGGTAAGAGGGGAAAAAAATTAAGTCAATACTCGTTTTTTGTTTATTTTAGTCATTTTTAAACTTGAGCAAACACTTGGTTTTATGGATGTGTGTGAATGTGTGTGTTGTGCCTATATCTACACACATACACACATACATGCTTTTTAGATATATATGTGTGTATATATATATATATACACACACATATATGCATCAATATAGACTCCCACTATATTTAGTTTGCTATTCAGTAGTTTGGAGTGCTTGGAAAAAAAAGGAACAGTAGGAAAGAGTGCAATTACATATTAACGTGAACTCCAAGCCGAGAATGTGGAAAATGTTGGAGAAGGTCACTGACATGGCTTCAGCTGCGCCTTGTATCACAAGCCGATTTGCAAAGAGGCTGTTTTCCAAAGAGTATCGCTCCTGGTATGTGCAAGTTTTTCACTTTACAGCCTTGAGGGAGTCTGTGAGGATCCGAATCCAGCACTGAAGCTGTTGGGCTCTGCAGCACAGCGGGTTCAATGGCTGGATTTTGGCTGGGCAAGGCTGGGTCTTTCTGCCTGCAGCTTGGGCCTCTCGCGTGCAGTCCAGGCCTGAAGCTTCACTCTTCTGCAGGCTGTTTGTTGCCCAAGTACTTCATTTTCATGGCAAATATTATAAGCTTTAATGAATGAAGTCACTTTTTAAAATGTAGGACTAAGAATTATGGAAAACGGATTCTATGCTCAGCCCTCATAGCCCCTAAATTTTGGAGGATCAAATACCCACTGATTTCAACTCCAGGCTCTCAAAAAAGATGACACAGCTTGGCACAGTATTTTTATAGGTATTGATAATATTAAATTAATGAAATTCAACAAACGAGATTATATCTGAAGCATAGATTTACCCCAGAGAAGAAGGGCTGACAGTTCCACAAAGTGCCACCAAGCCTTAATTGTTATCAAATTTACGTGAAAGGTCCGTGGGTGTCATTCGGATGGAGTCACCACGCAAACCTAAAGGCAGCGTTTTAGGAACGGAGCACGCTGCTCGTCTAGGGGGAAGTCTTAAGCAGAACCCAGCCATTTGTGAGGTTTAAAGAGTTTGGTTCACTTATTTATTTTGGATTTTTGTGTTCACTTTCATCCCCTTTTGTACTTCCTTGGACAAAATCCAAACAGTCAGAGGAACTACAGAAAAGCTGTTCTCACCACAGGGAAATAATGTATTATGCTAATTCCAATTAAAGGAAATTTCTTAAACTGCAAATATAGCCTTCAAGAGAGAAATGAAAAGTGTGGAAATTAACATTCCTGCCAGATTTCCAGCTCAATTCTGCATACTCAGGGGGTTTGGGTCAGGCTCAGATAAGCATCCAAAATTTGGGGATGTTTATCCAAACCTTATTTCTGAACCTTCTAAGTTCACTCCTGACTAATCATAATGGAGTTAGCGGTAGCAGGATATGAATGTACAACATTTAGCTTAGAAATTGGCAGCTCCTCATCATTTCACAGCTAGAAGCCTTTGACCAAATATCAACTCTGCTAACCAAAACAAAATAAAATAATGCCTTAACTTGGTCTCCAGCCATACCACCTTGTGCTACAGCCCTGGAAGATCTTCCAAGCAGGGTTGGGCCGAGAGAGACTTTGGCTAGGGGACCTCCTGGGAAAATATTGATGTTCCGGGAAGTATCTCTCGTGATTCAGTAGGTGACATTTTCCCCAAGTGGGTATTGAACCAGCGTAATGGTTACGTGTGTGGGGAGCTGTTCTGGGGCATTAGAGTGACTTTCAGGGGACTGATGGGCCATTAAAGGTCTTTTCAGAAAGGCTCGGATGTTAACTCCAGGTCCACCTGAAATGCTAATGTAATAACCAACCGCTTTCCCCGCTTCTCCGCCTGGCCTCCGAGTTTCCAGCTGGAAACGGTATTGCTCCCTCCCTGCCCTGCTCCCTGCTCCAGCCCGGCACTGTTTGCCTCTTGGTGGTGAAGGAGGGGAGCTCCATGCCGAGTTGAATTTTGTAAAGTGTTTGCAGTTTTTTTCAACGAAATGGGTGGAAGATTACTGAGGTTCATGAATTAGCTTCTGAGGAGGCATGGTTTTTTTCTCTTTCTCCTGCATCTTCCTCCTGAATTCAGCAGAAATAATTGTTTACTTTCCAGCAGACCCTTTACACACCAGTAGCATAGATGTACAGCTGCGAAACTTTTTTACAGTAGCAATGTGACAGTTTACACTGAGCACATGTTTTCATCTAAAGTACAAATCGGCAACATGCTAGCTTCAAGGTAGCTTATGCTACCCATGTCACCTTTTTTTTTTTTCATTAGGCCAATGTATCGGTGAACTGCACCATGTTGTAGGCTGTTGCATCAATCTCCCGTCCCACTGACTCTTTTTTTTCTGGTTGCCTTCTCCTTCCAAAGGGAGAGGAGCAGCTCTCCGTACACTGCTTTTTTCACTTCTTCTGTTCTGAGTGCGGAGCCTGTGCAGAGAACAAACTCTCTGATCGTGCTGGATGGTATCCACGCGTAGCTACTGCTTGATTTTGAAGTGCGTATTCAGGTTAGATCGTGTGTGTCTGTGCTATAAAATCAGCTTTAACGCCACAGGAAAAGAATTCCAGAAAACCGAATCGTCGACCTGCCGTAGCAGTTGCCTCATCAGCATTTTGGTGTCCTGCGGTGGGGAAGACTACGGCAGGTCACTGCCCAAAATACTTGGTAGTTATTGCTATAAATGTCATCGCGAGGTCCATAACAATGAGACCGAGGATACTTGGAAGGAACCGAGAGAAAATATTGATTGACTGATGCTTGTGGAAATAGTTCTTGTGGGTTGCAGTCGTAGCTGGTTTTGGTTTCAGAAAAAAGCAGGAACAGCAGAAAAACTGTTGCCAAACAGTTGTGAATGAGATGGGCTTCTGCATGTTCAGGGAAAAAAAATCTGAAAATCATATAACAAATGACTGTTGATAACTGCACGAAGAACAAATGCTTTCCATCCCCAAACACTTTGCAGCATCAGTGTTTCTAAAGCTCCTATCTAGACATTAAAAAGAAGTCATTTTTTTTATTATGATTTCTGCCTTGGGCTCTGATCAGCAATGTTGTAATTTCACGTAGAAAAAAGCCAGCAGAAGCGTATGGTTACTTACCCTTCCTTCTTGTTTCCTTTTACTCTAAGTTCTTGAAAGGTCGTAAAATAGAGAAATAAAAAAGTCACCGATGTGTAGTTTTGTTAACTTTATCTTCTGAGCATTAAACATTGTTTCAGATTTCTTACGGTACATAAAATGTTTTGCCTTGCTGTATCATGTATACGGAACTTCAAAAAGTGAGTGCGACAGCTCCGTAAATGTAATGGATGTGTAATAACAGCTCTTTAGATCTCTTGTTTTTAGCATAGCATCTTTCTGCTCCTAAAGGTGCTTTTAACATGATATCTAAAGCTATTTATGAAGTCATTTATTTTTGCATGGTGATAGGCCTCGCTTTGTAATTAGCACATGCTTTCTCTCTTGCGTGTGACCCCCCCGAAATGTTCTTTAGTTTTCACTGACTCTTTTTATTTCCCTTCCCGAACGTATTAACCTTACTAACTGCCACTGCAGAGAGCCGGGTGCTGCAGCCCCCTCCAGCATCCCCTGCAAAGCGCTCGGGAAGCTGCTAGGTTAGCAGAGCTCAGTGCTTTTTGCCAGACGTTTCGAACACGACGAAGTTCTCCTGTTTGCCTTGCATCCATTCATCACGCGCGTTCAGCGGCACTTTCCAACCACTTCTGCGCCACGTCCTGCGGGCACGGGCACGGGCACGGGCACGGGCGGGCGTCGCCGGGCGGCTGCGGCAGGGATCGCGCCAGCCGTCGGGGGGTGAAGCAGAAGAAATCTAGAAAGTCAGCGGGAAGCGGCCGTGACTCCTGGCAGCGAGGAAGGCGGCCCGGGGGCTTCACCCGCGCGTGTTCGCTCCCGTGGGGGATTCGGTGGAGCTCCGCGCCCGCCCGAGAGGCACCCGCGCGGCTCCTCGGGCCGGCCGGGAGGAGAGGGGCAGAGAAGAGCTTGAGAAATACAACAACGCAAAGTGGAAGCACTGCACAGAGATGCATCAAAATTATAAAATCAATAGGTATCGACCTGTATATATCATAGGAATAACTGTGCCTGAAGAGGTGCCCAGATTTAACATGCTGATTATAGAGCAGTCAGTGGAAATAACTTGGGAGCGAAGAGACATTACATTTTAGTAGTTCAGTGCTGCAGTTGAGGCTGATAATAACTTAGTCAAATCTCTCTCAAATTTTTCCTGCTTACTTTTCTCGGTAACAAGCATGTTTAATCTACAAGCCAAAACCCAAGAACAGATTTCTGGCTTAAAAAGTACTCTTGAGCCATCCTAAGCTGGAGTCCAAATGCTACAAATTCTTCCAGAAACACACGCCTTTCTTTTTAACCTCAATTTATTTTTAGTCCTGGCCTGACCCACGCGAGCAGGCAGCCGAGGTGCGGGCGGGCCGCGGGCTCCTGGCGGGACCTGTGACTTACTGGAGTGTTGAGGCTCCTGGTCCGTCTTTGCTCCCGTCATTGACTTTCTCCTCTTTTTTCCATTAAGAGATGTATTGACAGAGGAAGGATTCTTTTAGCTGTCATTATCATCACTTTCTTCAAGGATTGAGATTATTGTAGCGTCCTTTGTCCTGTCCCTGTCCTCTTTTTTACCTGCCAAATCCAGAGTAAACAGACCCAATAGATGCATACATCAAACAGATGTATACTGCATGTAGGGCTTCAGAACAGTTACTTGTCAAATACAGGTGGATTTAAACTTAAACTGCTACAGAATTATCTCCCATCTTTATAATGTTTGTATAATGTGATTCATAATGTTCACTTATTATACTTGAATAGATTTCTGGATGTATAAAAGATATATTTTGTATGTAAAAAACTCACAGGTCATAAATGTCAGCTTTCAGCAGCAGTATTTCCTGGCCCACAGTCATCCCTGTCCAAAGCTGCTGTTCTCTGTTGGTGACAAAATTCCTGAATTAATTTAGAGGGTTAAACAGGAATTAATTAGTTCTGAAGTGCTAATGAGTATTCACAACTCCCACTTTCATTTTCTACAGCATTGTTAGATATACCAGAGGCACTGGGGAAACTCGTGGTGGTTCATATATATTGTATCACTGGTGCTGACAGATAAATAAGTCCCCTCATGCAAGGGGCAACTGTCTGGAGCTTCTGCGCATGGTGTCTGGTAGGAGTTTCTATCATCGGTTCATTCCTGCAGACGTCAGAAATATTGCACTATAAATATGCAAGGCACAAATAGCTGGTATACCCTGCAATAATTTTGGGCTGCAATGACTACTGTCCGTGCCTTGCTGCTTTGCCGGTCACTTAGGTGGGCTTGCAGGAGGCCTCGCAGGGCTGGCGATCCGTCCGGCGCTGGCGGTACTGCCGGGTGGATCCCAGCACCGCGCCTGGGCACGGGCAGCTCCCTCCCTTCCCCGGTTCCCTGCAGAAGGAGAAGTCAGAGTTTTATGCATCCTCCCCAAAGCCGTTTCTGTGGGAGGGGTTTTCATGTACGGTACCAATCAGCGCGACGTGCTCATGCTTAAAGGTCTGTTCCAAAGCATCGACTTTTCATTTCCAAAGTGAAAATATTTTCCTAGCTAAAAACCGGTGATAAAGTATAATTCCTGCTGCAGATCAGCCATGTTAAAACACGCAGAAGTGTTTTAACTGGCAGAGATCAAATGGGCTCCCACCACTTGCGCATGAGAAGCCGTGAGCACGAGCTGACAGACAGCAGTTTCTGCTCATTATAGTCCCAGGAACGAAGTGAAAAGCAACTTCTCAGAGGATAAAAGTTATGGGAAAATATTGCACGAGGCTCATTCCCAGCCGGTCGCAGATTTTCTCCATTTGCAAATCTCCATATTCCTCCTGTCAAAACCAAACGGAAATCTTTGCATCCAGCCCACTTTCTGTCTCGCCTATGGCGACTGTAAGCCTGGCAGGGCAGAGACTCGAGGTTATTAATTTTATGCCCACACAGGATCCCAGTTTCAGCTGGGGCCTCTAGGTGCTGCTGTAATACTAATAATGCTGATAGTTGTAATTCTGCTGGGGCAAATTTAGCCCAACATCTTAAGCTTAAATAAGTTATATAGAAAAGTGGTTATAAAACAGTCTCCATCCTCATTTAAATTCTGCAGGTCATTTTGCATCTGCGAAACTCGGTTTATGGATTGATATGTATCTTATATCTTGGGAATGTTTTCTCTATGAATCTCGCACAAAATCTGCAGCATGACTTGCATATAAAAAAAAAAGCCACAGGAAAAAAAGGCCTGAAGCGGTACCACTTACCTCCCTCCTTCCTCGCATGCACACATGCCGAAATTCTTTTTTTCCTCTTTTTTATCAGTAGGGTGCTAAATTACCAAGTTTGAAATTTCTTCAGCAAATAAGGGATGCATGCCAGAGCACAAGTGCCCTGAGGGGTCTACGTCTTAGGGGGAAAAAGCCCTTAACTTCCAAGTTTATAGGTAGGAGCATTTTCTTGAAGTTGGAAAATGTTCAACTCATTTATGGAAAAAATCTGCCACAAAGATACGTCGAGGTTCGGAGCCATTTTATTAATAACCTATTGTGATTAACACACGTTTTTCTGATAGTAGAGCAGGTTTCTTTTGACACCTGTATCAAATATATTGTGCCCTCCACTTCCCCCGAGGTTTTGCAGGTAAGCAAGCTATCCGTGGTGCTCCCTATTGCACCCATATAGCAGGCAGGCAGATTTTGTCGGGTGCCTTCAGAGCTAGATATTAAGTGAAATACTGTATTCTCGCCCTCCTTGACGGGGGAAAAGTTAAAATTCCTGTATTCTCCGTTTGGGACGGAGGGATCCCGGGTTTGGGTGCCGCCGCGCGCCTCTGGTGCGCCCGCTCTGCTGCAGCGAAGCCCTTCTGTGCAAATCCGGTAGCTCCCGGAGGAGGATTTTCCAGAATTAATCATGCGCCTTTATTCGTGTGTGACTAATGCACGCGGAGAAGCATTTCCAATGTACACCCAAATCGGTTAGTTGTGCACGCACACGGCTAGTTAAGCATTTACTGGTCACACGTTCGCTCGGGCGGCCGGTTCCCACCCCGGGGCTGGGGGCACGCGCGGCTCTGCCCGCTGCCGTGCCGGTGCCCAAGCCGCTGCACGGCTCCCGCGTACGCTGCGGCTGAGTCCGGGGGAGCTCGCCGGGGCGCGGGATAAGGATCAACCTTGTGAGCTGCTCCACCAGCTCCATAAATTAGCATTCCTGAATTCCAGTGCGGCCTTATCTGCCAAGCGCGACCCGAACTGTTGACAGCATTTTAACCTATTTATAGTTTTGCAACAAGGCGGTAACAGAGGACTCTCCGTTGCCCGACGCCGGTGCAAACGGCAGGCAGTGCCGCGGCCGGAGCGCTTGCGGGAGGCCGCGGCCGGCGTCGGGACCCGCGCGTCGCCCCGTGCCGCACGCGCATCCCGCCTCGCCTCGCCGCGGCCCACACGTGCACGTTTATAACGGCCAACGCGAACCTGAAAATTTTAAAATGAGTGTTTGACGTTTTATTGGGTGATAAATTGCTTCTTGCTCTTATAAAGTCCGCAGGTGTTTATGTCCACTCTCGTACGCCTAGTTAAGGCTTTGGCTGCGGTAGGAAAGCTTTGAAAATCGCCAGCCGCTCCCCAAATTGGTTATTAAGATAGGACGCCCTGGTGTGTATCACGCGAATTTGCGTAGCGCACGTTCTGTTTATCAACTCTCCCCTTTCAGCCCGGCGTTTTCGCTTGCTGTTTTCTTTCCCGGTTTCCACCATTCGGCTGTACCGACCCCGTCGCCAGGCTTTGGGGCAGTGCGGAGCCCCCAGCGAGTGCCCGGCCCCAGCCCAGGGCCTGCCGCCGCGCTCCTTCCGGCGGGGCTCCGGGGATGCCGCCTCGGAGGCCGGGAAAGGGCTTTCGAAGCAGGCCATGAGGCTGTTCGGCAAATTAAAAGACATGAAAATTAAGAAATTGGAAGAAGCAAAGAGTTAAAGGATCCCGGCTGTATTCTCGTGCGCACACCTAGAGAAAAGGAAGCCTGCCAAATCCCCGCGCTGTGCTTGCCGCCTCCCCGCTGCGGTGCCGCTCGCTGCGGCTCCCCGGGCAGTTTAGGCTCAGGAGAGCGTATTTTAGGGCTGCTATATTTTTAGTGCCGCTTCTGCGGAGAGCCCCGTTTCCGGCCAGCGGAGGAGCGCCCGGACGAGGTGGGAGCCTCCCGCCCGCCACGTCGGGCCTCCGCGCGGGGCCCCGCTGCTCGGCGCGAGGACAGAAAATCGCGGCCAGCAGAAGCAGGCACAAACTTGGAATAGGTCTGTTCAGCTGTATTGCAGCAAGTACGAATGAGAGAGCGCTAAAAAAACCTGTAAACATCTTTTTCTGGTCCTGTTGGTAGATTCGGGAGGGCCGTGCTCTGCCCAGGAGCAGCTGAGGCCCTGCGCTCGGGGGTGAAGGGGAGGAAGAGCCTGCCCGGCTGCGCAGCACGTGGGCAGACACGTAGGGTAAGGGCGTCAGGGATGGAGTTTCCCAGATTCTCCAGAATTTTGGCTTTCTTTCAAAATACAAGAAAGGTAAAGTGCAGGAAAGTGCGCACAGCTTTTGGGTGGATAGGAGGCCAGCGCACACATCAATCAGCCGATGCATTAAATCGCCCTGTCTATAGCAAGTGCTAAAATGTGGTTTTTTTAAACAAAATTTTCTCTCTTCATGGAAGGGCTGCAAACCCTCCTGGCTGGGGGCTGTCTCGCACCGTGTGTTCGGTAACGGCGAGCAGGGCCTGGGCTGGTCCGGAGCCTCCCAGGCTCCTCCGTCACGGAAGCAATGAGCACCGCGAGCAGAAGCAGCAGTAGGCCACGGCAGCCCGGGCCAGAGCACGCTCCTGGCAGGAGAGCGGGGAGAGCCGGAGGAGGAAAACCGGGAGGTTCCCACCTCTGGGACTCTTCCCGCTGTCCGTGCGAGCAGCGTGCTCGCGGAGGCGGCGAGGCCGGCGGCATGGCGTCCCCGGCGCCGCGTTCGCGGGTTAGCCGTGAGGGCAGGGGCTGCTCACGACTTTGGGATGCCTCCTCGGCGTTTCTCTGCCAGGGTCTGTGGGGACGGGCGTTTCCGGACATCTCTGCGCCCTGGATGTGCAGCCCCGCGGGGCCTCCCCGAGGCTCTGCTCTGCTCCGCGGGGCGCCGGGACCCGCTTGCTCGTGGGTCGGCCCCCGGCTGCGACGTCTCCCCTCAGCAATCGGTGGCGGCGGCACCCAGCACCGCGGAGAGGCCGCTGCCCCGGCACAGGCGATGCTCCCCGGCACGACGGCTGCAGCCGGCGGCACCCACCCCGCTCGAGGCGGGAAGGCCGGCGGCCGTGCTGCGCTTGGTGCCGGCTTCGCTCCTGCTCTCTCCAGCCCAGGCAGAACCGGGGGGCAGAAAGCCGGTGGCAGCGGCGTCGAGCGTGGATTTGGGGATGGATGAGCTCGTCGTTTGGAGGAGGAAGCCCTGCGGCGGCTCCGCGGGGCTCCCTGAACTTCCCAGCCGTCCGCACGCACTCCACTTTCTTTTTCCTTTGCAGTGATGTTTTGGGATTTTTGGCGTTGTTTTTTGTTTGTACTTTACATCGCGTTTTCCCTGAAAGCGAACGCTATTCCCGGGGGGGTCTCTGACTCCTCCTGATCCTTTCAGACCGCAGCGCGGCCGGCGTCTGGCCGCCCCAGCCCCGCGGGGCCGCCGAGGCGGGGGGACGGGACCCCCCGGCGGCGCCGGGCGGCCCAAGTGCGGGGGCCGGCGGAGCGGTGCCCCGGCAGCGCGGAGCGCTAATCCCCCGCCGGGCCGCACCCGGGGGGAGGAAATCCACCCTCCGGCAGCCCCGGCAGAGCCAGACTGACCCCGGCAAATGAAAATAATCAGAAGTAATTAGAAGCGTGCTGGACTGCTCCTCGGAGATCTGTGCGAGAGAATAAACATGCCGGAGCCCCGCGAGCCACTGCGAAGGCCCATGTCTGAGCTGTTAGGTGCCCTGACCTTGTCCACATAAAGCCGTGATTTATGAAGTGCAGGGCACAGCAGCAGGGCTTCTGTCTTCTCCAGAAGAACCAAATTACTGAGGTGGAGATTAACATGCTTTCAGTTGGGCCCATTTCCAGACCGAGGGAAATTTTTTATTTATATTTTTTTACCTTTAATTTCCTCCTCCTCCTCCTCTCCCCCCGCCTCGATGGAGGGCTGCCTTTCGGCCGGGAGGCAGGGACGAGGCCGGCGGCGCATGGGGGCCGGGGGCCGCTCGGTGACGGCCACCGCTCCTGCGGGAGAGTTAGCAAAGATCCGCCTCGTCCCCCGTAACAGCGAGCAGCGCTTGTGTTTTCGCCGTATTTTATTTTATTTTTAAAAAAGTGGATCCGTGCAAGACGAAGCGGGCTGAGTTAGCCGGCAGCAGCCGTGACGGCCTTTCCCGCGGGTCCGTCCCGCAGCGCGGACGCGTCGCAGGGCTGCTGCTTTCTGTTTGTTTGCTTTGCTGCGCTTTTCCTTTCCCCCTCCGCGTCCGATACACTCGGCCAGTGTTTTAAACGCTCACCACAGCGCTAGTCAGGATGCTCAATGTTGTGTTTAGTCACCTTGAGAAACATAACACTAAACCCCACTTAAAAATGTGGTTACGAAGTGGCTCGGTCTATAAATGTAAGGATAATATTGAGCGTAATAAGAACGTTTATGGTGTTTGGAGAAGGTCGCCGGCTCTGTCGGTACTGTCCTCCGCGGAGCGTGTCCGCGGGATGCCCGTGGGGGCGGACGGGGCCGCAGCGGGAAAGGGACCCCCGGAGGCCGCCGGCCCCCCCAGGCGACCCCGGCCCCCGCGGGGGCAGCGCGCAGGCAGCGGGCGCAGGGCGCTGCGGAGCCCCGGCGCGGCCCCGGTCCCGGCGCGGTGCCCCGGCGGCGGGCGCCACCTGGCGGGCGCGGGCGGCGACGGCGCCCACCGCCCCCCCCCCCCGTCGCGGCGGTGCGGTGCCGTCCGGGCCGGCGGCCGGTACCGGGGGCCCCTGTTGTTTGCGCCCCGGCGTTTCCTGCTTTTGTGGCGGAGCGGAGCGGAGGGGGGGGGGGGCGGCTCCCTATCGGAGCCTGCGATCAGGCCTATGGGCTCGAGCAATCAGTTTCCCAGATTACTTGTATTTAATACACAATGCATCATAAAACAAATCCCTCATCCTGACAGGAAGAAAATAGAACAGCTCATAGCTCGAGCCGGTCCAATTTATGGCTAAATTAAAAAAAAAAAAAGGGGAGAGAGAGGGAGAGGAGAGCGCGCAGCCCCCGGCGCGGGCAGCGAGGGCGGGCAGCAAAGCGCGGCTCGGCGGGGCGGGCGGCGCCGCTCCCGGGCCCGGGCTGCCCGGGAATCTCCCACCGGGTCTGCGGAGGTTATGGACAAAGGGGGTTTTTCCTGTCCTACCTAACGCAACTGTGCGCGGGGCTTTTTTTCTTTTTTTTTTCCCCCCTCCCCTCCCTTCTCTCCCCCCTCCCCATCCCGAACAATAGCCATTATCTGAAATAACAGTTCAATGTCACAGATAACAGGCCGCTGAGACGAATTAATCATCATCTCTTGTCACTCCGCTCCGCGCCCTCCCCCTGCCCTCCTTCCCCGGCCCCCTCCCGGCCCCCCGGTAAAGAGAAATCGACTTTTAGCCTGAGAAATATATTTGCACTTAAAAAAAAAAAAAAAAGTGGGTGGCACTTCTGGAACGCGCAGCGAGAGATAAAATTTCAGCCCTCTCTTTCAGTCCGCTTCCCCCAAATATGTATTTATTTACGCGGGGCCGCGGTTAACCTGGACGGGGCCGGGGGCCGCGGCCGCGGGGGGGGCGCGCTGCGGGTCGTTAACCCGCGCCCGGCGGCGGGAGCAGCGCGGCCCCCCGCCAGCCCCGTTCGTGAGCTTCGTTCCCGAATAAATAAAGAAAAACCGTTTAGGAAGCGGCCGCAGACGGGAGGGTTGCTCCGCCGCGGAAACCGGGGTGCGGGGAAGCCGCCGGGCCGGGCAGCGCCGGTCGCAGGGCGGCGGGCGGCGGCGGCTGCCGTCGGGGCGAGCGCGGCCGGGCAGCGGCGAAGCGGGACGGGGAGAGGCCGCGGCCGGCGATGGGGCCGCGCCGCCCCCGCGGCCTCCCGGTGCGACCCCGCCGTGACCCGCGGCCGCGGGGCCGCTGCCGCTTTAAGCGCGCCGTGAGCGCCGCCGCCGCCGCCCGGGGCCGGGCCGGGCCGGGCGAGGGGGGGGGGACGTGGGGGGGGGCGCCGGCGGTGCGCGGCGGCGGGGCAGCCCCGCTTTAAAGAGACAGTGCCCCAAACGGGAGCCCCGGGCGGCGGCGGCGGCGGGCGGCTCCGACGGGGTGGGCGGGGAGGGGGGGCCGGGCCGGGCTCCCCGGGGGAGAAGCGCCGCGGGCAGGCTGCGCCGAGGGGCTGCGGAGGGGGCGGCTGCCGCCCGGCCCAGCCCGGCCCTCCCGCCCTGCGCCGCCGCGCACACTCCGCCGCGCCCGGCGCGAAGTGAAAGAAGTTTGTTTTGTTGCGCGCCGTGTCCTTTCTTTTTTTTTTTTTTTTCCCCCTTAAAGAGGGATTTTTTTCGCCTCCCCCCCCCCCCCTCCCCCGGTAACTTTCTTTGCACACACGCGGCCGCCGATAAGACCAGGAGGGGCCGAAAGGGGACGGTGATGGCGAGCCGGGAGCAGCCCGCCGAGCGCCGCCGCCGCTGAGCCCGGCCGCCCCGCGCACCGACGGCCTTGGACGCCGACATGTCGCTCGCCGCCGCCTGAAGGATATATTTTTTTTCCCTCCCCCCCCCCCGCCCTCCCGCCGACACAAGGTAAGAGCCGCGGCCCGGCGGCGCCCCCGGGGACCCCCGCGGGACGCGACGCGACGGGGCGGCCGCCGGGCCCGGCCCCGCGGGGCGCTGCTGCCCCCCCGGGGGGGGGGGACGAGCCCCCCCACCCCCCCCCGCAAGGCGGGCGGACTGGGGGGGAAAGGGACGGTGCCCCCCCGGGAGGAGCGGGGCAGCGCGGCGCTCCGAGGGGAGGGTGCGCGGGGCGCCCGGTGTCCCCGTCCCGCGGAGCGCAGCGCTCGGCCGGGCCTGATCCTGCCCGCGCGGCCGCGCAGCGCTACCTGCGCCCCCGCCCCGAGCAGCCGCTCGCCGCCGCCGCGCTCGGGCGCTGCCGGTGCCCCGCACCGGGCGGAGCGGAGCGGCGTCGCCGGCGGCAGCCCCGGGCCCCAGTGCCGCGGGCCGGACGGCGGTGCCGGTGCTCCCCAGCGGGGACGGGCTCCCTCGCTCCTTTCCCTTGGTTTCCTGCCCGCCTGCGAGCGTTTTTCCTCCTTTTCTAACCCAAATCGGGCCGCTCGCC
The DNA here is from genome assembly GCF_036370855.1 of Dromaius novaehollandiae. NCBI lineage: Eukaryota > Metazoa > Chordata > Aves > Casuariiformes > Dromaiidae > Dromaius > Dromaius novaehollandiae. The sequence continues at coordinate 6,145,223 of NC_088106.1, read as the reverse complement.
CGCGGCGCGGGACCTGCCCGGCTGCAGCCGCGGCGCTGGGACGCTGCTGAGAGCCGAGGCCGGGCGCTTGCAAAGCTCGCGAATAAATAGCGATACGCGGCCGCGCGCAGTGATGAGCAATTTGTCACGATAGGAGAACAGCACATCCTTTCCACCTCCAGCGATCTCATTATATTTGTTTATTGTCTGCGTAATTGGGACCATTTATTGGTATGTCTCGAGCACTGCCATGTTTTGCATGAGTGTTTACATTGTTTTTCATTTATTTTCTTTAGTTTGGCATGGGGAGGTCTGTTATTTGCCTCAATTAAGGGGAGTGATTTAAGTGTTGCACAGAAGGGCTGTTGGGGAAGCGTAATGTTAAAAGAAGACAAATAACTTTGAACCAAACTTTGCTTGGTAGGCAGAGTAACAAATGCGAGCACACTAAGCGGGAGCTGCAGACAACGTAATTTCTGAAACCAAACAGAAACCTCGGATGAAGACAAGCCCACCTATCCTGATCGTTTTTACTGTACTCCCTGACAGAATCACATCTAATTAAAATCCTAATTTTAAATGTAAATCGCCACTGATGGTTGCCAAGAAAATCAGATTCTTCTTAAATCAACATAGTATTTCTTAGCAATAATTAGACAACATCTTGCTTATGTGTAAACATTGGCCAAGACCTTTTTCAGTACATTTATTGCCCTTTTATTGATAGGTATATAATTCTGTATATAATTCTTAAAAAAAAATCTCACCAGAGGGGCACACTTGTGAGTAAACATGCATCTATTGTTATCCATTTGTTCATCTGAAAACCTGTGATTTATCTCTTAATTAGCATGCCCAGATCGGAGTGGAAAGACTCACTCTTTCGTGTTCTTCTTTTTAGATCTTGGATGAGTTTTGCAATGTGAAGTTCTGCATAGATGCCAGTCAACCAGATGTAGGAAACTGGCTCAAATATATCAAGTTTGCTGGATGCTACAATCAGCACAACCTTGTTGCATGTCAGATAAGTGATCAGGTATGTGGCGTTCACTTTCTGCACTTACTTTTTAAGAAACTCTAAGGTGTCAATGGAAAAAAAAAAAAAAACCCCAGCAATTCACAACAGATTTGGGCATGTTTGCTGTTATGGCAAAAGATAAGGCACAGATGTGAAACGCAGAATAGAGTAATTTTGACTGTGGGCTGTGGATAATACGAATTTTCCATTTTTCCACAGTGTCGTCTGATTCATAAACAATCTTATACCTGATAAAAACTGGGTCGACTTTCTCAGATATGCAAAGCCAGTGTTTTCTGATTTCGACTTAGTAACATTTTCTGGTGCCTGTTGCAATCCAGTTGGATTGCTAAATTAAACCATTGAGTTAATCGAGAACTACAATGTGAAATTAGTGGAAAGAATGAGGGGGAAGATGCAAAACTGACAATCCTGCAAATACAGCTGTGTTGCAGGGCTTCGGGTTGGGACGTATGCATGCAGGGACGTTGTTGTGCCTCCTCATGCCCCTCACGAGAACTCGTAATACTTCTGCACTGAAATGCAATGTTTCGTGGGTTTCTTTTGCTTTTATTTTATTGCACTTAAAAAATCCACTCGTTGTTAGGCTTAAACATTATTTATCCTTGTGTGTCGTTTTAAAAAAAAAAAAAAGCCAGGGCTGGGCAGAGGAACGATGCAGTGTAGCACTGTGTTTTCAGTTATGCTGATGAGTTATTAGGTGCTTCTTAAATCAAGATTTGCTTGAGTTTGCAAATAGGACATGCCGTTAGGAAATATTTTAACGAGTGAAGTTAGGTTAAGAAAGCTCTGGTTCTTTAAAGTAAAATGTCTAGAATAGCAAAGGAACAACTGGTTGTGAATTCTTGTTTCGAATTTCAACTTTGATACCAGCAACATAACGTTTGATTCTTCTAATCACTGTGCTTTGTTTTCACCACTTAATTAACTGCATCAGGTGAATGTTAAAGATTATCTTTAGCTGATTTAATTGCCTTGACAGCATTGAAGGACGAATCACAACCAGACACAAAGCTTCAATTAGAAATCATTCTTTCCAATCAAATTCCTTACATATAGGAAATGAATGTGGGACTGTCTGCTTTTTCCAGCAGCATTACAGAATTGCATATTTAGCTCATATGACATAATTGATTAAAACTGGTTTAAATAACTTTTTCAGAAACTATGGTAGAGGATTCCTTCAATGTTCAACTTTTAAAATTCAGCCCTGAGCACATGTAATACTGAACGAACCAGCCGACTGGGATATAATTTATTTTTTATATAGCAGCTGGTTTAACTAAAGAAACCATAAAGATTATTAGTAAATGAAAAATACGTCCTCCAAGCCGAAATATGTTTTATACTGAAAAACAATAAATTCTCTCAGTGCGGAGCAGTTATATAATGGGGACACAGAAAGGAAACTGTATAGTTTAATTGAAATAGCAAATTCAAATATTTTATGCTCAATAAGAGCTGGCGTAAATAGGGAAGACTGTAAATGGAGTCGTGTGAATTGGTAGAAGCAGCTTACTGTGTTTACTTTGATGTTGTTGATCTGCAACTCGGAATAGATGCTGGGCTGAAACACCAGCAGCTGTCCTGTGACACACTAAGGCGCACACGCGTTTTGACGTTTTTGGAATGGAAGTTATGGTGCTTGTAAGCTTCTCTTTTTTCGTGTTTACATTTCTGAGATTTGGTAATGGTGGCTGTACTGCTGCCAATAATTTCTTTCATTCACTGGAGACTTGTTTTTTATTTTGCATGGTATCATGCTGTTCATAATTCCATGTTTTTATGGCTTATTGTTGCTGAGATTTGAAAATTAAAAATTGCTCGTCTTTCAAGTAGCGCGTTGTGGACTGGACGCTGTCAGCACGAGCTTGTTGTTCATGTGGCCCTCTGGAAACGCTGGAAACTTACCCAAAAAATTGTACACATACTCCAACGTTTTATGACCATAGCCTAAAAAGTTAATGCTAAAAATGTGCTCTTGAATCTTAAACCCAAAAAGCCTTCCTAGCAGCTCCTCCTCCCGCTCTGTTCTGGCACGGACCCCTGAGAGGTGATATAAAATCTAATGGAAGGCAAACCGGGGAACGGACGTTGCGCGGCCACATGCGTCCATGCAGACGCGAGCCGGGGCCGAGCGGGCACGTGTGCTTGCGTCCACGCTGCGCGCGGCAGCGTCTGGGTCAGCCTGCCGGGCCGGATCCCGGACACGCACGCACAAATAAAAGGTGGCGGAGGCGGAGGAGGCGTACCAGCGAGCCGCCGTGCCGGGGGGTCCCCCCGCTCGCCCCCCATCCCGCCGCGTGCGGTGCCGCTCGCCGCCGGGGCGAGGACGGGGACACTCGAGCAGCAGCGATTGTTCGCTTCTAATTGCTGCAACTCATCTGTAAAATTCCCGAGCAAACATCGCGCCGTAGCGGGGAAGGCGGCAGGTACCGCCGGCGCTGTGGGCACCGCGCTGGCCGCGTGTTTACCCGGCCGAGCCCGAGCCCGGGTGACGGGCAGGTAGGGCGAACCTCAGACCGGCTGCGACCGAGCCGCTCCGCTGGGCTGTACCTTCTGCGCTTAACGACAAGAAGGAACGAAACCCCTTTTTTGTGTTTGTTTTGTTTTCTCTATTACACTTTTTTTGGAGAGGTACCACCCCGCCCCCAGATTCACGTCTGGGGTTAGGTTTCATCCCTTAGGATCAACTTTACAAAAGGCCTGGGCTCGCTCTTATGAACGTATAAATGAGCTTTGCTAAGATGAACAGCTCAATAATGGTGGGATGCAGTCAAAACACGTATGCTGGATGCAACTCAGGTTTCATTTGATTGGAAGTGGAGTAGGGTTTAAAAGCTGCATTTTTTGTGTGTTTTGTTTTATTTCAAATGAAGTTGATCTAGGATTTCTCTTTGCTGTCTTCCTATAATCTCCTGTCATACCTAATCTAACCTGAAAGTATGTAATTCAAGATGTATATGAATAATAAAATTCCACAAATAGTACGGTCTCATTTTTTCCTTTTCCCCAAAGAGACTACAGTATGTGCAGAGCTGCAAACAGTCTTGTCACTACTATTGCCCTGGAATGTATTTTTTCAGCTCAGAGTCGGTTAGGATTCGATAGCAGTTCTTACTAACTTGGATGACTTTCCTTTATTATCGTTAAGCACCTATTAGTTTGACTTCTTAATGGCTTCAGAACGATTAACACTGTTAGGCTGTCTGGTTGTACTGTCGTCTCAGCAAAAGCATTGTTTTTAAATATATTTGGTAATGAAAATGCAGTTGGAAATGCAGCATAACTATAGCAATGTCTCGTAAGGGAACTGTCACGCAATCAGAATGCATTTTCAAGCTGGGACCACAGTCATCTTCAAGCTATTAAAAATATATGTATTTTTTTAAGAAATGTAGTTGTTTGTAGTTTAAGTTAAAACTCCTGAATATTGTTTTTTTTTGTCCTGCTTATTGCTTGCACACCTCAGACAGGGATATAGCCATATAATCTGTGCAAGTGCTCTTAGCTTCCAGGTCTTCCCCCTAACAAAGCAGCTCCTGAAGTTCCCCTTCGCTTTATCTATTGAAAACTCCACGTGGTTCGGGATCGGTCTGCTGAGGTTTTGATTTGCTGTGCATCCTGAAATAGTTTTTTCTTTCTTTTTTTATACTCAAGTATATGCTACTGGAATGGGGGAAAACCAGTAGTGTTACACTCCTACCAACATACACAACGTCGGTGATATAAACACAAGAGTGAACCTACTGCTGTAGGTTTTACCAGATCTGATCGCATCTTACAAGTTTTATGAACTTTTTTAATCTGCAGACACAGCTTCATGTTTCAGATTTTACTGCCTTGCCCCCTCCCCTGCATGCAACTAGCAGGCAGGAAAACACAGAGGCTTCTCAAGCAGCCCTAAACATAGAGCCACCTGCAAAAGTTGTGTATTTAAGGAATAGTTTTGAGGCTTTGTTGTCAGAGAGTGAAATTAAGGTTTTGGCTGTTGTGGGTCGGAAGGGCACGTGCACGCTGAGCTCGTATGGAGCCCTGTTCTGCCATTATTCTTCCTAGGAGCTGCCAGTTTATTAAGCAAATAAAGCTTAATCCAAGTCCCCCTGGAAATCCATCTCCAGTGGGGCTGGGCTGTGTCGGAGCTGGGCTGGTGGGACAGGGAATTCGGCAGTCGCCATCCTGCATTTGCTGCAGTTAGAGTTGGTGTCGGGTGTGAACCTCCAGTCGAATCTTTTGTGCGTGTCTGTGTTGTCTGTGGCTTGATACGCTAGCAGAGCTCCTGGTCTCCACGGTGTCCTGTCCTGACGTGACCTGACCCTGCGATGAAATTTGGTAGAACAGAAAATGGCATCCTTGCAGAGTGCTAAGCATTGTATCGACCATTAATATTTGATGCAAACAGTCAGGCACGCTGTCTCTAAGCAAAAATATCTTTCCGAGATGAGAACTGGTCAGCTCGTAGCCCCGTAGTCTGCAGCAGGAGTACAGGGGGTTATGGACGTCCGTGGAGATGGTCGGGGCTGTAATTCACTGAGCCGCGTCGGTGCTGTGTGGGTGGGAGTGGGGTATTGGGAGGCCACTGCCAGGCGGTCACTTGAGGCACGCGCTGCTCCGTCCTGCAGCTGACTCTTCAACGCATCCCCGTCTCCGGGAAGAGCATGACGGCCCCTTTGGTGGCCGGAGCCGGGGTGTGTGTGCTGCTCGCGGCCAGGCTGCCCCAGGCAGGCGCGTGCACCCCAGCGAGCCCGGGCCAGCCCTGCCGCAAGGGCTGCGGCCCCGTGCCCCCGTTTTGCTGGGGCTGTGCTTGGGAGCCGAGGCCGGTTGTGGCAGTCCCCTAGCCGGGACCCCAGGACTTTCGCAGAAGCCTAAAATTCACCAGGAAAAACAATGCAGTCAGGCCATGGGTGTCATCGGGGTGATGGCGGCTGGGCAGATACCCGGTGCTTTCAAAACGCAGCGACGCCGAGTGAAGGGACGCGGCACAGCTGTCTCGGGGGAGCAAGAGGAAGGTTTTTATGTCAGGTGACGGCGAAGCGCAGATTCCCGGTGCCCCCCGAGGAGAGCGCTTGCTCCAGCACCTCCTCCCTGAGCTGCTTCCTCTCTCCGCCGTTTCGGGGCCCTTCAGACTTCTAGGAAAGAAGGAAGGAAAGGACTTTGCACTCGGCCGCGCCGAGGGCCTGCAGTCCTCCCGGCGGTTCGCAGGCCCCGGGAGGGAGGGCACAGGGGAGATTCCTCCCCCCGCGACGCAGGCACGCACGCAGCCTCCTGCCCGCACACGCACGCAGGCCCGGCCGTCGCTGGGCTCGGCCTGCGGGTTTTCGCCGGAGTTTTCTTTGGGCCTGACACGGAGCTCTGGAAAGCCTCCTATAGGTTACCCCGGGAAGAAAGCCTCCAGTTCATTTCAATTTATCATTTGCCTGAGTATGGCGAGAAGGACCTGGCTCAGGTTTCATAATACGGCCCTCCAGCTGCAGAAGTTGTTCATCACAGGAGCTAAAACTGGTCGTTTGGACGCTTTTTTGTTGTTGTTGTTTCCTCAAATCCTTAATTACAGCTTGTCGCGCAATTATTTATTCATTTGTCCTCCTCGTTTTCCGGGGAGCATAAATCCTTACGTTGCTCGAGTCCCTTTAATGTAAAGCTCGTTATTAGTTTTGGACGTGTAATTTGTTTTGCTTTGCAGGCAAGTTCCCCTCTCCTTCCGAAGCAGCGCTTTCCTCCTCGGAGCCGGCCGCGCGTCGGCCTTGCCCGCGCTCGCTCCCTGCCCCAGCGCCTCGGGCCCGGTGCCCCCGCCTCGGGCCTCCTTCCACACTGATCAAACATGGGAGGCCATCTTGGCCAAAATAAGGCCGAAGCCTTTTACCTGAAACTCGTAACCGCCGCGTTTCCACCTATGGGCGCTTGTGTCCCCAGTGCGAGTTTTCCTAGTTGCTGGGAGCGGACAGCCTGCGTGATGTCGCGTGGGATTCCTCCTGGAGAGCGGTGCCGGGGGGTCTTTGCAGAAGGCTAAGGGGCCTTGTAAGGCTTTCATTGCGGCCACCAGTGCGCTTGACGCTTATCTCCTCTTCCTTCTCACCATCTTCCTGGTCAGCTTCTGTAGCGGCTGAAGGCACTTCAGTCCTTTCCGTTGCCAGCGCGTTGTGGGACATAAGGTGTTGGATGCCTCCCCCCTTAGCACTCAAAGTAAGTTAAATACATTAAGTAATTTAAGCATAAATAGGATCAGCTACCTGCTCCCACAGCTGAATCGCGTCTCTTGTCTGCTCTAAAATCTGAATTTCCCAAATAGCACTGGGGCACGTGTTTTCCAGGCTCTCGTGTGTTTGGGAATAAGAGGGCTGGCGAGACGCAGCGGGAGGAAGCGAGGGCGGCAGACGCGTCCCTGTCAGCTCTTGACGTTGTCCAGACACAGAGGCTCGAGTGTCACTTTTTTCCCCGAGACCTGGTACCGTTTCTATCGCGCCTTTCGGGGCGGCTGCACGGCGGCGGGCGGCGCGGCGCGGGCTTCGCCGGGGCAGGCCGCGGGCGACAGCCGACTTCAAAGCAGGCAGGCGGCAGCGGCCGGGGCTCGCGGGCTCGCCTGCTCTCGCAGGGAGCGCGTTTTCGCTATTATTCCAATTATTACAACTTCCTGCACGGGTTGAAGGTCATTCATAATTCACGCTTCTGTCATCTTTACACATGCCAAATGCAGTCTATTAAGCATAAATAAAATTTCAAGTGCCTGACCAGGAAAAGTAAACTGGGATTCATAACAATGAGGCCTTATTCATCCATTTAAAAGCAGATTGTGTGTGTTCCTTTTCTCCCCCCCTCCCCTTTCCCTTTATGGCCTTGCAGTTTGGGAGCGCTTATTTTGCTCGGTAGTGTGGACGTGTGACCTGGGGCGCACGCAGGCGCGGAGGACTTCTCACCACTCCAGCCCCCCTGAACTCTGGAAGTGTTTCCAGATCTGGATCTGATTCTGCTCTTCCTATATAAACTGCAGTCACACCCCGCTGATCGCAGGGCATGTGCAGCGCATCTGGACTTCACGGTTCGGGTCGTTTCTCTGCCGCGCGGAAGCTCTTCGTGCGGCGCGGGAGGCAGGCTGGGGTGCTCGCGCGTTGTGAGGTTAGGTGGGTAGCGAAGCGGGCTGGCAGCCTGCAGAGGTGAAATCTTGGTCCAGCTGAACTCAAAAAATTAGAAGGTTTCCTTAATTATGGTATAGTCAGGAGCACAGCCAAGAAATCTTTAAGCTTTGGAATATAAAAGTCCATATATTCCATATTATCATTTCCTAAAACAAAAAATAATGTCTGAAATACAATTCAGTGTTGCTTACAAAGCCAGGAGAGGCAGGAGGAGAACCTGGCCTGGGAGTAGTTGGTGAGCTATCAGCTCTCCCGTGGGAGGACTCGCTGCGTCTCCATGTCTTTCTGCCCACCGCAGGCTTCTGCTGCGTGAGGGCCCCTCGAGCGTGGTTCAGTTCCACCTCGAGCGTGGTTCACTTCCAGCAGACGTGCTTGAACTTCTCCCTTGTTCTCGGGCAGGATGATTCCAGTGGATTCCGGGAAGTGAGGAGGACATCTATTAAAATCAGATCAGATTGTTTCAAAGTTCAGCACGTCTGATTTTAGCTCCTCGTTGGAATGCAGTCCGGTGTATGATTGCTTAGTGCGAATGGAATCCTTGTACGTGCAGCAATAATTTTTAAAAATACGTATTTTTCATAATAACTAAAATGGTCATTTTAATAATGATTGGTGGATAATGGCCAGAATGCCAGCGCTTCAGATCTGTCCTTGGACCTGTTTTTGGAGGGCTTTAGTTCTGCGATGCAAAATGAAAAAACTCATTTAACCTAAAACATGGACTTTCGCTGGGTGTTCCCTCTCACCTCACTGCTGAGGTACGGCGAGGCTGGCCGGATAGTTTCCGACAGGTAGCCCGCTGTATTCTGGCATTTCAGCTTATTTGTGAGCAGCAGCACGGACAGGCTGGGCGAGTAGCTGCAGCGTGTGTGCGTTGGTAGGAATCCGTGCCGTGCCGGCGGTGCGGGCGCTGCAGCGTGCCAGGCCTCCGCAGAGCGATCCCGCGCGCCGTGACGCGGTGCTGTACGACCCAGACCACGTGCCTGTAGTCCAGGGGCCTTCTTCTGCGACGAGAGGCGTGAAGGTCTACCCAAGGAGCTCTGGCGGCGCAGCCTGAGCAAAGGAGGGAAAATATCGGCGAAAGCTTCGCTGTGGTTTAGGTGACGCGCCGCTGACCTCCAAAGAGCAGCTGAGTTTACATACCGTAACCCAAAACCGTGTCGCACCAAGGTGAGCTGAGGGCAGAGCTGCACTGCCCGAGGCAGGGCCTTAGCTCGAGCGCTGCCGGCCTCCGCGGGCGCCGGGCGAGGTGGGAGCTCCTCGGCAGGCCCTTCGCGGCGAGGGGGCCGGTCGGGACGGCCTGCAGAGGCGTCTCTGGTCAGTGCGCGGCATTGCACGTCATGCACCTATTATTTCAACCTAAAGTAAGGCAGCAAGGAGGGCTCAGCTGGGGCTGATCAGGCCATAATTTGCCTTCCAAATGTATGGAGGCCGGCGCAGTCCGGGGAGGGGGGGGGACCCAGATTTAAATACATTTATCTTAATAAATGGAAAAACAAGTGTTGCTTGAAGCAAGTATTCCCTGGATGCAATGTTGACATCAGATTTGTTTGCAGGAGTTAAAAGCCGACTTCACTTAAATGCGTTTCAGTCTTTGACTCAAAGGGTTTCGTCGCCCCGACCGCGTGCCCAGTGCACCCGAGCCGCGTAGGAAACCACAGCGGGGGCAGCCCCGGCTGGCTGTGTGTGCTCTTGGGCCGCACGAGGAGGCCTGCGCCCCGGCCTGCCCTGACCCGATCCAGAGAACAGTAATTTGGCGTTATTTTGGCGTTGTTTTTGCTTTAGAGTTGCCAGAGTTACTTTCGAGCCCTGAATGTGCTGTTTTGGTCGCACGTCCCCGTGTAAATCAGTGAAAAGTGAGACGAACAGGAAAGTGCTCAGGAGGAAGAGGGCTGCCCTGCGCCTGACCCGTCCGTGCAGACGCAGCCCCGCCGACCCCGCCGCTGTGCTCCTGGCTCGCGTGACGCTAAATCAGAGCAGAACCGGGCCGAGCGTGTACTGCCGCCGCTGCCGCAATCGAGGTGCTTTGTCGTGGGAGCGAAAGCCGCAGTCGCCGGCGGGGACTGCCGCAAGCTGCAGAGGCAGAGGGCCGATACGTCCCGTCCTGGAGGCTCACGCGCTGCTGGAGAGGAAGCTGAGATGTTAAACCTTTGAAAGCTGCCAAGAAAAGAGGTGATGCAGGTTGCTGAGAGAAGGCCATTGTTTTCTGAAGGGAAACAGGGCTCCAGAGCGAAGCTTGCTGCTTGCAGTTATCTGAAGGACAAGGGGAAAATGAGCCCAAGAAAACCCGGCACGACAGTTTTCGTCGCATCCACGACGGGGGGGGCAGCTCCGCTTTCCCCACTCGCAGGGTGCAGGTGGTCCGCAGCCGGCTCCGGGGCGCTGAGGATGAGGAAAAGAAAAGAAAACAGATTGGAGGAAATGTGTCTTATTAAGTTATTTTGGGATATTTCGCACATATCTGTGGGCAGAGGCCGCTTGCACTCGAGTAAAGCATTAGGCTATACGGCCACCTCCTGGAGGAGAGCGGTATCTGCGTGGCTGCCGGGCCGTCCCGCGGGACCGTGAGCGCCGTCCCCGTCCCCGCGTATCGCTCCGTACCTGTACCTCACTTCTGGCAAACGGATCCGTTTGACCTGAAATAGCGGGAGCGGATTTTTTGCTTTCTTTCCAGGCACTAAAATGAGTACTGAGAGTTCACGATTTGAGAGCTAACCCTTTAAAGGCACGTTAGTCAGAGAAAGCGCGAGCGCATCGTTTGTTAGCTTAGGAAACAGAGCTGTCATGTGTTTTGGTTTAACGAGGCCTGAGGAAGTTGCTAATATTTATTTGGGCTGCTTCGTGGAGCTTTTTAGCGCTCTTCACGTTTCCTGCTGAGACAGCAAGCAGCCAGAGAGATTCGGGGCAGCTCTGCCTCACCGCCTCGCTCCTTCCTAGGACGAGCCCGGAGCCGCAGCGTGACCCGTGCGAGGTTCCCGGCGGCCGGCGCCCTTGGCGTGAACGTTATCCCCACCGCTTGGGCTGCTGCTGGGCTGCTGGGGTCACTTCTTCGTTCTGGGCTAGTTTTTCCTTTGGTTCCCGTTTGAACCCAAGGACTAAGCAGCAGGGCTGGGTTGTGTAAACCTCTCACGGCAGTCTGGACTTCGGAGTTGATTAAAACGAGTGGGGTTTGGTGCCTGTGCTTTCCTCAGCACGATCTTCTCTGGTCTGTTTTTAGCTGGTACCCATAGCTTTTCCCACTGCAGTTGAGAGGAGAAATGGGGGTTATCTCCCTTAGGCGAGTCATTCGAGGTTACGTTTTATGGCTAATTTGTAGGTCGGTTTTGTATAACTAAGCATGTGAGTTGTTGGTGATATTTGCATTTATCATCACGTAGCTCATTTTGCAGTGAAGGCTGTTGAAAGCAATATCTCTTTTTTCCTTTCACAGAACCCAAGGCACAAGAGCTTTGGGGGCTGGAAGGAGCAGGTTTGCCATCGTCTAAATTGGCACCTTTCCATGAAACTACTTGCAGCCAACACCCAAACCAGGGCAGGATCTGTCCTGCGTTTAAATTCAGTGGTGTTCTCTTTGCCTTTTGTGATGCTCACTTTGCTTTCTCTTTTTCAGATATTCTACAGAGTTGTAGCAGATATTGAACCAGGAGAGGAGCTGCTACTGTTCATGAAGAGTGAAGATTATTCACATGAAACAATGGCTCCAGACATTCACGGTTAGCCAGTTCTTACTGTCTAATCTAATCTAATATAGCATTGAAATTAAGTGAAAAATTAGGAAGATATCTCCTCTTTTGGAATCCTCTTGAAATCCACAACAGCTTCACTGTAGCTAAGGAGGAGAACTGGACTGTGCTGGTTATATGTGTCTATATTCCTACCCTTCTGTTTTCTGAAAGCTGTTCGGTGAATAAATAAGTTTAATATTAACATGATTGATATATTTTCATTTATCAAAGTGTTTTGCCAATGTCTGTGACTAAGATTACTGTTTCTGGTGTCCCTTAACTGTTAGGCTTTCTAACTGAATATTTTTCAGCATTAGAGATGAAGAGTCCAGACAGAGAGGTCATAGGTTGCCTGGGAATAAACTGAAATTTCCAGTCACTGGGGGACTTTCCACCACTCATGTCCTAAATATGAGTATATGATTCCCCTTAGTTGAACTATAGCCTGGAGGTTATGCCAAGGCCTTTCTCCTTCAGTCTCCCTGGAGGGTGGGTCTGTTCTGAAAAGAGATGCCAAAGCTGGTGCTGGGGTTGTCTGTTTTGTTCATCACTTGTAGTTGAACTGATTTCCCCCCAAATTGCATGCAACTTGCTTTCAGTGCCTGTCAAACTGGTGAGCGCTGGTTTGCGCAGTCCATTTTTCTCTGCATCTCTTGATGTCTTTCAAGTTTTTCCCTTACTTATTCCAACCTGCCTGGCAAAACCAGAGGTCTAGAGAGGTAACCGAGGGCAGCAGTAAGGCTTTGAAACTGAAACTTAAGCATTTCATGGATGTTGCAGAGGGAGGAACAGATTCTATGTCATTATCTCTAGGCTGTGTTGGTCCTACCAGACTAAGACATATGAACCCTGATTATAGGTTATTTTTTGTCACTTAGCTAAACAACCGTTATTCTGTTCTTGTGAAGAGAGAAGATCTGAGGTTGTTGATGTTGCTGTCACTTTTGAGAACATAGTCGTTCTTCCTCCACTTGCTCATTCATTATTTATCCTATACACAGATTCTGTGTCTAAAACTTGTAAGCTGTTGCTCATTCCTTGCACATTAGGTTGCCTCAAATTTGTCCCCCACCTCCAAAAGCTACTTCATTTCTGCTCTCTGCAGACAGAAAGCCACAGCTGGGGCTAGCTGTAGGATATTTACTTGATGTACATTAGGTTACAGTTTATGCCAATCTTATAAATTCTTAAGAATTCAGGGACTGTGCACAGGGGCTTTCCCAGGGCAGGAGAGGTGACATCCAGGGGTGTACTTTCTTACAGCTGCTTGCACACTTGGAGCAGTATCTTACGGTTTCTTAAAAAAAGGGTGGGGGTTAATCATTCATTCATTTGTTGAGATTTTTTTCCCCCTTAGTGGTGACTTTATTGCTAAAGATGTCACCCTTTTCAAGCATAGTATTTTCTGTGCCTATTCCACTGGACATTTTATAAATGACACCAGAGAAATGCTCTACAGTCTCACACAAGTATATGTCCCACAGGGCTCATATAGAGCCAAGCTGGGCCAGGTTTTCACTTGGTCCAAACTATTGCTAGTGGACAGCGAACAACAGAATACCACCCTGGTAATGGTGATTTCTCAGGATCAGCTTGACTCTCAGGCAATAACCGCCTACCGTGCTGCATACGTGTGAGATGTCAGACAGACTCCTCAGGTTGTTAAGTACCTTACGGACGCAGAGCCCGTGGGCTTTTATGTCTGCAGGGCTGATGACACTGAAATCAAACTAGGATGTATGACTAGTCACATCGACTGTTAGTATAAAATCCAACAGAAAAAAATATCATGGCATACTCTTTTCCAACTTTACTTTTGGGGCTTTTCCTCAGCTACTCTATTATTTTACAGGAATTATTAATTCATGGAATGAAATATTCACCCCAAAGTGATCATACTAGTCATCTTCTATGGTCACTTTTAGTAAGAAACACATTGTGACCAATTATACTCCTACTGAATTTAAAGCAAGGCCCCTTCTCTCCTTTACCCTCCACTTCCTCTGCCTCTAGGTTACATTGAACAGGGTTAGGTGCTGGAAGAGAACCGTAGTGGAAATTAAAAGGCTTTTGAAAACTCCATTAACACCCCCTTGGGTATTTTAAATGTCGACATTTGTGTCCAAGGCAGTCTACTTCATTCTGAAAGGTAGAGACTGACAGCTTCCCACTGGCTATCCATCTTAGACCCTATATATCTCCATTTAGGATATTATATAAAACACAGTGTTAGGGTTCCCTATTGGATGTGACCCAGGTGGTTAATAAATAGTATTGCACTGTTGTATGTTGTAGAATTAAAGCATAATTTATCTTTGTTTTCCAGAGGAGCGCCAGTATCGCTGTGAGGACTGCGACCAGCTCTTTGAGTCCAAGGCTGAGCTAGTAGACCACCAGAAGTTCCCTTGCAGCACACCTCACTCTGCGTTCTCCATGGTGGAGGAGGACTTTCAGAAAAAGCTTGACACTGAGAACGACCTTCGGGATGTGCATGAAATCCAGGAGTGTAAAGAGTGTGATCAAGTCTTCCCAGACTTACAAAGGTAGGAGCTGGAGCTTAAAACATGATGGAATGAGGGAAGTTCTGTGACAGCTTCATTCAGATCATGCAGGGCATCAGCTAGGGCAGAATCTGATGCCTTCATCTTACATACAAAAGAAATAAGAAAATTAATAAGACTTCTGTGCTGGTTGGTGTTTTAGGACATGGAATTCAATTGAGTTTCAGCAATTCAGAGATTTGGTCCTTGACCTGAAGTCCTTAACAGGGACCTTAAAGAACTGGATCCTCTGATAATCGGTTCTTTAGCTGTCATGAATTGGTCTAATTGCAGTGAAATCAGAGAAGTGATGATAGTTCAGGTGAGCTAAGGTCTGGACTCATTATTTTTAGGCAGAAATAACTCAGAACGTCTCTGAGTAATATTCACTGACAACAGCAATTTTATCTTTGCAAACAAGCCATGCTAGGTAGAGTTAAGTTAGACTAATCTAGATGTTTAATATGTGATATGTAGCCTTTCAGTCTTGAAACGGTGTGGTACTTCAGGTCATCACAGTAAACATAACTTTTTTTGAGAAATAAATTGTATGGAACTATCCTGTTTCAGCTGAAAATAACAATGTTACAAATGTCTTAAACTGTTGTGAGAAGAGGATCAGGCCCACACTGCGCAGCCACAGCTTGTGTATTTTCATTAAATTAATCTGATTTTAGAAGTAATGAAATGCAAGGACAGTAGAAAACATGTAACTATTTTAGCGATGGTTCCTTGTGGTCAACGGCAAACAGGAGCTTTATGTTGTTCTGCAGAGGAATAATTTTAATACCTTTGGAAATTATGAGTGCGAAGGGCACTTGGCTTCATCTCTTTCTTATTATATCTGTCTGTTTAAATAGATAGATGTACATGCATATATACCTGAAATATGCATAGAGAGGAATGTAAATAGAAAATACAACTTTTACATGATGATCATTTACTTATGTCCTGTCACTGTAGTTTTTGGTGACTACCTAAAATAATGTATTTCAGTGCAGATTACAGCCAACTTGGCAAATTACTGATAGGTGTTTAGAGTGCACAAGAGCTTCTGCAGTACTTCCCTCATGAATTTACATCTTAATGCTTTCATTTTGAGGATGGGGGAAAAGTTGCCCTCAGCCAACATTTAATAATAATGCTGAGATATTTCAATAACAAAATCCTGGGCCAGATCCTCAGCTGTAATAAGGCAGTGCATTTCTTTTGAAGCCAGTTTATAACAGCAGAAGACCTGGGCTCATATCTTTTGCTTTCAGCCAGAGCCTGTACCGTAGCTTCTACATGTCTGTGTTGCCTTCTTTTCTCTCTGCACTGTGTGGGTACAACCTAAGTGACAGCATTAACTGCCCTTTTGGAGACAGCAGGATGTTGCATTGTTTAATTATCAGTTGCCCCTTAAATAATGACTTATCAATTAGTAGAGTATTTCATCAGTTCATATTTTTCACAGAAATCTTTACTGGTAGGTAGACCAGGATCTTACTCTATCACAGGTGGTGTCTGCTGAGGTCGGATGTTAGCACAGATGATTTTGTGCACCTACAGGGGCGACCGCTTTGGACAGCTGGTACTGAGCGTTTCAGGTGCCGTTTCTGCAAGATGCAGCACCCTTTCCCAAAACACAGACTCTCTTAGGTCCTCTTGACCGAGTGGAGGTTGTTCAGCACTGTGCATGAGGTCTCCAATCAGCACGTCACATGACCCAGTCCTTATGCTTCGCAAAATTAATGACACTACCACAAAAGTTAAAACACGGCGTGCCAAACGTTGCTCTCTGTGTATTTGGTCAGCCCCACTGAGTGTGGACTTGTGCAGGCGTAATGCCTTATTCACCGGGTGATATTGAGCAGAATTTGGATCCACATGTCTGATTTTCAGTCTGAGTGATTGATTTGAAAGGGCTGATGTAGGTAGATCAGGTCTGAAGGGCTGCGGTCATGTGAGCGAGGGAAAGGCCTGGACAGTAGCATTTTCACACGCTGTGAGTTATTCCGTGTTAAAGTTCTTTTCTGCCCGCGAACTAGAGGACAGTATCTAACATATGGGAATCATTGAACAAATGTAAATTTAGCTTAAAATATTAAATATTGAAGAGAAAAGGCAGAAAACAAAGAACGAGTCATCATAAATAGATGGGCAGTACGGTGAGAAAGAGTGAAAAATGAGATAGAAGGCAGTCATTCTCTGAACTCTTGAATTATTGAAAGGCTAATACATGACAAAGACAGTTCACAGCAAAAAAGTCCAGAAGTGTGCTATATACAGATTATATAAAACAAAAGCCCTGAATGACCTGTGCTTGAGGGTGTGCGTAATTAAACTGAGAAATAGCTGAGTAGGAAGATTGAGATCTGGATGTCTGTGTTGGGGGCAGATACAGCTCTGGCATTAATGGGACATCGCGTAGCCGCGTTAGGCATCCTGGGAGCCGGTGCCAGCGTGGGGGACAAGAGCCTCTCTAGGTCTTTCGGCAAATTTGTTTGTGAGTGCCTGATGGAAGTTCGGTTGTCACAGAGGTGTTAGGAGAGGAAGCCAGAATTTTTTTTTCCCCAGAAGGAAAGAAGAGCCTGAGAGGGGTAGAAGTAAGCAGCATCTGCAGGATGACAGCATTGCCATTAGCTGTGGCTGAGAATGAAAGTTGCTAGTCAGACTGCAAAACCCAAAACAGACTGTAAATCCAGCAGCTTTTGTGCCCTGGCTCAGCCGGGCTCGGTGGGAGATGCACGTGAGGAAGGACTGTAGGAGCTGCCCCGTGTTGGCAGGACGGCATTCAGTCTGATGCTAAAAATTTTGGCATTTTTGTGTAGCTGCTTCTACGTTACGTGGTGAATCTTTCCTGTTTTACTCAAGCAATAGTGTGAGTCACAACTTTATATGTGACCAAGCAATGCAGGCATGAAGAAATGTATTTGCTCTAAATCAATGCTAAAACAGCAATTCAGAAAATTAAGAATTGAATTCAGAGAATTGAATTCAGAATGGATTCAGGGATGTGCAACAAAAAATACACTCGATTGAATACACTATGAATAGACTGAATAAACAACTAAGAAGTGAATGCATAAGCAACTACTTAATTGAACATAGTTATAATAATCAAGCTGTAACTTTAATCTTAGTGTACCGTATTTAGAGACCTGATTCTGATCACTTACACTAGGTCTGTCCTACTGCAGTAGAGTTATTCTTGATCTGTTTCTGCCATAAGAAAAATTGGGCTGCCATTGAAAGAGTGGAATTACATGAGGTAGTAGGATCCAAGGTGTATTTCGAGTGAAAGTAATATGGTAGAAATAATTCAGACTGCAGGGAAGAATTACCAGAGTGAAATATTGAGAGGTGTATGAAATAATCTCCTTAGGGAGGGATGGAAGCATCATCTCCTGGAGCTTTTGCAAGTGGCCTGGCAAAACATTAGACGATGTATTACTCCGGTACGGAGGGAGATCCTGCCTGGAAGCTGGGCTGGGCCGCATGCTCGATGCTGCTGATCAAAACTCAGCGGCCATGGGTCTGTCAGGATTGGGCCTCTGGGGCTTTTTGCGCTAGTTGCTGTAATTATATGCTCTGCTTGGTCTTCTCTTCCTGGCGCTCCATCTCTGTTGCTATGCTGATCTGCAAATCGCCGATAAACCCAAGTTTCTGTGTGGATGCTGCCGGGACCTCACTAAGCCTGTCTCTGTTTCTGCAGCCTGGAGAAGCACATGCTGTCGCACAGCGAGGAGAGGGAGTACAAGTGCGATCAGTGCCCCAAAGCTTTTAACTGGAAGTCCAACTTGATACGTCATCAGATGTCGCATGACAGCGGGAAGCACTACGAGTGTGAAAACTGTGCCAAGGTACAGTGAATTTGTAGGCTGTTGGGCCTTGCTCGTGTTCTTGAATGTGCAAGGCTAGGAAAGCAGGGCCGCAGTGAGTCAGGACTCAGGAGTTCATATTGGTACTTCTGCAGTGGTCCAGCTTGTTTCTCTAGGATTTACCAGGATCTATGGGCAGAATTTGTGGGTTCGGCCCCTAGCGAGAGGGGTCTGGAGCTCCTGAGAGCAGCTGAGCAGTGAAGGTTATTAACTGCCTGACTTGCAAGCCCTGAGCACTCTTTCAGGAGGGGAATGGGGACCTGCTTTCCTCAATTTGATTGTAATCACAGAGCATAATGAGTATGCTTTGAATTGCCTCAGTATGTCTTACCAGCATAACTGGTACCTACTGCAAATATCCTGGCTCTGGGGGGCAAGAATCCCTGCTGGAAATGCAGGGTGGATGGATGCACCTTCCCATTCCCTGGGACTCCTAGTTGCAGGGGTTATTACATCTGGTGTAATGGTTACAAAAGGATTCACAGAACCACTAAATATTTGGCTAAACCTGGGAAACAGGCCCATTTTTTTGGGGCACAGCTTCCATTGACTTCCATTTAGCAAGACTGAGATACAACAAGCAGCCAAAGTCAGAGAGTTTTTAAATCTTAAAAAGCTCCCAATAACCCTGAGGCTTGAATTTGAAAAACTCTGATGCTTGTAATAACTGGCTTCATCTGCAGTTAAGTTTCTTGGTTAATCAGTACTCATTTCCTAGCAGGTTTTCACGGACCCCAGCAACCTTCAGAGGCATATTCGTTCCCAGCATGTTGGGGCTCGTGCTCACGCTTGTCCAGAGTGTGGCAAAACCTTTGCCACTTCTTCAGGCCTCAAACAGCATAAACACATCCACAGCAGTGTCAAACCTTTTATATGTAAGTCTTCAACTAAACATCTTCAGTTAAGTGTATTTCTCTTGTCAAAAAGCAGCATTACCTGGAAGCAGAAGGTTGCATTGTGCTTCCATTGAATTACCCACTGGTTTCATGGGGGTTGGCTTGCACTTTGAATTATTAAATGAGTTTTGGGTAGTTCACAGTCCAGTACAAAGCATTCTTTTCATATGATTTTCATTTTCAGGCAGACACTGTATAAATGTAGCTGTTGTCCCTGCAATATATTTCCATGCACAGATGGCAAAGAGCAAGCTGCAAGTAAGATTTAGCTAAGAGCCAGCGATACCAGGCTTGGAGGTTGCAGACTCGTGTTGTTTTAAACCAGCCTCAGCTGGTTGCTCTCGTCTCCTGCCTCCCTTGTGCGAGCCTCAGCCCATGCATGCCGCGTGCTGTGCTGGATCCCACCCGCTGATCCCGAGGCCCACACGGCAATAGTGCTGGCCCGGGGGAGGAGGTGGGAATGCCGGGCTGTGATGGGCAGGGGAGGAAGGCAGAGGCTGACCTGTCTGGCAGCAGCCTGCACTTCAGTTGACTTAAGGAGAGGTGAGCCCACAGTCTGGATGGGTTGGGAATTAGGTAGAACCAGCCTGCTGTGCTTTAGAAATTAATTGTAGGCCGCAAGTCTATAGCATCTATAGCAGATTAGATACCATGGTATTCATTGGAATTGGAAAAAATAAACCATAAAGCCAGTGCATTTCAATTGGAGAAGATTGCCTCACTCTTTGAGGCTTCTTTGCATGTCCTGTATTTAAGTATTGAGTTTAGCTGTTAGATCTTTACAGACAATTGTGCCAGCAATAAAAAGTGCCTTCTCTGTGAGCCTAGCTCTGTAGTGAGATATAAGACAGATCCTCAAAGTCTCAAGGATTGCATGTGCCGCCTAGCCAGATCCTTCTACGAGATGGGGAAAGCTTGACACACGATAACATTGCAAGCTGTTTTCCTTTCAACAGGGAAGCAGGGGCAGGAAATATTTAAGAATGTTGTTCTTGTTGCTGTTAAGCTCCACCACAGTCTTTTTGAGCACCTGTTATGGCTTGAAAAGCACCTGCTTTGACCACCTCCCCTACTTGTTTTCTAAATTTCTTCATCTTCTGCAGTTCTCAACACTAAATTACCAAAATATCATTCTGATGCTTTTTTTCCAGTGGACCATATTTTCTGTACTGATAATTTATACTAAGTTTGATGGATGGAAGTAGCGCTGCATCCAGATAAAGAGGCTGCCAAGCTCTAAGGCCAAGCAGAAGGTTACTCCCATAGCAGAGCACAGTAAAGTTGCACTTCCCCCCTATGCAATATGGTCCTGTTCTCTAGGGTGTGAATCCCCACAGCTGCGGCATTAAACTCCACAGTATATTGAAACACCCAGCTTAGCTTCCTATGAAGCAGTAAAACGGTCTTAATAATACATCAGGGGAAGCACTAATGGCGTGAAAGGCTTGCTCATGTGAAGCCTGCATGTCTGCCATTAGTTAGATAATACTTATATTTGGACTTTTGGTATGAGGAGATGTATAACTAGCTAGATCCAATTATAACCATTGCTAGTAATTTTTAAACCTGGGATTACTGGTTTACTAATTATACTTAAAATGTATAATTATTAGAAAACCATAACTTCTGGCCAGGTAGGGAATTTTCAGGTAATACTGTTGCGGTCAATGCCCTATGTAGGAGCGACACCTCTCTTAAATTAAATCATATCTGAAATGCTGTTTGTTGGTGTGTATTCTGATAAATCGACACAGCCATTGATATTCTTGAAATTTACAGTATGAGAGATGAAAAAACATTGAACAGTCTACGAATAATAGCCGTGTAATTATAGAAGAAAAGAATTTGGAGACCACATGTTCGGTAGGCTTTTCTGAGCAATGGGGGGGAGCTGGTAGAAAACGGGGGTGGGAGGTGGGGTCACCTAAAGTAGATATCTGTTTTCCACCAAAAGGCCACACACCATGATTTACTCTACCAGTCTGTTTATGGCAACTGTCTCTTATTACAGTATACCGCCCAAGCTTGAGTGAAAACTCACCAACACTAAGGTAATTACTCACTGCCTTCACAAAATCTCCAGCCTCTCCAAATAGAAACCACATGCCATAATAGACGGAACATATATTCGAGATAGTACTTACAGTAATTTTTTTAATAAGCAGAAAATTTGCAAACTTAACTGCGAGCTATTTTTTTGGGTTCTGAGACAATCACGGTACAGAGTGTACTTAAACATGAGATGAATTTTTGCAACTTGGGAGACAGAGTGGGAGTTTGTGTAAAACCTGGGGTCTATACAGCAATAAAAACTGCAAGGAGAGAAGCTTCCCTTACAAGTTAGCTGCTTGAAAGTATGGCACTACAATTTAAAGGATGTAATAAGGTGTAACAGGAGAAATCAAACCCAGCTTCTGTTGCTTTGATACGTGGAAGCAATTAAAGTTGATAACCATCCCCCCCATCTACTAAATTTTAAGCAAAGCTTTGCTTGGAAATAAAAGCCATGCAGTGAAAAAGAGGTAGATCCTGTAACAATAGCTTATCTGACTAGTCCTCCCTCCTGGGAGTATTCGCAGTGGCCCAGGCAGTGGCATTGATTTATGCACAGAATTCCCCAGCAAAATCAGTGGGACATGTGGTGTAAACTTCAATGTTACATCGAGGCTTCAGTACGACAGTGCCCATGAGTAGGACTGCACTGGTGAGTAAGGGCTTCGGACCTGGGCCCAAAATTTCTTTGTCAGCCTTGGAAGCCATGTGTTTCATAGACTGCCTGTTAGAGATGAGAGGCATCTTGACCGAGAAGTACCTCATTAAATAGTTGTATATAACTTCTATGCTTAAAAAGGTAAACTTGGCAGTACAGCTATTAATTATTTCATTGAAATTGCAATAATACATATTTACGGATTTTAGTTGCCATGATTGATTTAATTTAGTTTCAAAACCCAGATAACATGCATTAGTCATTTAGAAGATTAATTTGCATCTCCTTAAATAGTTTGTAAGGATATCCTTAAATCGTAAATGTATATTTTTGCTTTTCTCTGGAAGTAGAATATTTCTCAGTTCTGTTGACTTTTGAATATATTAATGGAGAATAATAAATTGATAATGTATTGATATTCTTTTAAGGAGAACTTCCCTAGCTTTTGGAAGAACAGATCTGTGTCAGTACACACTTTTTCCTCTGGTTACCAGTCTAGTCTTACCCAACTGAAAAGTTAAATTTGATATGGTCATGGGAATAAGAAGCAGGTTCTTACCATGACCTGTTAGAAGATCAGAGTCCATAAAATATGATTTGTTTTACATTATATATTAGCCTTGTATAAGTATGAATTTTTGAAAGGACAAATGGAGATTTTTTTCTGAAAAAATATATCTGGTCTAATGCTCAGCTGGAGTATATTAGATATAACTCCATAACTGTTGATGGAGTTATCCTGCTTTATAGAAGGAGACGAATTGGTCCATAATATCCCAGATGAAGACTGTGCAACTCTTCTGCTACACCTGCAAAAGCTGCGCCATTACAGACAGTTTAACTTTGGTTTGTGTGATCAAGCTGATGGGAGCGATGGGAGCTTTTTGTGCAAGACCTCAGGAATGAGGGGAAGGGGTGCACAATGCCTTAAGTTTGACTGGAGGGACTTGATTTTGTACCGTGAAGTACAGCATTGGCTTTATTTGTGGGAGCAAGGCCTTTATGCCTGTGATTAGGATAAAAACAGCAGAAAGGTAGCAGAAAAGATTGGCACTTACTGCTGCAACGAATAAACAACCAATGCTTCTATGTTAAATAGGTGGATAAAATCTTCCTAAAAAGATAAACAGAAAGCACTTATTAACAGAAAATGAAGCATTCTAGCAGGCAACTAGAAAAAAAATCTCTTCTCTTCTTTCTTTTTTCCTTTCCTCTCTTTTCTTTCCTCTTTTCTTTTTTCTATTTTCTTCTCTCTTTTCCTCTTTTCCTTTTTTCTTTTCTTTCCTTTTTCTTGTTCTTGTGCTTTTTCTTCTTGTTCTTGTTCTTCTTTTTCTTCTTCTTTTCTATCTTTTTGCTTTTCTTTCTTTTCTTTCCTTGTGAATGAAGGTTTCTAACAGGAACAATAACTGATACACAGCAACAAGCTCTCTTCCTGAATTACTGCATTGCAAATTTCCTGTGTTTGGGCCCAATTCTGCACTCTTTGCCTCATGAATTGTCTCAGGGATGTCACTGGGACGTGAATAGGGAAGGCTGGTCTGCGCCGTGCCGGCAGGATCAGGCCCTCAGACAATGGGAGCATTGTTGCTGAGATATGAGGCAGCCTGCTAAAGAGGTAAACAGTTAAGACATGACAACAAGTGGTGGAGTTTCTCAAGGGCAGAGATTCAGAAGAGCAGGAAGGTTAGCACAGGCCCCGATGTGAGTGGAAGTTAGAGGACGTGATTACAGTTCATGGGAACCAACAGTGCAGGATGGGATTCATTCAATTCAGTTTCCTTTGCAAGCTTAAAATAGAGCCATTGTAAATTATGTCAGACTGTCTCAAATCTTGAAAATGATTGTTAAAAAGACCTCAGAATACACAATGTGCATTGTTGTGTGGCTTTGATGTGTGAAAGATGAGAGCTTATGATATAACGCAAATTAAATAAAAATAAAGTGGCCACATGCTTTTTCCTGGCTGAAAAAAAAGAGAGGATTTATTACAGAGAGATAACGCCACTTACTGTTAATGTTGTTTTGTTTTTAAACAAAGCTAGAGCCTGTACTACTAGAAGCAAGGTAGTCCAGAGGTGCTGAGAAATTTTAGAATAAGAAAGAGCACAACCTTGGAGCTTGTCTGATGTTTCTGCTAGCCCAAAGGATATAAAATTCCCCAAAAGCTAACCTAAGGTAAATGTAAGAAAAAAAACCTGAATGAATGTCAAACTTGTGTTGGGAATTGCACTGCTGGTCCGCTTTGAAACATTAAGCCTGGCTCAATTTCTCTAGGTCTGAATAAGGGTTATTGAAGGCCCTTTAGAGGTCCTCCTTGGCCAGTGCAGGCTTCCAAAGCACACGTAAGCTCTGCAGTGATGGTGGTCAGCTGCTTGGGCCTGGAAGCACTTACGTGCTTGATTATCCGTGGCTATCGCTGTGACCTTCGGTGGGACTGCTCGGACAACTCGCTGGCGTTGTGTGCAGGAAGGGTGGCAGTGGAGGGAGCTCAGGGTTATTCTCCTACAAACCACAGTTTGACTAGTAGACCTCTAATCTAGGTGCTACCCCAGTAACTTGCTCACTAAGGTTTGTAGCAGTCAGAAAATCAAAGATGTTGTTGCATGCTTTCTCAATGCAGTGAAGGCAAGGTAGGAAATAAAATTTTGGGGGTATCGACTCTAGCTGTAGATGGAATATTTCAGGAAGAGGCAAAAATCCCATTCACAGTTCAGTCTTCACAGTGGGGTGTCCTGGTCTGCACTGATTACAGGACCACTTTCCTGCTAATGAAAATGTTTGCAGGAAACTGCTCCAACATGCTAAATGTTGCAGTCTAAATCAGGCCCATCAGGTCGAGGTAGATCTTCCCTCCGTGGCTTCAGGCTTTCTCCAGCTGCTGCTTTTGTGAGGCTGAAGTTACTGCCACCCCAGAGGAGTTTGAAAGGAAATCCACTGAGCTGTTTAGAGCATCAGACATGCAAAAAAATACCGCTGCATTTTTAAAGGAAATTGTTGTAGAAATATGGTATATTTTTTCACAATGTAGTATATTTTTTCACATGCGAGGGAGAAATAAGCAATATTAAGACTAATAACGTTGTTAAGATGTGGAGTTTAGAGTCATGGCTTCCAAGGCACCTGTTGCTATATCACAGTGACCATATGCATTACACGAATAGAAATACTTGGGACAGGTGAGAGTACTTGACTGAGGTTATTTTAGAAACCGTAGCTTAGACTTCCGCAAGATTAACTTCTTAATTGTAAATGGAAAAAAATGTTGTTTGTTAATAATAGCATGTGCTTGTAAATATCTGGTTGCCTCCTTCTTCACCTCTTTTATATCCTTGGCATCTTTTAGACTGAAAGCTCTATGCGGCAGCTGCTCTGGCTGCCTCTGGTCTGGCCCTGCAAATATTAATTTTCATGAATAACTTTACACGTGCGACTAGCGACATAAATGAATGTCTTCAGACAGATAGTCATTCAAAGGCAAAAGTGCTTCATATGGTGTTACAGCCCTGAGGCCACAGCTCCTCTCCGGGCTCCGGGTGCTAATGCAATATGAAATAATGGTTCCAAGTATGCAAGTCTGTGCGATACAAAGAGGAAACAAGGAAGCAAACTTTACCTTTTAGTGATTTCAGACCTTTTCTGGTTTGTTGGAGGGGTTCTTTTGTGCTGTCTTTAGACATTTGTCTGCTTGGATGCCTTGCTTTGGAATAGTACGGTAGCTTTTCATACATTTGTGCAACCAGACTTCTCCTTATGACTTCCGAATTGACATTTGGAGGGTAAAAAATTGTTTTATTTGCAAAATTTTGAGGGTGGGGGAAATTACCATAAAGCCTGAGATTTGTTGTTGTTGTTGTTTACATACAGGTGAGGTCTGCCATAAATCCTATACTCAGTTTTCAAACCTTTGTCGTCATAAGCGCATGCATGCTGATTGCAGAACCCAAATCAAGTGCAAAGACTGTGGACAAATGTTCAGCACTACGTCTTCCTTAAATAAACACAGGAGATTTTGTGAGGGCAAGAACCATTTTGCAGCAGGAGGATTTTTTGGCCAAGGCATTTCACTTCCTGGAACCCCAGCTATGGATAAAACGTCCATGGTTAATATGAATCATGCAAATCCGGGCCTTGCTGACTATTTTGGAGCCAATAGGCATCCTGCTGGTCTTACCTTTCCAACAGCTCCTGGATTTTCTTTTAGCTTCCCTGGTCTGTTTCCTTCAGGCTTGTACCACAGGCCACCTTTGATACCTACTAGTTCTCCTGTTAAAGGACTACCAAGCACAGATCAGACAAACAAAAGTCAAAGTCCCCTCATGACAAATCCTCAGATACTGCCAGCTACACAGGATATTTTGAAGGCACTAAATAAGCAACCATCTGTAGGTGAAAATAAGCCAGTGGAGCTTCAACCAGAGAGGTCCTCTGAAGAGAGGCCGCATGAAAAACTCAGTGACCAGTCAGAGAGTAGTGACCTTGACGATGTCAGTACCCCCAGTGGCAGTGACCTGGAAACCACCTCTGGCTCTGATCTGGAAAGTGACATTGAAAGTGAGAAAGAGAAATTTAAAGAAAATGGTAAAATGTTCAAAGACAAAGTAAGCTCTCTTCAGAATTTGGCTTCAATAAATAATAAGAAAGAACACAGCAATCATTCCATTTTCTCACCATCTTTAGAGGAGCAAACTGCGGTGTCAGGAGCTGTGAATGATTCTATAAAGGCTATTGCTTCTATTGCTGAAAAATACTTTGGTTCAACAGGACTTGTGGGGCTGCAAGACAAAAAAGTTGGAGCCTTACCTTACCCTTCCATGTTTCCCCTCCCATTTTTTCCAGCATTCTCTCAATCAATGTATCCATTTCCTGATAGAGACTTGAGACCGTTACCCTTGAAAATGGAGCCCCAATCACCCAGTGAAATTAAGAAGATCCCAAAGGGAAGCCCTGAGTCTCCCTTTGACCTCACCACTAAGCGTAAGGAGGAGAAGCCAGTTACTCCTATACCCTCAAAGCCAGCAGCTCCACCTGTGACAAGCCAGGACCAGCCTCTAGATCTCAGCATGGGCAGCAGAAGTCGAGCCAGTGGCACAAAACCAGCCGAGCCTCGGAAAAACCACGTCTTTGGTGAAAAGAAAGGAGGTGACCTTGAACAGAGGAAAGCTTCTGAGTCTTCTTTGCAGCATGCCAGACCGACTCCGTTCTTTATGGATCCCATTTACAGGTAAAAAATTATGCTGGATCTCAGCATCCTTCAGTATAGCTAGTTAGACCTCTCTACGCTGCCTGCACGCAGATGCAGGACAACCCTGTCCCCTCTCCCTCCGGCCCTGTAGGCATCGTTGCAGGGAGACAAGGCTAACCCGGACACCCAGCCTCAGATCTGAACTGTTCAGATCAAACCCCATGTCTTGCAATTCTGTAGTTAGCAAGTGTTCGTTACTGCCCTATTTGAAGGGAGTCATTAGTTTAACACACACGGCTTAACGTGCAGAAGTCGAATATATTCTCTTACTGTAAATGAATTGGCATCAGCATTGTATGTTTGTATATTTTGTATATTGTATCTGTGAAAACACTGGTTTGCAACAAATTACTTTTCTTCCATAATGCTTCCCACCTGGCTTTACCTCCCCTTTCCTCTTCTGTTCCCTGAAAATCAGAGTGCATTTCAGAAGGTTGTCAGGGCCAATTGTACACCACCTTTTTAGTTCCTCCTGTGTTAAAAAGGAGCATCTCATAGGTAAGGCAAAGATGCAAAGTTGTCCTAAGGTGTGTAAAGAGTATGGAAATTCAGAGTTAATTGTGCCTTTTTTTACATTGATTTGAGCAATGTGTTGATTTTTTTAGGCATTTCATTAACACAGGTGAGGGCACAAAGTCCTTGTGTATGCAAAAACTAACCAAGGGGTTACTTAATCTGATCTACCTTATTAAATCAGTGGGAGCTTTGCTTTTGACTTTGGGCACACAAGTAGGCACTGACAGTGAACTGAGGTTTTAAAAACCGGTTGTAAAAACCTGGTCTCTCTGTGCCTTCCAGTAGGGCTGACATTGATTTCCCTGGGATTTCGCCTGTGTCCTGTGTACGTCAGCCGCTGTTTGCCCTTTGCCATTCTGCTTGCATATCTGTAATCCGCAATAGCCATGCATCTAGATTAGTCTGCAGGAACAGAGAAGTAGAGAAATACTCGCCATAAAAATGCTTGTCCGTAATCTAAATGACCCATTTTACAGACTGCTGTTAAAAAAAATTTACTGACATGGAAATGATCTTACTTTTTACTTTATCTAAAAAAGAAGTGCTCATAGCAAAACTTTTGCAGAATGCTCTCACCTAAGACAACAGGTATGCATTATGAAGAAACAGGATACGAGGCTGCCTATCGAGGTGGTTTTATTCAGGCCAGATTGGTATCTGTATTAGACCATAGGATTTCTTTGCGTCATATTTGTTTTAAATGCCTGAAGCAGTGGAAGCAACTCCGATTTTATGCTCCTGCCTTACAGACTAATGAAATTATGCAAATTCTGCCAGCGTAGCACGAGGCCAGTTGTTACTGAGCCTTCCTTTGTCGTGAGTTATATAACGACAACAGGATCTCTCCCTTAAACCATGCACATCAATAGTAGAGAAAGCAAAAAGACCTCAAATTTCCATACTGCTTCTGAATTATCAGCATTGTGTTCCATTACCTAAATGCATGCATTAGTTGATCGCAATCTTTATTGCTGATATAGCAGATTGGTTGCATTCCTTCGAGCCTGTATTTCTCATGCCACGCTGTGCAGCGCAAACTTTGTGTGCACAAAGAGCAGTTTCCAGGGTCGTGGCTGCAATGTCTCACACGGGCCGATGAGAAGAGACCTATTGCTCAGAGCTCCTCGTGCCTTGAATTCCACTCCTGTGAGTGGAAAATGCACTCGGGCCATATTTCTTCATAAAAGTTCTTGGTAGTTAGTCATTGGTTTCTGTTATCATTATTACTGGTTTTCTAAAATGGGATTATTTCCTATGTAAGTGGTATAATCTCCCTTCAGTCGCATTTTACAACCCCCACTAGTAGTAATGAGTTGTACGTGGGTATCGAGAGTTGACTGTACTTCCTTAGCTTTTACCATTATCTCTGAAAAACAAATTACTTGATGTTTAATTGACTATTTTAAACATGAGTAGCTGTATAATTATTAATATTTGAGACTGATTCATCACAAGCAAATCTAATTTTAACATTTACAGAGTAGAGAAAAGAAAGTTAACTGACCCGCTCGAAGCTTTAAAAGAAAAATACTTGAGACCTTCCCCAGGATTCTTGTTTCATCCACAAGTAAGTATTTTGGGAATTTTGATGTTGTAAACAAGCCTGTTGATGCTCCAAAGCAGGTGCAGAGAAATGAATGCAGTCTTAGTCACTTTTGGATTTCCTAAAACACACAATTTTTACTAAACCATTGTAGTGGAAAAACATAAGCATTGTTCTGAGCTTCTTGATGTTTTGCAGATGAAACAACATGTTTTGATTATAGAGGAAGCCAGATTCAAACTACATGTATGTTTTAGAGCTGTATTCCTACAAAACTGTAACGTAACTACCAACATTCGGAGCTGCCCCATTGCTCGGCAGGCTCCAGTGCTGCGGGCAGTTGCAGTGGAGTCAACGTTAATTACAAGGAAACGATGTAGATCCAGAGTCAGGCCTACAAAACTGAGCATCCCAGCTATTCACCTGCCTTTATTAGGTCAGTCCCTTTTGTCAATATTTAAGGACTCCCAGAAAAGTGAGAAAACTTTCTACATACCTCTTTCAGTTCACAAAATGCAAACCCTCCATCTCTCTTAGATAAGTCATGGGGCTATAGTGTGTCCAAGGACTTTGTAGAATCCCTTCTACATGCTTGAAAAACATCAGCTTTTGCTATGTGAGAGGGCTGCTGTCCTGTTTATAGACCGTATGCTTGCTATCCTGCTTCTTATTTGCTATATACCAAAAATTTATGGGAGCGTCCTTGAAGGAACAACTGCAATGTGTGAGTAGTGCAGAAACAGTACCTGTGGGAAAACTTCACGTTGCTTTCCCTCAGCAGCACCCTACTCTCGTTTTATCCTCCCTCTCCTTGCTCAGGGATATTTTGCTTCAGTATTTGTGTGTGTTAAATCTTGTGCCTAATCTAAAATCCCCTGTGGTATTTGCAAATTTGAACCCCTTTAGACTCATCCTAATAGCGATACCCTACATGAGTCTTGTATTTTAAGTGCAGAACCTTTCTCTGGTTCAGCTTCCTCTGAATTCATGGGCCAATGATGGCAATCATCTGCCACAGCGTGCTTTTTGCCAGGGAAGGCATCAGTGGTTAAACCCCTTGTTGTATGGGATGTATTCTGAAATGGGACTTGTGGAGGTCTGAGAAGGACTGATTTGGGAGAAGATCTGGGAGGAGAGATCAGGGAAAGGCTGATAACGGCACACACAGTCACACATACGCAAATATAATGCCCTTGCATGGGTGGAGAATGCAGGAAAATCCCTTTCCAGTTCCAAAACCTGTAGGAAGTGAAGAGTTAATGAAGTACTACAGTTATCTAGAATTTACGTACCAGAGCGCGTCTTCAGCAGCTCCTGCTGCGTTACTTTATTTGCCAAAGTTGCAAAGCACCAAATAGAAAATCCCGTTTCCTAGTGGATAGCACTAATAAGCTCGCAGGATCTCGTCTGTGGCGGGCCGGGAACGCGTCGGGTGCTCTTGTCTGCGGCGTAGTGTGCACTGAGGTGGCACCAGGTGGGGAGCTGGAGGTCCCTGGTGGGGTCTGGGGAGAGGACGAGGCAGGCAGTTAGGGGACGGCTGGGCCCCTGGACAGCGATGGGGGTTGTGCCGTTGGCGGCAGCATGTCGGGGTTTGGCCGCCCAGGTTTCTTCGTAGAGAGCCAGTGAAATCTGTTGCTGGTGGCTGAGGACAGTTCCAGGGACGTCACCACGTCTAGCACTGAGTACGAGAAGGCGACGTTAGAGGTGGTGGGACACCGGGGCTCTGCACCTCGCCTGCCCTGTGCGCAGCCGCAGAGAGCTCAGCACTGCTTTCGGCTCTCTTCATTTTCTGGGGATAAGCACGCTCATTCCTAGGGGCAGCAGCAAGTGCAACCCCCAGAAGCCGGGGAGGAGGAAAGGGGGACACTTTTAT
Organism: Dromaius novaehollandiae; assembly: GCF_036370855.1. Lineage (NCBI taxonomy): Eukaryota > Metazoa > Chordata > Aves > Casuariiformes > Dromaiidae > Dromaius > Dromaius novaehollandiae. The sequence continues at coordinate 6,114,164 of NC_088106.1, read as the reverse complement.
TCCCTTTTTTAGCCCAGCACAACCATGGCAGGGGAAGGTGCTGCTGCACAGGGAGTTGCCGTGTGCTGCGGCAGGACTCGTCGGGGCCGAGCAGCCCTTCCCACACCACCGTTTCTGTTCCAGGCGGAATAGGCGTCCCGTAAAATACAGGTTGCACATAGTCTTGTTTTGCTGGACACTTGCAGCATTTTCCCATCGCGCGCGCAGGGAGCGAATGTCAGTGTTACACCTATTCGCCTGCTCATCCACATTTTTCACTGTGCAATAGAAAAAAAATCCGTGGTGAAGACTGGCTTTCATTTCATCACTTACCTCGCTGCTAGGGACAGTGCCTTTAACTGGTTGTGGGACGGACTGATAAAAAAGTTGCGAGTGTAACACGCGCCCTTAACACATCGTAAAAGGAAGCTAAACCGCTATCGCACATCCTGTCAAAAAAGTCCATGTCAAAATCTGCTCGCTTGCCGGCTTTGGTAGGCAGGGCTCTCCTGCTCGCAAAGGCAGGATTGGGCTCGGTGTTTATGGAGGAGCGGGGAACGGCTCGCAGAAGAGCTGCTTTGGTTTTATAGTCCTGTTCACCCCTGTAAAAGTACAGGTGTGGATTACACCATAAGTTTTCCTTTTCTACTGTCAGGATTTATCTATGTAAAATATAAACAAGATATTTCTGATGTTTGTCTCCTACAAATTTATATTTCTATAGGTACGTTTGTTTGTGAAACTTATAATTTGATTAAGCAGGAGTTTAACTGAGATTTTCTTAACTGAATAATATGACTGTTAACAGATCTTTAAAACAGATTTTTGGACTAGATATTAAAGACATAAAACCTGTAGTCCTTACTCCATCTCTGCTTGGGCAAAAGTCCTTTCAGTGCCCGTGGCCCAACAGCTGTGATAGATTAGGTCAGCTAGCTGTATTTTGCAATAATTTACCATTACAAGGATTGAATTCTTAGGAAAAGATTGCCCCAATACAGCAAAGCGTTCAGAATAAAACCTTAATTGATTTCTTAAAATAAAATCGTACTTAGTAGATTGATTGCAATGAGGGTTCCAATGCAGGAATAATGTGTTGTTTTTGTTTCAATTTTGCTCCCAGTTCCAATTGCCTGATCAAAGAATTTGGGTAAGTTCATTGCTTATATTTTTGATTTAATCATTGTGAAGTAAATTGCATAAGGAAAATATGATATGAAAGGTAACTTACCACACAGTTATGGAGCATGCCACGCTTTCCTGCAGAATGTTGTAGCTGTAGTGGATGATATTCTGTTATGTCAAATTGGCTTTATTTTTGCCTACCTAACCCTGCAGTTTTTATTTGTTGAAGGCAATGGGAGCTTTACCTCAGTAAGGGTTTCAAAATACAGTTTTTGTTTATATTTAACTGAAACCGTTCCAAGCTGTTTGCTTCAGAGGTTGGAGAGAAAATTTTCAGGCTGAAATCTTATTAGATTGCAATAGTTATAAATATTTAATCTGCATTCTAGACATTAAAATACAGAGACTCGGAGGACTTCATGTTTCTGTCTCATATTGACTTCAGTGGGAGTTACTCACTTTAATAGCTTTGAAGTTTTGAGCTTAATTGCTCTCTGCTGTACTTAAAGCACAAATAAAACATCCATTTATTTGCAGTGTTTGGGTCAAATTTGTCCTGTGTGTACACTTACATAGCCTCCCCCTATGCGAACAGAAATTGTGCTTTTAGCATCCATGGGATAAATTTGAGCCTACTCTTCTATTTTTATAAAATGTTATTTTTAATATGCCTAAATTGTTCATAAAAACATGAGCCTCAGCAACTGCTTTTGCAGATGTAACTCAAATAACACAGTGTTTTGCTCGTACACTGCTGGCTTTTCAGCTGCTGTGCTGAACCCATAAATACTTGTCCCATATTTTTCCCAACCTCACAGCTTCAGGCTTCGGGGAGAAGAGCTGGAGCCAGTCCACTGTGGCTCTAGTCCTGACTCACTCTTGCTCCGTCACTCACAATGAGACATGGACAAATTTCACAACGTGAAGCCAGAATTTCATAGAGTGAGATCTGAGATCTCTGTGCATCCTTCCACGTGTACGTCTCTGTGCAGGATTAGTGCAGGAGTGCTTAAAAAAGGCACTGCACGTGAAGGTGGGTGCTGATCCCAGCACTCCTCAGCATGCCTGTGCAGCGCGGTTCAAAAGCCATGCTGGACCATCACTTTCCTTTACATACACATGGCTTTAAACTCCCCTATTTTCTACCTGTAAACTGATTATTTATGCAGCTGTATAATTTGCGCTAGGATCCTGAGCTGACAGGTGTGAAGCAGGCACCAAAGGCCTCCTGCAAACACCGGTAGACCCTGAGTGAACTCAATGATGGAGAAGCATCTGGGTCAGTAGGGCAGTGAGTTTGCCACGTGCAAACCCATTCCCAGGGCGCAGGCCCGGGCGCCCGGCAGTGTGAGCGGGGACCCACAGCCCCTCTCACGGGGGCGAATGCCTCAGCACCAGGAAAACAAGCAGAGGGAAAGCTGGCAGGTATTCTTCTCAGTAATTCTGAACAAGCCTCGGACAATAAACAGGTATGAACTAGGGTTAGATGTCAAAGCTGGAGAGCTCACAAGTGGTTCCCAAACATTTTCTTTGCAGTATAGTGTATTCAGCATAGCACTATCCAGGGGCTGTGGAAGGATTTGGGATTTGGCGTGCACATCCTGGATCCACTCCTCTTTCAGAAAACCGCTCTGTTTTGGGATAATTGTGAAGCTGCAAAACACAGTGCAGTCTGTTTCTTCTGTCTGCTTTCACTGATATTGGCTTGGTCCTCAAATTTCCGTCATCCTGCTTTTTTTGTTTGTATATATATCTCCTGGCCATGCTAGCGCTTGAGCAGCTGCAGTAAAAATAAGTATTTAAAGCATAAATTGTCTAGAGGAGGAGGCTGCTTCATGGATGAATCTTCATCTTGAAAGATTTGAATATGTCACGTGAGCCTTTCTGTCTCAATTCACAGTTAAGTGTGCCATCGATTTCAAGATTATCTCAGATTGTTTTTCATTCTTTGGCAGCAACTCCATAGTTCAGATCAATGAGAAACACCCTCTCTTCAATGGATCACGATTTATTTAGTCTGTACACTCTATCATCCTCTTCTGGTCCCATCAAAAGAAGGTTACTATAACGAGGTTCTTGAATTAGATTCAGACTTCATTTGCGATAGCTTTATGGAGACTCATTGTAAATAATTAAAATATTTTTGCAAATGAATGAAAACAAATTTGGTGAGTGTATTAGCAAAGCATTTATATTACTTATTCTAAGGCAGGATCCACTCCGTCAGATCAGCTTAAATCCCCACCAGCTGTATTAATATGAATAGAGTTGTTCTAGATCTACACTAGAGATCAGCTTGAGTTTCTCACTACTGTTTCATGAAGTTCAGCCACATGTGACAGGTCCTTTGGACATGAGTAAAGCTCAGCCAAGTTGCACGGCTAGATGTTCAGATGCATGGAGTTACAACAAGACAAATTCGCAAGTCATAATTTTTAGAGGAAGCATTATAACTTGCATTGGGGAGGAAGAAATCCTGAACTTTAATAGTAGGGTTTTTGAGACTTCTCTAAATAACACTAGTAAAAATAGAAAACAAACATATGAACAATTTTTCCCATGAGTTATGGCCATAAAGTCAGTTGTTTTTACGATAATAGCATTAAAGGAGTCTAGTTTGTAAAACATTAGGTCATGTAATTCATGACATTGTCTGCTAGATTATTTCATATCATCAGGTTATTCTTAAAAAACAGCAACAACAAACCTTGCTTATTTATGTCACTTTTTCTTCGGTTGGTTAATAAATTTTAAGATAAATATCCAAAGCCCCTGTTGATGATATCTTGCCTGTTGAAATGTTTATAAATACTTGTTTTAGCCGATTATGGTAATGTCTGCATTTCTGAGTCTGAGCTGGGGAATTGTGACTACATATTAGTTTGCGTCAGTCGGAGGTTAATAGCCTCTGAGGGAGCAGGAGGGAGGTGGGGGTAAAGCTGCTTCCTTTTCCAGACATCTGGACGCAGATAGAATCAACAACTCTCATATGTAAATCAAAAGTTACTGTTCTATATAAAATGCTGTCATTCACTGATCTCAGATTAGGAGCAGATATTACTTGTCCAGAAGGCAGTAACTTTATGTAAAAATGCGTAATGCAATCCTCTCGCTCTTCTACCTCCTTGGCGACCTTTCTCCGTGGACGTGGCAGCTAGACTAATGCCATCCTCCGGGTCAAACCGTGCTTCCCCGCCCGGGTCGCTGCCGCCCCGTGTCCCCTTTGGGGATCACCTCAGCCCTTACGCTCTCAGCCTCGGCTGGGGCTCAGCCCCCTCCTGAAAGCCGTGCTAAGGACCGGGCCAGCTTTTCGGGCTATAAACCTGGCCCCAAGCCTAAGCCTCAGCTCCTGGAAGAAGTCCTTGGAGGCCTTGCATGCAGAGGCCAGGCCAGGCAGCTCTGAAGGCATGGTTTTACCTTGAGGGCGTGCACCTAACACGTCTCGGAGAAGAAATGCCAGGCTGAAAACAGGTGACGATGAAAGGGCTGCCAAAACTCATTTCCCATATGATAACGCATGGCTCAAGGGAGCCAGGTGGAGGCAATCTTACTAGTCTAATTTTTGGCAGCGGAGGACTTCAGCCTAGAAGGAGATTTTGGATTACAGGCTGGAAGAGGCAGTTCTTTCCTACGAACACCCACCTTTCTTCTAAGGACAAATGCTACATCTGACAGCTTGGCCCAGTTCTGTGGGTTGCTGAGCATAGTAGCATCTCCACAGTTAAGGCTGAGGTCAACACAGCTCCTGTGGAGGCAAAGAGGTCAGCACAGCTCCTGTGGAGGCAAAGAGGTCAGTACGGCTCCTGTAGAGGCACCTGGTTCTTTACAAGTCAGTAATGAGAGTGTTTTGAAGGAGTAAGCACTACTTTGGTTTTGTGTTTCAACTGAAGTAGGGCTTCGTACCCAGAACTCTTAAAGGAACTAAAGCTTTCATTGTGTAAGAGGGGAAGTCACCTCTCAGGTTATTAATTAGCTAAAAAAAAACAGGAAAAGAATACATTAGCAATTTTTACTGTCATTAAAGATTATCACCAGATCTGCCTAGGGTTCTCAGTGGGATATGAGCTGCTAAATATATTTGTAAACACTGTAGGAAGGAGAGTGAGCAGGCAAACAGCAGAGTTTGCAGCTGTTTATTTAGAGTAGCCAAAGCTGACCGTGAAGATTTTGCAGGAGAATCACAGAAAGCTGAGTCACTGGGGATTAAAATAGCAATAAAATTCAGTGTCAGTAAGTAGCAAGTAATACAGAGGGGAAAGTGTATCTCAACTCGTATCATTCAGGAAAGAGATCCTGGAGTCAATAGTTCTATGAAAATATCATCTCAGTGCTTAGCAGCGAGGAATTGAAAACATCATTATGTTATATTGCTTTCAGGTCTTGAATACAGCTGAAGTCCCTCTCTAAAAGGATATAGCAGAATTAAAAAAGACACAGAAAAGTGCAACAATGAGCATCAGAGGTATGGAATAGCTTCCATACAAAAAGAGACTAAGTAGGTTTTGATTTTTCAGCTTGGAAGAGAAGTGCCCGAGGGAGCTGTGGCACACTTCTCCGAAACCGTGAATGGCGTGCAGAACCTGAATGGGAAATGGCTATTCATTAGTTTTTACAATACAAAAAAATGAGGGGCGCCCAGCTGAATTATGAGGCAAAAGGCTTGAAGGGAAGAAAAGCTAGTATCTTTTCATATGCGCCTAATTAAATCGGTGAACTTCTTGACAAAAACATAAATGGAGTCAAAAAAGGGTTAGCCAAATGAATGGGAGCCGCAGCCTCCGTTAGCCATTAAGTGCAGTAAGCAAGACGCAACGTCCAATTAAAGTTCTTATACTTGCAGTTCTTTTAATTTGAGGCTTCGCAGTCTGTTGCTCGCCTAAGTTGCCTGAATCTGCCTCATTGGTGACTTTCAGCCTTCTGGGAAAGTCTGCCTTTCCCTGCTACCGCCGGTAGCTGCTTGAACCCTTCGGTCCGCTTTTAACGGAGCTTTGTGTGGCGGAGCACCCGCTCCGGCGTGGGACGGGCGACCCTCGCAGAGATGCGGTGCTGCGCCAGAGCAAGCCTCGGGCTCTAAGGGAGAGCGTCCCGACGGCTCCGCGGGCGCTTTTAGCCCCGTTCTACCAGGGCTGCCTTCTGGGAAGCGGAGAAAAGGGCCTCTCCTCTGCCCGTGCATTTAAAAAAAGAATTTGTTGCCCTCACTATTAAGAAAATGGCCTGATTTTGGTCTATCTTCGGCAGATAGTAGCTGCTATGATTATACAGGCAATAGTGGAACAGGACTAATTCCCATCCGTAAAGACTCGGGGCCACACGCTTCCCTTTGTTGCTGGTGCAATTCTTGAAAATTAGAAATCATACCAGGTAACTAAGTGGATCAGTCCTAAAAAATAAACAATAGTAATTCCTATGGTGAGAAAGGTATTTTTGGAAAGCTAGTAATACTTTAAGATAATTGGAAGTGCTTGTATTTCCTCTGAATGACGGATTTAAGATTAGATCCTGATTTCATACTTATTTTGGGACTGATATAATCCTGCAGGAATTTTTGCAGTTACTGCTGACCTACATCAGTGTACACTGGAGAAGAATCAGTCTCAATTTCTCCTCTGCAAAATCCTGAAAATAATAATAAAAGAATAAGCATGACTAAGCCATTTTAAATGTAAGGGGGAAAATAGTTTCTTTAATGTATTACTGTAGGGAGACATGTGCATGAGAAACGGTGATCCAAAAATGATTTAAAACCACTAGATAATGAAACTGACTTGAATATTAAATATACATAAATAAAACATTTATTATACTTCTTGATGCCCTTATTATTCTTCACCATAAATATGTGCTATCATAACCCATGCACTGTCTTGTCACTGCTAATCAGCCTGAAGGCCAAAGGTCATTTTTCATTCAAACCATTTATTTTCCGCAACTGCAGAACAGAAGGATGATTTCTTGAAGGGAACAATTAGAAGGAATTAAAGGCAGCGGAAAGCCTATCATAAAAGCTTTAAGGATCAATTCCATCTAAAGACAAATATGATACCATATAAAAATAAATATATGATAATGCCGAGTTGTACAGGTTGATAATGACATCTCTCGGCTGAGATAGAATTACCTCCTATCCCAGCAGCATCATCATTACATAGCTCACGCCTGTGATCAGTACGTGTCAAAATCCTTCATATTGACAAATGTGCTGTCCGCTTGCATCTGTGGAGAATGTTTTAGCAGCTGAGTGATTATGAATCAAAGCCCAGAGCTTACAGCCCCTACTGCCTTGCAATGCTTTCCCATTTGTTGCCTGACAAGTAAATGTATCTTGACTTCCCTCTGAGATTTTTTTTTTTTCGCACCGTGTTTGATGAAAGACATTTGGCAAATTGGCAGTGGTACCCTGTACATTGCAATTTGTAGTCAGCATTAGGAGTCTGAGCATGAAACGAGAGGGCAGGCTGCAGGCGAAAGGGAAAAAAAATGCAAGCCCAGAGCTAACCTGCACGTGAATAGTCATTTCAGGAGACAAACACGCAATTCTTTTCATTAAAAGCAAAAAAAAAAAAAAAAAAAAGAGCCGTCTCTGGCAGATTTTAAAGAATAGGCCATAAACGTGTCCTCCAAACACTTGGTTAATACCGTAGCTTATTGCAAAGCAGTCTGGTGGCTCGTGCTAGCGCGGGCTCTCCTCTTTGCCGTGCCTATGCTGGGAGAGGCGGCGAGGCAAATCTGCCAGCCTTGCTCCTTCCAGCCAGGACTGAGCCATGGCAGGGCTTTGCCTTTCTTTTAGAAAGCTGTTAGTAAATGCTGGGACGTGAGTTACGGTCAGATTGTTCCTTATCACTTCGGAAGAAATAGATATTTTGGAGTCCAGTGTCGGCATGGCTGAGGAGCATGAGGTGTCTGGGCTTTAACGTAAACCTTGTCCACAAGGTACTTCAGAGGACTCACGCGGTGGTGTTTAGGTGCAGCTCTTGGACTTTTTGGTTTTTTTTGGTGATATGAGTAGGCAAATAGTTATTCTTGCATGTTGGTAGATACAGCAGCAATCTTGGACTCTCCAACTGACAACGTTTGAGGTTTGAGGGCAATTTTTCGTGGTCAATTCCAGACACCTGAAAGGAGACCAATCTTCAGAAATTATTTATTGCCCGCTCCCTGAGAAGTAGAGTCCTTGAAGACACCTAATGGTGAAGAATCAAAAATGGAGGCATCCCAAAGCATCTTTACTAGTTTTGGCCAGCTCATTATTGTATTGAATACTGTGGCTTGGGGTGGGGAAGGCCTCGCACCACCACCTAGGGCATGAGGGAGTCAGAACAGCAAGGCAAAAAAACCTCACATTAGGGATAAGTGAACCACAGAAAGACAGTTTGACAGATCACAGTTCTTTCTGCTGCCAGTTAATTCTAACTAATATTTCAAACAAGGGCATGAACCAAGTAGGCAGGAGCCAAATGACTTTAAGTAACCTTTTTTTTTTTCCCAAATGCAATTTAGAAGAGAATTTGTTTCATTATCATCAGCACCGCAAGGTGTACACTGGGAACGAATTTTGGTAGCACGGCGTTTTTAGAATGCATCATTCTGCTGCGATTCATTGTGTCAGTGAGACCATCTTCTTCAGATTTGCATTTTCTTAGACTGCATATATATTTTTTGTAGTGCATATATGAAAGTTGAATTCTCTTCCCATTGATGCTCATGGCAAAGTTCAGCTGATTTTGGTGGGAAGAGGATTTGACTTCACTGCAACTCTCCTATTGTATTTACTGGATCACTTCTGGTTGGGGAGTTTCCTTACACAGGGTTTGCAAGCAGCTGAAGGTAGAGCAGGAATATTAAGACATTGTAGGAAAACAGGGTGTAGCTGGTAATACAAACAAAGAGCACCAAAAGCACAGAATCTTTGTTTTTTACGGATTTATCTCATAGCGTTTGTCTTTGATGTGCAAGAAGACTTGATTGAATGGCTGGACATGGCTGGGACCTTGTCGGAGCCTCTCTGGATCTGCCTTGTTGCAGCCTTTGGTTCAGCTGCAGTATTTATAAGATCTTTGTCCCTGCAAGATTTTTTTTCTTTTTTAACCAAACCTGTAGGAATTGAATTGTTGAGATCTCTATATTTCCGTTGAATTTGGTTAAAAATGGCCAATGGCTTTAGTAGGTGGGATGAGCAGAGGCATATATGTGCACACGTTTACCCACACACGTGCACACACAGCCCCATAGAGCATGACTGCATAAACTGTATTTCCATAGAAGCTGAAGCTTAAAAATATAAAAAACCAAACACAAAAAAATTCAGATTTTGCATGGAAGCAGCTTTCCATGCTAGCTATTAGGAGAGAAGCTCTGCCACGTGCAGGCCTTGCCAGAGCAATGGCTCTGCTTTTCTAAAAATCACAGGAATTATTCAAAGTGGGCCATTGTGGCCACCATTTTTCCCCATTTGCAGAGTAACTTTTTGAACAGCAACCATCCATTTGCCTTTTTGCTGTCTCAAAACTACATGGCGTTTGTATTTAGGGCTCTCCTGGAGGGAAGAACGCCAAAGCCGTGTTCGCCGTGACGAGCTCTGTGTCGTTTTCTCTTGCAGATGTCGGCTATCGAAAACATGGCTGAGAAGCTGGAGAGTTTTAGCGCCCTGAAGCCAGAGGCCAGCGAGCTGATCCAGTCGGTGCCGTCCATGTTCAACTTCCGAGCCCCTCCGAGCGCCCTGCCGGAGAACCTGCTGCGCAAGGGCAAGGAGCGCTACACCTGCAGGTGAGGGCAGCGCAGCCCCGCTCGCAGGAGCTCGGTAGCCGGTGAAACACGGAAAGGGTTTTGGTCTGCGGTTTTTACTTCTTTATTTTTTGTTGTTATCAAATAAAGAATTTGCCCTGTGTCATCCCAGTTTGGTAAGTGAGGCTGAAACTATTATATGAACAATTTCTTCCCAAATTTGCTCATCACCGTCATATTAATGAGTGTTCTCTCATTATTACTTTTTCGATCATATACTGCAGAAATGTTTTCCTCTGGCTTCTGCCTTTAATGTCCAAAGAGATCAGTGATAACATGCCTGAATTATTAGGACGTATGTGTGCAGACTTCAAATATGGTGAAGACAGTTATTGTAAAAGCCACCAAAATGAATTGCGGCTTTGTCAGCAAGAGTAGAATTAGCTGCATGGGTATTTTGAAGGCTTATACATCATGGTGAAAAAAAGTAGATAGGATGTTAAAACTAAAGGCATGCAATCTCCAAAGTCTTCATGTGGAGCAACCGCTACCCTTGTTCACTTGAGAGTGAGTTGTGCGTGCTCTGTCCCCACACAAAAATGGGCTGGATGTGATTAATAGAACTGGGCCAGTTATAAGCTGAATGTTAATGTTTTACTTAAAGGGAGAGTGTAGAGCTCAAGATAATTTTTTTTTTTTTTGGCTATTATTGTTCCTGTGACATATTATCGACTTTGGAGAATGGTTTTTAAATTGCATTATTTAGGTCTCTATATCATCTCCAGCATGCTCAGTCATTTGACACTGGTGTATCACTTTATCTGATCTTTCTGGAAACATGTCACCTTCTTTCAAGACATGTTGTTATAGAAACATACCTTGATGGATTAGGTCTTTGAATCTTGTCTGGTCTGATCCTATTCAATGCACAGAATGATGTCACGTTTGCTGACACGGAGAATGAGTTGAAAGATTTGAAATCTGCTTACATCGAGCCAGAAATCCAAGGCTTTAATAATGGGGTTTCATGATTCCAAATCCGAATATGACAGAGAAGCTTTTAGTGAGCTTCGAAATTTTGGGCGATCTTCAAAACTAGTTTGTGTTTTCATGTATCACTTGCTTATGCACAAGAAAAGCCAGTAAGTGCCAGCAATTCAGATTCCGTGCATAAGGTCACACGTGTGTAAACATGCACACACACACATATAAGCTTATGCATGTGTCAGTCACTTTTGATTTGCTGAATTATTTGCTGAGTGCTTTTACTGCAGTGTTATGATACCAAAGCAATGCCAATAGTACCATGCATTACTGACTAAATTTGGGCTATGCATCTAGTGCAGCTCAGACCTAAATGGAGCCAGCAGAGGTTGCATTATCTTATCAACCGTTTTCTCATCACAGATACTGTGGCAAGATTTTCCCAAGATCTGCAAACCTAACACGTCACCTGAGGACGCACACTGGAGAGCAGCCCTATAGGTATAACCCTGCCTTGTGTGTGTGGTTGCGTGAATAAAGCGAGCAAAGCGAGCGCATGAGTCTTCAGTAGCCACCTTCTCTGTCAGCTCCAGCACTGATTTATTAACAGCCTATTGACACTAGGGATGGCTTTGTGGCTGACATCAGTGAATTTTGGGACGAAAGGCCAGTGCCATTGGGAAAGGCACGTTCCCACGGCTAGGAAGCTTGTGCTTGGGCTCCCTCGCGCTCGCTGCCGTGTCTAGGTGTGTGCACATGTTGCCATGGCTCCGGCGTGACTCACTGGTGTTTATTTAGCTGTGGCGATGTTTTCGCGAATCCGAGCATTGCAAGACAGATTTTTGGAGTTACCAAGATAAATCCCAGTGATGTAGGCGGACACATTATGTTTAAATAGCTTTGGAAATCTCCACTCTACCCACCATTGTGTTCCAGTTTCCTACTAGAAAATGGGCGAAGCCTGCTGAACAGGGTTTGGTGGGGATTAATAAGTGTCCATGAAACTCTTTGCGTGTTTAGGGGAATTGCTCGCTGTTTATTATCTGATTTTTCTTTTGTTTACACAAGTTTTTGTCAGGAGAGGTACATGGATTTTTCTGTTGATTGAGAAATGTGATGCTCCTTACTGACTAAGCTGTTTTCCCAGTTAAACGCACCATAAAAATTTTATTCCTTGTAGGAAAGTAAAACTATCTAAGAATCCTGCTACGGGGACATTGGCAGACGTGGCAATTTGCCTTTGCTTTGAACAGACCTTTCTATGCTTGTCTAAACAGGGGTAGCTGTATTCCAAGCTGCTCTTCGGTGGTGGAGCTGCAGAGAAGGGGGAAGGTTTTGGTTGTAGCTTGTAAAATTTGGGGGGCTGATAAGTGCCGTAGCAGTACTCGTACGCTGCCCTCACTCCCCAGTCGCCCCGTGCCTTCACAGCGCCTGTCCTTGCCTCGCAGAAGAGCTGGCACTTTTCAGCTGTCACAGTTGAAGGGATTTTCAGCAGAGCTCATGATCACGTTGTCCTTACAGAAACCTTCTTGTAAGAGCTCAGTGGTGTTAGTCGCAGCCTAAAGTCGGGTGTTTTGTGAATCACTGCTTTCTGAAAGATTCCCGTTACTGTTGTTTATTTGTTTCCTGCCTAATGTGGATCCTTTCTGAGCTCTCCCTGATTAACCCCGACCTACCTTGATAAGGCTGTGTAAGGGGCATTAGTGTCCAGGACAGCTACGTACAGGCAGAAATGAGTGTAGAAGCTTTACTGCATTGAAAATGAAAGATGAACTTGAATCAACTGGAAGGAAGCCAGTTCATGTTCCAGTAAAACAAATGCACAAATTTATGCATTTTATGACCTGTAAAGAGCAGAGTAAGCTCATTGTTTGCAAGGAAACAATATGGGTTTTTTGGGAAGTCTCTTTGGGAAATGGGATTCACATCTAATTTTATTCAGGAGAGGTCTTGATCCATGTTATACTTGTCCACTGCATAAAAGCCAGGAACGATTAGTAGCATAATGGACAATTTCAGCACTAAAAAATTGACATCATTGACAGTGTAAGAGACATGTTTTGAAGTATGGGAAAAGTAGAAGATTGAAAAACTAGAGTGATGAAGACTATTGGCTAGTTGCCAACAAGAGAATTTGGAATAGTTATGGTATGACTTAGTAATGGCTTAAAGAGCAATACAGTAAAGGCTTTAGGGACTCCAAATCACTGCAGAGTATGAAAATTGATGCCTCTGGTACCAGAGTGATAGACTAAACTACTCACATTGGCACAGTATTAAAGATTGGGATTGTTTATTGCTGGTTTTTGCAAGATAACCACATTTCCTCTGGGATTAGCAATCGAGCAAGCTAATTCCTCAAAAAAAGATTTAATCACACAGTATAATTTAGAATAGGAAAAGAAATAGCCCTTTTTACCTTATTTGAGCATTAGAAAGGATCTGTTTCATGTGTTTTCCAGAAGTGTTTAATTGTATTGTATTGGCAGCACATGAAACAATAGAGTTATTGCTCTACTGTTTTCAAACTTCCCAACTTTGCATGCAACAGTTTTAAAAACATGGGAATCAATTACCCTAGGTAATTTGATGCAATTAACTCTGAAATATTATGCTTCTTCCTAAATGAATATTTAAAATATAAAGATGAGTGTGAATTAAAGCTGAAAAAAGCCAATTGTAGAAGTGACATCTCCATTCCAAGAGCACAGCTCTTCAGCTATTTGGGCAAAATATCTCTTCATTTCAGGGAGGGCTTCGCCTGCATAGCCACCAAGAGACTGCAGCTGAGCACTGACTCTGATTGCGCTGCGTGTCTCTGAGGACAGATCTTGCATTTCCAGCTACTGACAAACCCCTTTCTCCCTACCTGTTTTGTTTTTTTTAGATGCAAATACTGTGACAGGTCTTTTAGCATATCATCTAACCTGCAGAGACATGTCCGTAACATCCACAATAAAGAGAAGCCCTTCAAATGTCACTTGTGTGACAGGTGTTTTGGTCAACAAACCAATCTTGACAGACATCTAAAAAAGCACGAGAACGGCAACATGTCTGGTAGGTATCCCTTTTGCCTTTCTGTCGCACTGTACGTGCAGCCAGCGCCCCTGCACATGGGCTTCCTCTTCGCTCTCAATACTGCCCTCGAACACCAAGTGTGTATAGGCACAAGTAGTCCTGCGTTGTCTGCTCCAATAAGCGGATTTTTGGAAAATATGTAAATGTATAAGCTCTGCTGACAATTAAAGACCTTTAACAATCCCAGCATAAACTCTGTCCTTGCATAACTTAATACAACTGGATGATGTCTTTTCCTTTGGTTTTAATTAAGCCAAGCATAGCGTTTTGAGAACAGCCTGGCAAAACTGGTTTCAGCCCATCTCCCCAGTCACTTGGCTCTCGATAGGAATCCTAGCTTGGGAGTTTTAGGGGGTGCTCTACAAGGTTTTTTTGTCACTCTCTAAAATATCCCAGCTGTCACGACCTGAAAAGAGCTGGTTACTGCGGTGTTGATGCCTCCATAGCCCCCAAGCAAACGGGTCACCTCACAACATCAGCAGGAGCAAGCTGCGGGTTTCTGCGGGCAGCAAAGGCAGTGGCAGGTAGTGAATGTCATTGGTCTGGGTTAGGTGTCTGCAGGGTTTAATAAAAGCACTGCAGTCTTTCCAGTCTACATTTTCCTCCCCTAGAAATAATCAGGTGCATGTACTGAACGCAGAGCTGCCTCTTCGCTGATGCACAGAGAGAGATGTCTGTCGTTGGTCTCTCCAAGTGCTAAATGAATATAGAGTTTGGTGATCATGTCAATGGCTGCTCCGTGTTTTAAGCAAATCTACATAATCAGGAGCTAAAATTAAGTTCCATTTGCTTAGTTTAGTCATTGGTCTAACACAGTTATTGACTGACATTATTGAAGTTGCAAGGTAACAGGAAAGAGATCTTGAAATATATACTTGGCAAAAGCAATTATAAACAATAGAAATGGCACCCAGCATGCAAGCCGTGATTTTGGCTGGACACCAACCTTAGCCCATGGAATAATAATACTTCCCTTCTAATTACAAATTTTACAGCCAAAAGCTGACAGACCATTATGGACAGCTCTCTTGGGGCCTCACCCTTTTTAGCCATCATTTCTTTTTCAGTTTGATTTAAATGGTTAAATGTATAAAATGTAAATGAACAACAACAAATCTGCTGCATTTTACCCTGTTAAGGTACTGCAACATCTTCACCTCACTCAGAACTTGAAAGCACAGGGGCAATCCTAGACGACAAGGAAGATTCTTACTTCACAGAAATTAGGAATTTTATTGGGAACAGCAACCACAGCAATCAATCCCCCAGAAGCTCAGAGGAGAGGTAAGTTGTGACTGGTTGTCCTTCGCATGGTGGCACTCTCCCTTCTCCAGTTTGGCTTGCTATTGAGCTTGGTTTTTTCACTTTTAATGCCGTGTTGGACCAGAGTGATTTTAGCAACCTGGTTGCTTCAGTCTTCACGTAAGCATCTTCTGAAAAGAAATGTGTTGATTCCTTCCCCATCACGCACGAGCATATTCCTGGAGGCAGAGGTTGAACAGGAGGGTGCTGCAGCCATCAGCGGATTTCTCCTGGTATCAGAAGCTCTCGGTTTAACATTGCTGTGTACCAGCTCTCATTGCTGATTTAAATCTATTAGAAAATTCCTTAGATTTGTATTTGCTGCAGAAGAGCTGAATTCTACATCTAATGGGTAAATGTGAAAGGATTAGAAAGCCTTACAATTTAAATGTAAGTTAAATTCTTAAGAATAAATGAAAGATCACGATTGAAAGTCCTGTCCTGCAAGCAACTAAATACCAAGAAAGATGCTTTCCAGGAAAAAGTCAGTGAGGCTGTTGGTAGACATTGGTAGCTGACAGTACTCTAGCTTGTGAGAGACTTTTTTTAATTAAGTGTACGTGTGGGTTTCAATTCTTCAAAACTAACAGAACTGAGACCACTTATAAATATTTTCAGCTAATAAAAATATAGCCAAGCAGAAAAAGGCTGCTACATAGGTATGCATATTGGCTACACATATTTCTTTGAGACTGGGTATGGGGCTTAGTGTTTTTTGAGCCGATTTGCATTGCATTATCCGCATCAAAAATTTCTTACCGTTAGCAAGAAACTTCGCTGTCTTCTCAATTTCCAGATGTCTTTGTGAGGGAATAAAAATGGCGGACATAACACAATTTCCATGAAAGTATTGGATTAAGTGATTACATGCATATTCAAATTTCATTCCATCTTGATTGGAAATGAGGGCTCGGGATTTTTGTTTTTGCACATCTGGTCTCAACATGTCCTCCAACAGGAAGTCAGCAAAGTGAAAAGGTTGCTGGGTTATGCAGTGTTTCCTTTCTAAATTTGGCACTTCAGACTGCTTTTGATGGATATTTTATCCCTGGCAAATTACTGCATTTGAAAGCATAATTAGAGAATCTGTTTTCTTAATCACATGGCTTTTGTTACTTTGGTTTTAGTCCATCTCCCTTTCATTTCTAGCAGTCTCGATCAAGCATAACTAGCAAGTTGGCAGCCAAAACTATGCTCAACAATTTCTTATATATGTCTATTTAGATAAAAGATGATAAAGGGATACTGCTCTGATTATCTTGGAGGGAGGTGGTTGCCTCAGCTTTCCAGTGTCAGTATAGCCTCAGATTTTTTGATACTGTGATATGAACAGATCATTCCCTGCTAAACTTCTGATAATCAGCTGGAATTTGCTCAGAAAATAGATGAAAGTTTATTGTATTTAGGTAAATGATGCTATCATCTTAGAAGAAACTAGCTTCCACTTATACAGTCTCCGTAAGGAAGTGTATTTGTTATAACGGCAAGTCAAATGTTCAACATCAAATATGTTTCTAACATGGCTCATCCTTATCTTGGGAAAGCTTTTGCTGTGGTCCATATTGTCATGCACAGTTTGAAGCGTGTAGAGTCTAAAGCTAACCATGGGCAGACAATACAGTTTCCATTTTTGTAACTGTATTCCTGGAAGAGTAAGGACCTTTTACACAATTAGAACAATAGATGAATCAAGGCCTCTATATTACGTAAAGCGGCGGACCAGCTACGCCGTTAGTATACATTTGTAGGGCTCCGCTGAATTCAGCCCTTTGATACCACCAGTACCTCTGGCCACAGATTTATCGATGCAGCGACAGTGCCCAGTAGCTTTAGCTCTCATTTAATGCCCTGGACATTATGCTGCTACAGATACGCCGAATCGGGCAGGCATGAGGCCTTTATCAAATGAAATGTAAGCCTCTAGTTCAGCATGGATGTTATGGCATTGATAAATGTCCTGTAGGGAGTAGTTAAGTCGTTGTCTGAAAGCGAAAGACAATGTCGTAATAGTATATAGACCAAACGGTTTTCCACATGCGTATTGCTGTAATTACTCATTCAATAAGAATAAAGATTTCTCACTTAAAATACTGTATGAGGCTAGCGACCTTTCTTTTAGTTACTTCTGGCCCTTCAAATCAGTCAATAACGTGGCTGAGTGTGGAGACAATGTTGAAGACAACTTTTCAGGCCTTCAGCAGAACTCATTTGGGTGCCCACGTATGTCATCTAAAAGCTGGGTTGAGCAGTATGGCTTCCAAACAGATGGTATTGTGAGCAAAACTAATTATGCCTGTGAGTTTGACTCAAAAACTCTGAACACGGTATTGGATGTCATTTTTGAAAATGCCAGATGTGGTTGGCAAAGTTTCTCTGCCCCTATAGCATCTGTTAAAAGTCAGTGAGTTGTTTTGCCTAGACTAGATATATGACTGGAAACATGAGATAAAATGAGAAAATGTGGTATGGGTATCTGAACACACCTCCTAACATATCTGTTAAACGGTAATTTTAGGCTCCCAGGATATCAGGAAAATCACATGCTGATTGCACTGCAATGTGCCACTGATTTTTGAGTGGAATTTTCTACAACACTGCCTAAACATCTGAAGCTAAACAACGTATAAAATAAAGATTTGTCAGGAAATTATGCTATTCTGTTGGAAGATCTTTTTTCATATCTGTCTCATGGGTGCTGAGCTTTCATAACTGATTTTTGATTATTGCATTTTTATTTTGGTACTTTCAGAATGAATGGCAGCCACTTTAAGGATGAGAAAGCCATGGTAGCCAGCCAGAACTCAGATTTGTTGGATGACGAGGAGGCAGAAGATGAAGTAATGATGGACGAAGAAGATGAAGAAACTGAAATTGCAGGGAAAGCAGTCAAAGAACCTGTTACAAGTGACATACATGAGGGGACTCCAGAGGAAGATTACGAGGAAACGAGTACTTTGGACATGAACTGCAAGGCTTCCCCTGGCAGGTTGGTTCCTTCCTAGTATTGGTGCAGTCAATATGTGAAATCCAAACAATAACCCATACAAGAGTGCCAACACCAAAATCTGTTGTGCTGTGGGAAATGGCCCTAAGTAGCTAACTTCCCAGTAACAATAGCAACGCGCATCTGTGTTTTGGTCAATACTAGCCCTATTTTCGGTCTCTTCGTGCAATCTGTAGCCATTAAGAGGAAAAATAAGTTTGCTTAGGGAGCTCAGGTTCAGAGAGAGGCAGGAAATGTTTGTGTGAGATATGTTACCTCTTCCTTAAATCTACCTAGATCTCATACAACGATCTTCTGAAAGGCTGTGGTGAGACCAGAAGAGAGACGGCCGCTCTCTGCTCTGCTCCCACTAGCTACCCTCTCTTTCTTGGAGGAGAAAGTGTAATTTCTTTTCTTTGGTATCATGGTTCCATGGTGCTAAGAGATTTACAAAATTAAAAGAAGAGGATCTGCCTGAGATGTGTGAATAAACAAGATGGGGGGTAGAGGAAACGGAGAGGATCAACCCTAAGGCCTCAGCTGGTTATGGTGCTGGTCACTACCCAAACATGCCTGAGGGTTATATAGCTACAGTGACCGTCCTTAAGAGTAGGCAGGTCTCCCGAATCCCACTGCAGCCCTCCTACCTACCAGGCAGCACTGCAACACATACAATTTTTTTTGAAGTTAATGCAAATGGCAGCAACTTAGAGCAGGTTTGAAAGTCTGAGAATGGTCACGTAACTGTTGTTCGCTGGGGAGCCCGTTACTGCAGATTTAATTGACATTAAAACTCCCTATAACCTCTGTGGTGTTTTTGTAGGTATAAAGAGGATGAGTACAATAAGACTGGACTTTCGGCTTTGGACCACATAAGGCACTTCACAGATAGCCTCAAAATGAGGAAAATGGAAGAAAATCAGTATAATGAAGCTGAATTGGCAGCTTTCAATACTTCTCAGCTGCCAGAGGACTTAAAACAACCGTTGTACAGGAAATCCAAATCCCAGGTAAAAGCTTAACTCCACTGAAATTTTGTTGTCACTAAATACCCGAAGGGTTAAATTACTGATGTGTGGTAGGCAAGGTCATTTTAGCTTCATCAGCAGGGCTCTGCTCCACGTCCATAAAGTTCCCTGAGTGTGTCCTCACCTCACCTTGTTTTTTCCCAAAACAACTGGCGTCCCACGCTAGCCCCACCACACAGACATCATAGGATGAGCTGGTCCCTGGTATCAGAGAGTTTTCCTACTTTTTTACTATTTGTGTTCCTGTTTACCCTCTGCAGAGATGCCGTGATACGAAATAGTCATGTTCTGCTTTCAGACAAACAGTATGGTCAGACTGAAGCTGCTTGCAAGGATACAAGCAAGTCTAGCAAGTCTTCTAGCTGTTTTTTTTTTTTTTTTTAATAGATAAATCTTTTGGATGCTACTGACATCTGGGTAGCATTTCGTACATATTTTTAGAACAAATAAAAAAGGATTTTTTTAGTCTTTTTTAAGAAGGGTCCTGTTTTAAAAAATCACAGAATATGCCCGTAGTGGCAAAGCAAAGCAGAATGTGGTATTCTGTGAAATACAGTTTCAGCCAAAAGATAATGTGGTTCTTCAGGAACATAGCTCTTGAGAAGAGCGTTTTGCACCAAGACCATGAAGGCCAACGCGGCTCAGTTAGCTCGCTTACTACTGAATGCTTTTCAGAGCTTTGTGAATCCAGATGAAAGCAGAAATAATCATTGCTATCAGCGAGTCAGCTGTGTCATGGAAAAGGTTGACAGTGGTTCTACCTAATGGATTTTGTTTTTTTCACTACATTCAGAATATCATCCATGGCCTAAATTTTGTGCTACGCGTGTAGAGCTAGCATGGTTTTAAGTCTAGCTAAGTGCATGTGGACCTGACCTCTCTCTCTCTGCTTTCCCCATGCAGGCGTACGCGATGATGCTCTCGCTCTCCGACAAGGACTCCCTTCATTCTGCATCCCATAGTTCTCCCAATATGTGGCACAGTATGGCAAGAGCTGCCGCGGAATCCAGCGCCATTCAATCCATCAGTCACGTATGACGTTGTGAAGTCTTACCAAGAATGGGACCAAGTCCAAACCAGTAGCATGGCTCTTTCGTATATGACTATTTAAAAGACTGCTGAGCAGAATGCCTTATAAATCTGCAGGGTCACTCATTTAAAGTCTGGTGACCTTAAACTGAATAATTTTAAAAAGAAAGAAACTATTTATTCTCAATATTTTGTTTTGCACAGCAAAGGCAGCTGCTGACTTCTGGAGGATCAATGCGACTTAAAAAAAAAAAAAGTTTCAGTGGATTATGTAAACCGGGGCCAGGAAAAAGTGTCTTCCAGTTCACCCGGCTTTGAGGGGCAGGGGCAAAAGGGTTAAGACTGCATTGATACACACATGGGCACTCCTTTAAAGTAGTAACTGAATTGATTTTCTTTTTGTATAATATAGTTTGACACAGGATTGGGAACAGTTGCTTTTATGTACAAATCTCTTCATTAAAGCTTTATGCATTTTAGCCCTTCAGAGAAAGAAAATAGTTCTGTCGAATGCACACTCTCCATCCTAAATGTAGAAGCAAGTAACAGGGAATGTTCTGTTCTCTCCATAATTCTTTTGCCTTCTCAACTGCATTGTTAAAAAAAAGGAAAAACGAGAAAAAAGAAAGAAAAAAAAAAAGAACTGTGAGAAACAATACATAAGAAGCTTGTGTATATTGTAAACTATGAATGTTCACTACTCCAAGAAGCTAAATCATCCAGATAAATCCGTGAAAGCGCCACGTTCGTCGACAGCACCACTAGTTCCAATCATTGTAAGGAGATTTTAATTTTAGACAATCATGTCGCTATTTTGTTGTATCGTTTCCTTTCCCCTCCCCTCTAATTTCTTCTTTGTGTTGTGTGTACCATGTATTTATTTGTTGGCAAACAATTGTTTGTTGATTAAAATAGCACTGTTCCTATAACAAACAGCACTGCTCCAGTCCCCCACTACTTTATGATGTAGGCACCCATGTACTTCAAAATAAGTGAGGTGAACTGATCTGTGTATATGGGAGTGCAAAACAGTGTTTGAAATTTTCTTACATTCCTCTTTTATTTTATTTTTTCCTTTTAATGAACTAAATAACGAATAGATGCGACTTAGTTTTTTGTAATACAGTAAATTGATTCAATTGTATAAACAGTTATAATTTCTTCATGAAAGCATGATTCTTCTGATTAAAAACTGTACCCAATATTTTATGCTGGTTGTCTGCGAGCTTGTGTGATGTTATGTTCATGTTAATCCTATTTGTAAGATGAAGTGTTCCAAATTTATGTTTAAAAAAATAAATAAATAACGGAAGGTATTCAGTTATTTTTGGGGGTTTTTTTTGGCCTTTAGCGAGGGACCAGATTTATTTTTCCTTTTGTTTATAATCTCATTTTGAAATAATCGGCAAGTCGAGGTACTTTCTTTAAATGCTTTGTACAATGTAACTGTTACGCATTTCAGTACATTACTATGGGAGGATCAACTAAAAAAAAAAAAAATAAAGGACTACAAAACTGAAGGGAGCTTTTTCTTTATTGTTTGGTTTTTTTTATCAAGGTCAGGTTTTCACGTGCAGCCGGGGCAGCCGGGTGCTGCCGCTCCGCCGGCGCGGGTGGTGACCGTGAGCCTGGCGATGGCACGCGGCACGGGGAAGCCTCTCGCGCTTGTGATTTAGGGCCTGAGCCAATATACCACCAGAAGGCTTTAGATCAGTCCTTTAAGCTTCAAAACGCTCCCTTGGAGAAGAGAAATATTTCACTCATTTTGCAGGAGGGACGCCACAAGGTCACATTCGAACGCGGCTGCAGAGCCTCGCGCCCGGCTGGCTCTCGCGCGCAGCCGTGGGTCTGCTCCCGGGGGAGCCCGGGGAGCTCTCGGCTAGCAGCAAACCGCCACGGACTCGCCAGAACTACGCAGGGATGTATATTCAAAATATAAAGCTGAAGTTAAGCCCCGGAATCCGTAGTTAAGAGGCTGTATTAGCCTCCAAATGCAAAAAATGAGCATTTGAGATCTAAAAGCAAAAATCGATGTTTCAGTGTGTGTTCCCTTGGAGGCCGGGGGCAAAATCCTGCTGCTTGTGGCCCAGCAGACCAGTGGAGGTGGGATGCCCAGAAAAAGCTAACCTCAGCCTAGACGTGCGTGTCCCTGTCTTCTCCTACACCCAAGAGAAAGAGAGGGATGGAGACCCCTCCGCAGGAGGCTCCCGCAGCCTCCCGGCGCTCAGCCTCCCCGGCTGCACAAAGCTCTCCTTCAAGTTTAAGTGAGCCCAAAGTGTGGCTTTGGCAAGCTGGAGAGTGGGGTTTTTTTCGCAGCAAGACAAAAGCCTGCTATCACTGGACGCAAGCAAGCCAGCGTCAGCGAGCGATGGAAGTGTGCAACCGTGGGGCTGGGTAACCCGGCGCAATTCCTCCTAAACCACACGAGAGCCTCGGCACGGCCCCGGGGGGAGAGACACGTTTAGGGGATAAGCGCTGTGGCAGGGTTGGTTAAATCCGGCTCCGCTGAAGCCAAAATTAACCCCTCCGACCTCGGCGGGATTCGGGGCAGGCTCTGTGCGAGGACACGGTCCCCTCTGGCCCGAAGGCAGGGGCAGGTCCTGCCGGCCAGGGGCGGGGGGGGGAGAGGGGGGCATGCGTGCAGGTTACAGGTTCTTGTACTCCACCGGCCTGAGCCGATGGCCAGGTAGATGCAGGTAATTGCACAAATAGGCCATTATTTTTCAGGCAGTTAAAGTCACTTTGGAACATGGTCTTAGGTTTCTGCTAGATAAAGGGAACAAATACATTAATCAAGTCAAGTTTTATCTGCAAACAACTTTCCAGATCTTTTTCCCCTTTAATTTGATGGAATGACAGTTCTTATCAGCGCTGCCCTCACCTGCCCTAGATGAAAGGGGTTTTTGGGGGTGGAGAAAGGGTGGGACAGGCTCTCCTGGGTTTAATGGCCTGGATTAAGGCAGCACACTCCCATCACACAGCTGTCAGGGAAAGCACTCTCAGAGGCTCTGCAGGGCTGTTTTAACCTAGGCCGAACTGGTTCTATGGCCGGTTGGGGAGTGCTTACCCGGCTGACACCTCTCTGCTAACTCCGTACGTGGCGGTTCCTTAGGAAGAAACCCAGCTCCGGCTCTGGAGAGCCAGAAATCCCGCAGCCACCTTACCGGCGTGGCAAGCAGAGGGGAAAAACAGCGGCCCCTCGAGCCAGCCAAAACCCGTGGATTTCAAACAACGGAAGAAAAAGCAGTGGGAGCATCTTTATATATGGCATACAGAATTACTTGTAAAGGATTTTTTTTTTTAAACCTAATTTTTTATGATCACTGTTGGGCTGTAAAAGTTACTTTGCAAGGTACCAAGAAACAAGCTAGTCCGTAGTGTGGAAAACAGCAGTTTAACACTGTTTCCCAGCCCTCTTAGTGCTGGTGCGATACCTCGGCATGAAAACGCAGAGCTTGGGACAGAAGAGGACTAACTAACATAAGTATCTTTCGGGGTCCTTCAGCTTCATTCATATACCTTAAGATGATCTTGATTTTCATTGCCTTTCCTCAATGGCAGCGTTAGTCAATAGGAGAACAGCCAAAAAGCAAATCCAAATGTAGTTATTTCTTTTGAATAAAAAGAATTAAAAAAAAACAAAAGAATTCCCAACTAAACACGCAAGACTGGACCATTTTTGTGTTTGGGTCATGAATGCCTTAATGGACCACACAGATAGGTAGGAACAAATGTACTTGCCCAGATGCGAACAGCTTGCAGAGTAAGGCCCATGATTTCTGGCTTTCTGCTACAGTGATTTTTTTTCCCCAGAAAAATAATAAGTACTTTAAAAAAAAACCCTTCAAATTCTTTCAGGATCATCCTACTGTTCAGCCTACCGGGGTAGTTTTCCGTAAGTCAACAAATCATTCCCATGCGATACAGAATACTTACTACATGAAGGCTCTGCATATTATCATCTCAATTCCTATCTGCAGAACGTAACAAACTACCAGAGTGACAAGATGATTAATCAATATTTCACTTTGGCCCAGCTCCTCAGCAGCACGGCAGGTCTGAGTCTCCGTTCCCGTGTCAACCAGGCTGTTTTATTGAATAGCCACATTTGCAGAGTAATGGGAGGGGAAGCTATTATAAAAACATTTGAGCGACTGCTTTTGCTCCGAGAGGTTCAGTTTGGCCAGTTGCTGCATGTATGTCTTGAACTTTAAAACTTTCTGTCAGTTCTCCCTTTTTATACATCGAATCACTGCAAACTTCTGGAGCGTTTCACTGGGCTCTGCTGCCTTCCAAATGTATCAAGTCTCGTTTGTGGCTTCGCTGGTCAGTCAAATAGTGGCACAGAAAAGCGAGTTCATTTCAGAGATGCTTCCAATAATGATTTAAACAAAACAAGCCCATCCAGGACCAAACAGAAGACCCTTTCTCCATGTCAGAGCCTGCATACCTTGCCAGGCCTCCAGTTATAAGTAAAATGTATTCTGACTGCTGGCCAAAACCATCTTTTTTCCCATCCCATTGAAAGTCTCCGTAAGGTTTTGAGTATACCTAGTATGCGGATTCCAATAGCCCTATTAATTCATCCTTTGTTTCGGTATAGAAAATGGTGCCAACTTTACTGAAGGCTCAGCTTTACAATTCAGATTCACTTAATTTTCATTGCCCAAGGAAGGGGCATTAAATAACAAAAACTAAAAAACACTGTATGCCTTTTTTTTTCCCCTCAACCTTGCTGAAAATTGTTTTCCTCCAGAAACAAATGAATCCAAGTTTCCCACTTTCCCAGGACTGAGATTTTAAGCGGAATAGCATTCAAATAATCCCTAAAAAGAGGCCCCGCCGACACACAGCTACTCGTGGTACTCCTTGCAAGGCTGGAGCTATTTTCCCAAAACCGCTGGCTAAATTTCACGCGGGACAGTCGCGTCCTGAGCATGACCATAAAGCAGCCTGAACGCAGACCCCTTACCCTGCCGTGCTCGAAGCGGTGCTTCTTTTTTTTTTTGACCCAGAAGCGCCTGTGTTTTAGTGGCAATGGAAGCTATTTATAGCTATAATTTATAAATGCACTCAGGGAAGTTTTTGGAACCTTTTATTATGGAAGGTGCTATGGAAACACAAAAGCGCTTTCATATAATTTGCTGCGTGCGACCTTCACCCGTATCTACTCTGTCAAACTGACTGGAGGGTCTGCGAGAAGGTACCTTCAGAGTGGACCCTCCTCTTTCTTGCTAGATTTTAATACTAATGAATTCCAGAAAGGCTAGAGAAATGTGATGAAATGGTTCACTTTTAAGCAAAATTTTTTCCTGAAAGTCTTAAAAGAGGCCTCCCAGCTTGGGAGGGTCTAGTGGGAGAAAAGGGTTAGTGGTCATTTTGATGCTAAATTATCAGTAATTAAGAAGTTGATTTTCTGGGATTGAAGAAAATTTTTAACAGCTGCTTCTTTAAGGCCTTTATTCCTCATTTTCATTAGCATGTGCTAAGGCAATCTGGAAAATATATGTAGATCTATATTATGCTATGTCAAGACCCCAGCGTCTGTACCTTGGGGCAGATGCATGTGAGATAGCTGGAGCTGGATTTGCCAGCGTGCACATGTGGAAATGTTCAATTTGTAATATGATTAGAGCCCCCAAACAAAGCCCGCTTGATACCTGTGGCATATTTGTTTCATGGTAAGTGCAGAAAATTCTCCAAATCGTGTCGTGTTTCGCATCAGCAGCCAACTCAAACTAGAGAAGTAGCGCTTGACTTCCCGGGGAATCTCTTTAAACAGGCGCGCGTCAGGCCCAATTAGCGTCCCGGCAGCCCCGCGCTAATTGGCCTGGGGGACGTAGCGGAGTCAGGGGGACGTTCAGCCGCGTGGCCCCTCTGGGCTCTGCCTCGGGGGCGAGTGCCGGCTGCCTCCGCCTCCCCGAGCAGGCGACGCTCCGAAACGCAGCCCGGAAAATGCCTCTCTCCCAGAGGAGGAGAGCAACAACAAAAAAAGCAGGTACCTTTTATGGCATCACATTGTTTCCAAGTGAATATGACCTTTAAAAACCACAAGTTCAGTATTTTTAAAATTTGAGTAAGACATCAGTCCAGTGTTAAATTTGGAGGAATCATCCTACTGCAACTTCTTCCTTTTGATTAAAAAATAGATTGGAGCGAAATACTAAAAAGAAGACACAGCAGATGCTCCCATAGATAAAAGCATGTTTTATATATCATCGGCCTCACATCAGTGTCATGTCTTAAGGGAGGCTAATCTTGCAAGTAGGGGACCAACACGAAACCCCGGCATGCTGCAACAGCAGCCCTGGCACGTATTCGGCTGCGCTTTCTCTTTCCCTCGCAGGGACTACCAGAGAGATGAAGTCCGGTCTGCTGCAGTCACAACCGTGCAATAAAAATTTAGTTCACAAGGATCCACAGAACCTCTGCTCTGTGTAACCACAAGCCACAAAGCGCTTTGCTTTGCGCTCTAACAAAGTAGAGACCTTTATTACATTTAGACTTGATTCCCTGGTACTCTTTTTGGAAGCTGTTACGCTGTTTTTATTACTTAAGAGCTATTAAAACCTTAACCGCTGCATGGAGTGACTCACTCCAGCTTTACACTCGGCCATAAAATCTCTGAGTGGGAGATCAAGAACGAGTTTTTGGACCTGACGCCCCGTCAACGGAGCAATGCCAGAAGCACGTCCAAGTCTGTCCCTGTCCGGGCTGAGCGTGCAGCCCAGGGCAAGGGCAGCTGCACGGAGGAAGCGCCACTTGCAACTGGATTTTCACCATCCTTTTCTTCACCAC
The DNA here is from genome assembly GCF_036370855.1 of Dromaius novaehollandiae. NCBI lineage: Eukaryota > Metazoa > Chordata > Aves > Casuariiformes > Dromaiidae > Dromaius > Dromaius novaehollandiae. The sequence goes on along the minus strand of NC_088106.1, from coordinate 6,087,137 downwards.
TTGTACGGACCCGTGGTGGGAAGCCACGCTGACTGCTCTCAGCCGAAGTTTGGCCTGGAGCCGGGGGAGAAGCAGCACGTGAGGATATTTAAGAGGATGGCACAGCAGCATTTGAAAATGCCACCCAAAAACAACCGGCTGAAGCATCGGTGCAAAACCACACCAGCTCGAAGGGGTCTAAGGGAAATGGCACGGTCCACGAGGGCTCTAGGGAACCCCCAGGTCGGTCTTTCCTCTCCGCAGATGCTGGTGGCATGTGTAATACAGAAGCTAGCTCAAAGCCCCTCATTATTTTCACTTTTTTTATTATAGAGCCCAAAAAATCTGGCTTTCTCAGCTCACCGCTAGTTCCAAAACATAACTTCCTCCTCCTCCACTCTGCCACTGAATTTTTAATATTTCCTCTTTGGAAAATGTTAGGAGTCTCGGCAGGGTGTTGGTTTCTGCCGAAATACAGCTCTGCCGGGGGCGAGGGCGCCTGGGGTGTCTCCGGGCAGCGCTGTGCCACCAGGAAATACATGCTACCTCCTCTCCCCAGGAAAAAAACCCAAATAAACAGCGTTTCTCCGAAACCTGGAGGCCCAGCCTCACAAATTATCCGTGTTTAATGTTGCTTCGCTTTGGCCGAAACAATGATCCCGGTGCGTTTTCCTTCCAACGCCGCCTCGCCGTCGAAGTGGCCACCTACTTTGTCGTCCGGCTTTCTCGCGCGGCGCGAAGCCCACAATGCCTAATCTCCGTAGGGTTATCAGCTATGTCATGAATTATAAAGCCTCCAATCAGCGCAGTGGGAAACAACATTTTCAGTTAGTACCAGGAGAAACAGTGGAAGTCAGCGATTGATACCAACACAATGATGGGAAAAAGTGTCCAGAGGTGCTACTCGCATAATCTCATTTTACAACATCTTGAAAATTCAATAGAAAGGACTTTCCTAACAATACCAGAATGACATACCGCTGATTATTGTTCCTAAAGCTCTTAACAATGAGAAAGCTCTCTAAATATATCTCAACAAAAAAACATATAACAGTTTGTTTCTCTTTTTTTTTTTTTTTCTCCCTACAAAGCACATAGTATTAGTCAACAATTGCTCGGTGGCGCAAGCCCGCAGAGCCGGCTGGCTGCTAATGTTCTGGGAAACGAGCTCTTGAAAGATCTTTTTTTCTTTTTTAAACATGCCTAACAATTGTATCTTAAAACAATTCTGGAAGCATAAGTATCTGCAAACTGCAAGGACCCACTCGAACGCATTTTCTTAAGACTGAAGAAAGAACTAACTGCTCTCGCATTTTTTTCACACACTTCAAAACTCAGACGTGAGAAGTAATTTTTAGCTCACAGCAGAAATGAGAACCTTTCTAAGGACCAACTGTTTCTTGTTAAGCCCCTGGTCTCTGCAGGCTCGGGCGAGTTCTCCAAACGACACGTGAGCGCTCTCCTGGTTAACATCGCCTCGGCAGCCAGCGCGCTCGGCTTAGCGGCACTTTCAGAAAGGGTTAAAATGCAATTACGCAAAGATTAAATACGCCGTGACATTGCCCTCAGAAGTAAAGTTGAAATAAGCATATATTTATTGTTGAAGCCACAATTTAGAGCTTGGTCCAGCAGCCGCGTAGTAGTCAGGATCTACTAAGAGCCTCGAAAATAATTCATGGACGTAATTCAGTGCTTGGCACCTTTCAGAGCAGCACCTACCTTGGGACCATTCCCATTAATACTTAAGTGCATAAGCAAAGCCACATCCAGGAGCAAAAACGTGCCTTCGCTTTGCAGCGTCAGGCCCACAGCTGAATTTCAGCTCCCTCTCTGTTTTTGCACCGCGCTTTCGGTGCGTACAGCCATGCAGAAAGGAGTTGACGAAGATTAAATCATACGTTTCAATTCCTTTGATAGTGTTTACATTCGAAAAGCAAACCAAGCCCTTGTATGTCACACAAATCTTAATTGCATTTACAGCATTAAAAGGCCAATGAAAGATGCCTAAAAATCATTACGTGAAGTAGACACTGCATCACGTTACAGAGTCAACAGCAGTGATTTTTTGAATGAAATAAATGTGTCATGTTTAAGGATATCAAGTGAAATATTCAATGGATTTTCTTTTATTACATACTCTTAATCTCTCTGTTTATTATTGAAGTGCTTAATAAGCAATTCCTAAAACAGATCCAGAAGGTGTCTTTAGCAGCCTGACTGTCAGCCCACACCATCAAAATATGTTTTGCACCAGGGTTTTGCAATCCTATCTTGATTTCACCTTAAACACTTTTTGGTATGATTATTTTTGTTCTCTGAACTTAGACATTAATTGCACAGATTCAGTTCAGATTTGTTTGCCGTCGATATAAACAGCTTTTACTGGGTACAAGATAGAGCAGCAGGAAGAATTTTAACTTCTGAAAACATTTTACAACGATCAAATGAACGGCCCGAGAAAACACGGTGAAAAATCTGACTTGAGCGCGGCCGCTTGGCACGGGCTTCCCCGAGGCATCGTGACACTGTGTTTGTTATTGTTCTGCAAAAAACCCAAATTTATTTAAAGAAATAGACCCATTATGCACTTCACTTGGGAGAGGTTTTTCTTTTTTTCCCCCCTTCCCCGCTGATCGCTAGGGAAGTCCCTCAAAGCACCTTCTGGTGCGTTTTTTGGCATCTGGTGTTGAACCAAACATTTGATCTCTGCTAGTTGACTATGTTTACATGAACTTAAACCTTTCGCATTAAGCAAGATTTTGTTTTCTTGTCCTTCCTTTAACACAGAAGGGCAGACCTAATTAGCGGTATTACTCCAAATGGCAACTTGAACAAAATAAATTTGGGGCTGCTTCTCCGAAAGAAGAAACGAAAATGATGGGCACGCTCCTGGGCTTGACGCCGAGCTGAGCGCATTCGCAGCGAGTCGGCCCCGGGCCACGGCGCTGGCTGCGGTGGAGGGTCCCGTGGGGCGCCCTGGCCCACAGGAGATGCCACCAGGGAGGGGGTGGCCAGTGTGGTCAGCACCCGAGCAGCCGGGGAAGGTGGGGCAGATGCCTTCAAGTCAAGCCCGGGTGCTAAAGGTGTCCTGCTCCGCGTGACCGTGCGCGTGGGGCTGGGTGTATTTCACCTATGGAGGCCACGCTCGTCCCTCGATGCGATGCGGGCAAAAAAAGCATGGTAGATTTTGTTGTTGTTGCTTGTTTTTTGAAGTCGAGTAATAGGAAACTGCTTGAATTGCTGGAGCCAGAGTGTCTCTGCGACGGGCGGCCAAACGCAGAAAAGCACAGGGCCCTATCAGTCTTTAATTAGCTTGTTGTTGCTCACATGTTTTTCATCCCTGCTGAAAGACGCCGCTCGGCAGGACGAGGGAGCGGGGCTGGCGGCGCGAAGGCGCTCCGCTGGGAAGGCGTGCCGGCCCCCCCGGCAGAAGCGTCCTGCAGGTCCAGGCCCCGGGAGCTTCTCCCCCTGGAGAAATGGGAAACTGCTGGAAAAACAGGCGTGTTTGGAGAACCCCGTGCAGGACCACGGCGCCTTTGCGTCAAGGCTTTCCCACCATGGGGTCATCTTTTTATCGCTGACCCCAACCCTTACGGTCAGAACCTACACGAGCTCTTTAAAACCCGTGTATTGAGGGTCAAGCCCGAACCAAAGCCTTGGCTCCTGCCGCTGTCCGGCTGCCGTCTGTCCTGGCGCGCGGGGACGCGGTGGGGACCAGCCGTGCATCACCACCACCACCTCCGCCCGGCCCGCGAGCCGGGACCACCTGCGCACACGGCATTCCTCGTCTGCGCCGAGGTCTCCAACTTGCAAAAAATAAAGTGCGGAAAACTGATTTCAGCTGCGTCTCATGGGAAGGGGCTTTGATCACACCGTGCTGGAGCGTTACGCGGGGAAGTGGACAACTTAGGTAAAGAAATAGCGGCTTGTAATCAGCCGTCGACGTTGCCAGCAGTTATTAAGCAGCCGTCAGCTTTGAACGGGAATACTAAAAGCACACGGACTCACTCTCCCTTCCCATGCACTATTTTACAGCTACCGCGCCGATGAATAGCTGTACAGCTAAACCTCGCAGAAATACATAATACGGTTTTAATTACCCGTGGCTTGTATTCCTAATTGCAGTCTTGGTTAGAGAGCGTTACGTGAGAAGGGACTTCTGTGGAGGATTTCTCTGAAGGTTCAATTCTTTTTTCATTTTTATTTTTCCCAGAGAAGCCGCTCCGGGAGCGCGGCGGCATCGCCGCAGCCCTAATTGCCTGGTGCTCTCTCGTGGCTGCTCGGGGGAACTGCTCGCCGCCCGCGCTGCCTCCTCCCAGGTGAAAATGGCCTTGTTTTTCCAACGACAAATGAACGAAAAGGGCCGGCCGCCAACTGGAACTAGCTCTGTGTAATTACAAATTCCCGGGTAAGGGGATTTCTAAATGTTATCCGGACACTTTGCGAGCGAGTACGCAAGCTCGGCGCTGCCACGGCTAATGGGTTCCTCGTTTCACTGGCGCTGGGCAGCAAACGAAGCGCTTTGCCTGTTCACTGCTCGTCTGAGCAGCCGAGAAGCAGGCGGGAGCTGCAGCACCTCTGCCAACACACCTCGCCGGGCAGAGACGGTGGTGATGCCTCCTTGGTGAAGCGCTCGGAGCCCGGCTGCAAGCTTTGCTCAGTTAGCTAGGAGCCACCACAGCAATTTGGAATTCTCCTTCTTTCTTTTTTCCAGCTATGCCATGTGTAGGAAAGGGCATGTCCTTCAGTGCTGGGACATTACGCATGAGCTAGACTTGAGCAGTGCAAAAAGGCGGTCTTGCTTCATCGTGCGCCTATGATTTTGGCTGCAATAAGTTCGCTCCCCTGCTGCAGCGTACAATTTGAGGGTTTGCTGGATGCTGGCAGAGACGGAGGGAATCATCAAAGCAGAGATAATTGAGGGGCTTTTTGCTTCCGCTGTCGTTGCTATACCCACTATTGTCTCACTGCTTGGGAAAGCACGGCCAAATACCTCGCATAAGACATAAAATATTAAAAACTAAATTGTATTCCCGCCTCTATTTCTTTTCCTTGTGGTAGGATTTGCTCTCAGGCATGATTCTTTATAGTTTCCAGCAAGTTTTTGGTTTCTTCTCCTATTTCAGCATTCCTTGGTTCATCACTGTTTCTGACTAACGCCGTGCAAGGTCTGGCCCCTTTTCGGCAGCCCCAGCGCTGTTGGCCCCTGTTTGTTACGGCCAGAAATCTAACACGGCTTCTGCAGCAGCAGCAGCTTGCTGCTCGTGGCCACGGCGCGGGCCGGTGAAGTCATGGGGAAAGCCTCCTGCTCAGCCCAGCCAGCGCCGACCCGGGGCGCAGAGGCCGCCTTCCCTTCTAGACGCTGTCCTGCGAGCCCCAGCATTTCAGCTCGCCTAAAAATCACGTTGGACGGTTCAGAAAAGACAACTGCTCCGTCTGAGGAGAAATCTGAGCTCACACATGTGTTTGAAGTTAAGCTAAGGTCTTCTTCCCAGAAACGCGTTGTGACGTTCTTCTCCAGGCAAGTCTTTTCCAGTAAGATAGTGTCTCCTTGCCTGGTATTTTTGCTTAGTCTCATTTTCTTTTATCTTCCCTGTCGAACTTAAATGTCACTATTCACTGCTAGCAGATGTGGTTTGGGATTCCTACATTCTTTTATGCCTTTCTTTCAGGGCTTTCATCATAGCTTCTCTTTCAGCTAGGTGAATCAAAGGCCTTTCCATAGGCCAGTCAATGCGAGCTATACATGATGGCTTGTTTTATTTGGCAATCTTCTCCAGTATGTGATTCATTGTCTGCAGGTGATTCATAGTTAGGAAATTACTTCTGAACCCTGCCAGTGCTTGTGGTTGATTAAAGTTCAGAAGTCCCTGTAGTCTGTTCACCAGCGCTTTTTTGTCAACTCAAATATTTGTGTGCAGTAAAGAACGGTAAAGAGTGGATGTGCTATTGACATGAGCAATTTACTTGAATGCTTGCATCTTTAGAAAGTTCTACCAAACTCTCTAGAACTGGCATGAAACTGTTTCACAATGTCCGACTAAATGAATCACGTTTTACAAATAAATATCTGTCAAATTGTTCAATTACTTGAGATCCAGTCATTAAGCAATAAAATAAAGCAGTAAATAGGAGACATCTGCTGCAAAGTGCTACAGAAACATAAGCATCTTTCTCAAGTTACCTCCTTTGCATTTCGGTATAATGATTCACCCCAATGTCTTAGCCACGGCAATCAAACATCAGCAGATTGTCCCCCCACAGAACAGTAACGGCACAGCCTGGTACCTTGCCCAAAGCAAATCCAGCACAACGTCTTGGTGGAGGCTACCTGGAAACAGAGACAAGAGGACGGACCGGTTAACGCACTGCAACGTTATTAGGTGAGATCAGATGGCTCAGAAGGCTGAAACCTTAAAGGAAAATGAAAATTGGAAGTAATCACTTATGATCTTGAATTAATTTTTTAAAGATGCAAATGGTCCCCTTCCTTTGAAAGATAATATTTCCCATGAGGGCCGAGAGAACCCGACTTTTTCCCCAGAAGATTGCTGTCCTCTGCGCCGGAGGTGCCTGCAGGAAGAGCACCAAAGCTCAGGGCAGAGGTGGGTCAAGAGTTTAAAGACTAAGTTTCTGCCTGGTCAGATCCACTGTGGCAGTAACTGAAAAAAATCAAAGTTTGGTAACTCTTAAATAGCTGCTGTCACACCGAAGCACAGATAGTAGCTCATGTCTATCGGACAAATCTCCGTGTCCCAAGTGCCACTTTCTGCAGGAGAACGATGGGCCTTTTTGCAGCATCAGTCTGCAGTACTGACTCAGAGAAGGCTATTTCCAAAGATATGAATTAACTCAAATACCTTTTGGGAGTACACTCACGTACCAGAAAATATAATGAATTGTAGCCTTTTTCCTGAAGCTCAGACTCTGCTTCATCAAGTGACAGTTTGCAGAGCACTGCTTGATTTATGTTTCTTTGAAAAAGAAATATTTTAAAAACTTACCTTGGTAGTTGTAGAATTTCCTGTGAAAGATACATTTTTCATGCCGAAAGAGTCCTACAATGCTGAAGAAGTACTTCCAAACTGTAAAACTGGAATGACACCTACATATTTTACAGGTAATGGAGCATAGAAATAACAGAAATGGAAAGAATACTCAAGCATCCAAATCTGCGTTATTGCAGATGGATCTGTTATATTCAGACCTTTCGGAGTATAAAATTGCAGCACCAGCAGCTCTATCTATGGCTTGGCTTGCAGATTATTATGTTTTAAATTGGTATTACATATATTAAAGCGATACCGTATGAAGACTTCTATGTATAATTCAAAATTCTTCTTCAAACAGAAACCGTGCTACTTCTCCACGCTTCAGGTTGCAACAGTTTCTCTGTCCATACCTCCACTTACAAAGTAAAACTTGGGGTTTTTTTTTCTAGAAGCAAGATTTCAAAAAATCTGTTTAGTGATTTTAGTTTTTTTTCCACAGCCCTTACATGACCGACAAGCTTCAGCAAGTGCGGTATGTGTTTTAAACCTACTTGTGCTATGCTTATTTAGAGAAATATTTTTGCGGAGTTCAATTTCATCTATGGGAATTTACTTTGGATAAGAATAGGTTAAAAAAAGTCCCACCGAATTTGACGGAATATAATCGGCAGCAATTTACCAATAACGTTGGGACTTCATGAAATGTAAAATTAGATTAAAAAGAAAAATCCCTAAAACAGGAGGTTAAGACCTCAGTGTTACATCTTATCCAAGAAATTGCATCCAGTGTAATTCAAATAAAGACGTCCTACAACCAGGAGCCGAACGCTTGACTTGCAGCCCCTCTTTAAACCTGTCTTAGAAGATGCAGAAATACTCTCACTCAGGCTGGATTTTTCGAAACCCACCAGCTCCTTTCTGCAGGCTGCCATTTGTGCTTTCAAGTCCTGCTGGTTCAGCAAAAATCCACGTTAGGATTGCCTGCCGAGAATGGCCAGCTCTGCTCCTCTTTTATAAAAAACGTCTGCAAACAACAACAATGAATTTGGCATTTTATTTATACACAGTACTCAACTTTGAGTTCCAGCCTCATCTAGCCAAAGATATTTGGCTTGGTCACTCTTCTTCCTTGATAGCTCAGATAAATGTGTACTTAGCCTTTATACAACATGTGCTTTTTATTTGAGGCTATGCGAAACTATGTCATGATGCTAGGGAAAAAATATCTCCTACATCCCAGGGAAAAAAGGATGATGGTCAATTTGAACTGGTGTCCACACTTCTGTCACAGCTAGTGCACACGTGGGCGAATTGTGAAGTGAGGTGCAATCGGAAAGGGCATGAAACAGCAAAGTAATAGACAGAGGCATCTACCGCTGTCCTCTGACCTGTAGATTAAATCAGGAGCGAAGCCTTGTCGAGAGGGCTCCAGCTCCTGGGCATCTCCACGTCCATGGCTGTTCCGTCTTAGTGAGCTTCTTGAAAAGCCTGAAAAAGCTCATTTTGAAAAATGAGAATAGAAACAAGCCAGCAGAGTTGGGCAAGATCAAGAGAGAGGATCATATATTCAATTGCTAACATGAAAAATCCTGGCTTTTCTAAGTGCTCCCCAGACTGAAGCCTCTTCCTTTCCTAAAGACATACCAAGTTTGAGGGAGGACCCAGTGGGGTCCCTCATCAAAGCCTTGCTTCCATTGCATGTTGGGTTTGATTCTGAGATTAAGGAGGAGAGCAATGGAAATTTCATGTCATGGAAACCTGGAGGCTCGTGCCTTGCTCGTGGTGGTGTGTCCCTCTGTCCTGCCCAGCTCGGAAGCGCCAGGACCAGAGCCCCAGGTCACTGTGCCTCTAGCTGATGACTGTATTTATCTCCATCCTATTCTCTACAGCTCAAACATCAAGAGGAGCCCAAACTCCACCATGAGTGGTAGAGTAGCTTCCATGAAGAGCCATGCCTCTGAGTGAGCCACTCCTCTGTTCTTGGACTATATCTTTTAAATTAATCTGAAAATGTCCAAACCACCAGATGTGTTATTAAAGTAAGACTCAAAAGACTCACTACACATACTGATGAAATGCGAGATGAGCAGGTCTTTGCTTTTTTTCTGAGAGGAAAAGCAGCATTGTGACAAAACACCAGTACTCCTTGTTGTGATACAGGGACAGAATTGCAACCTCATGACACGTCAGGGAGAAAGCGGAGGTAGAGAGGAGGTTTTCTGAAATAAAACTACATGATGGCATGTCATACTCAATCACACGCAAGAAGAGGAGAGTAAACCTACACATGCAGGCAAATATGACTCTTTGAACTCCCTTCTTGAAAGCTTGGAGAGGCTCCTTCAAAACGACAACGCTTCAGGATCGTTTAGAAACGCTGCCCCATCTGTAAACAGGAGAAACATCCCGAATGTAAACAGCATCCCGCTCTCCAAAAGCGCGAGGAGAAACGAACAGGAAGCAACTCAGCAGAAGAAGGAATAAATCAATGACAGACTTTTATGAAACAAGACATCTTGGTCCTTACACATATACTCGCACACCAAGATCGCTTATTAAATCCACATGGATCAAGCAAACGCTTCGGAAAAGAGCGCCTAAAGAGATGGAGAACATGAAAGGAGCATCTAGAAACAGATGGGACATAACGCTCTCAATAAACCCTGACATAGATGGGAATCTCGCGTAGCAGCAGCTAAACCGCCGCGTGCTGCGATCCCATCAAATTTCACAAGCTGCACGACCTTGGCCTGACTCCGCATCTGTGCACGAGACTTTGCAGGGGATAAATCGCGCGCGTTATCCGAAGCTGATGAGCTGCGCGGTTCGGCAGCGGGGACCCTCCCTCCGGGTTAGCAGAGAGCCGAGGTACCCGCGCGGCGTGTGGCTGGAGGCAGCGGCTTTTCGGGGAGATTTAAACGCGAGGATGTACTCGTGTGTCAGTGTGTCCCATCTGGGGCATGGCTAATTAACTGACCTGCCTGTTTCCATTCCCCAGCTCCAAACTCTGACTGGACCAGAAATCCATGTCTAAACCTGCCCATGGACCTCACTTAAAAAAAAAATAATAATCCAGAACTCTGCTAATTTTTCATAGTTATTATTCATGTTATGGGCACACCAACAGGTCCAAAAATGTGATCAAAGCCGGTATGCTTGGCTCTCTGCAAAAACAGTGGAATTCTTCCCACTTTGAAGAATTTGCCATCAAAATAGGCAGCAGTGAGCAGGAGTTTGAAACGAAGGTCATCGGCAGAGCAGAGCAGAAACCCCAGCCCCTTCACGGCCTGGCTCCCGTCCCCTTCGCACCGCCTGGCCGTCCCGGCTCTGCTAAGCTCTGCACCAAGGCTATTTTTTGGTCAAGCATGTTGCAGTGCAGGTGAATACAAGTATTCCCGACGAAACAGGAGAAAAGCAGTCTTGGTCAGGGAGAGAAGATGCCCCAAGGTACCACCAGATTCCCCACCGAGAAGCTTTGCATCTCTTCAGACCTGGCTAGACACTAACAGCCACCAATAAAACCTGACACAGCCGATAATAAAAGCCTACAGCTCTCTCTAAAACGTGTCGGTGCCTACGGACTGATTACCCTAATCGCCTGTGCTCCTGCTGCGGGGCTGGCAGCTCGGGCCCCAGCGCTCTGCCCACATCCTCCGAGCGCTTGATAGAAAGCACCTTTGAGAAAAAAATTGCCATTTACGAGAAGGCTCTATTAGGCTGCGGATTATGAAAGGAAATTAGCATCCAGGGTCAAATCGCTCTGGCCCTGTTTACGTTGGAAAGGGGTTCCCTGATTTATATCTTTATAAATAATCCCGGTGAATACTGCCACTTGAGCAGGCGCTCGCCGGCCGGGCTGCTCGGCGGAGGCAGGGCCAGGCGCAAGGTGCAACGCGGGGCAGGACGGGGCTCAGCAGCCCCTTCTGCCAGCCCGTGCTTCCAGCTCCTGCCCCCGTGGCTGATATTTCCACCCAATTCTTAAATCTTGCTTTTTTTCGGTAGACTCAAGAGCATTTTATACCCAAGTGAATATGAGCATCTCCATTTTGCTGCTGGGGAAATCGAGAGCTGGCACAAAGGCTTTGCCGCGCTCTCCCCGTGAACCGCCCAGGCTGGAAATCCGCGGTGCTCGGAGAAAGGACGATACGTGGTCTCAGAAAGCTTCAGCTGATTTATAGACACAGTTGCACACGCCAAACCACTTCGTCTGGGGCAGCTGACATTGCAGGTAGCTGCTGATTAAAGCGCGGTGTCCTGTGGCTCCTGTCTCTGAAATTCTGGCCAGCACATGGGTTATTCCTCTTCTTTTTCCCTTTTTAGCTCCAGAGCTCGTCCGATGACGCTTTTCCAAATTCAGCTTTATGTTTAAAGATCCGGCTTAATAAACCCGTGCAATATAGAAAGAGATTATAATTTATTGTTTAAAAAGTTTCCTGACAAGATGTCTCCGAGAAACACAACCCAAACCACACCGCCTTGTAATAATACCTCTTAAAAATTCCTGACCTCCCACGAGACGCTGCTGCAGACCGCCCCGCTCCGGCCGCGCCGAGCAGCTCCCGCGCGCCCGTGCAGTGCCGCACGCGGGATGCGAAACGGGAACGGCGTCAGCTCCAACACCAAAAAACAGCGATGATGGAGTGCTGCGTTATTTTCTTGCATCCTGGTAAAATGGGCTTTTTTGCTCTGCAAAGGGCAGCCAAGGCTTTAATGCAAACCCGGTGTTCAGTGCAAGCCTTGCTGGGTCTCGTGCGATGCTCGATGCCTCTTCTTATGAATGGGCCACCGTTATCCCTCCTCGCACTTCGGCTTGGCCCATAAAATAAATGCATTTATTTCCGCCTGGTGCAGCCTGAAAAAATACCTGCAAAAAAACTTGCAGTGCGATCTATTACCCGGCGCCGAGGCAGGTCCAGGCCCGGGGTCTGCCAGCTTGTGCCCGGTCTGGTGCCGCTTCTCCCCGCTCCCGCACCTGCAGGGCGCACGCGGGATTTTTCACGGCAACGCGGATTTCCCAGGGATGCGCGGCCCTGCAGGCCGGGGGTCTTTGGCCGCCGCGCGCCCGTCCCTCCCTCCCGCTTTGTGCAAAGCCCCCCTGTCCTCTCCCCGCATCGCGGCGTCTCGGAGACGTTCATTTGGCGTGTGAATCACCGTAACCGCTGGGGCTCGTTTGCAGGTCTCCGTGCAGAGCCGGCGATGGCTGCAGAGGCGGCAGCTCCGCGAGCCGCAGCTGAGCGCTGCCGAGGCGTGTTGGCACCGCCGCTGCACGTGGCCCTGCTGCAGCCGGGGGGGGGGCCGAGACCCTTCGGCGCGATAGAAACCCCAGACGAGGTTTCTGGGAAGCTTTGGTCCACCTAAACCTCTGCCGTGTCCCACCTCCCTCCACGCTGGACGCTGCGTCTGCTGCGAGAGGCTTCCTTGTGCAGCTGGAGAAGACGGGGGTGGATTTTTATTTTTATTTATTTCCAGTTCCTCGCGATAGGGCTTTGCAACGCTAGGCGTGTAATTGCAGCAGAGCTTTTGTGCAAGCTCCTTCCACAGTGTGCCAACAACTATTCACCAGCCCTAATACGCGAAGCTACCCTGGGATTTTAAAGCTTTTAACAAGACCTCGTCTAGACTGGTATTTAGTGGCAATACAATTAAATCATACTGGGGGGGGAAAAAAAGAGATGAAATTCTTTTAATTACCTTTCGAAGCCACTTCTGCCCTGTGGAGGCTGGATCTCGATCTGATTTAGATCAGCATGAGTCAGGTGGCACTTCGCTGACATTGCGCCGGAGAAGGGGCTAAAGCGGTCGCAGTGTCAGCATAGGAAACCAGCCAAAGCTTTACCTCTTGTATTTATATACATATATATGTGTGTGTATATATATATATACGTACATGTACACACACACACATATATATTTAAAAATACCGGCAAGGCAGCAGCCGCTCCAGCGTGTGCCGCGGCCGCGGCGCGGTGCTGCACCGTGACCGGCCGGCGCTGCTCTCCTAGATAGTTCAGCCGTCATCTGCCGCTTCCTCGCAGCTCCGCATTTTAAGACTATACATTTTTCTTCCTTTTTCTGCTTTTTTTTCCCTGTTGCGTTAGGATCTGTTCCAACTTCCAATCCCCAATTTAGATTACATGCTCAGAAACGAGCTCCAAACATTTACGGCGTTTGAAGGTCATGGTGCTATTGATTGATTTCCAGTTATAATGTATGTTGTCCTAACATGAGTTAAAAACATTCTGGGCTCGCTCCAAAAATGCTGGGATCAAAGCAGCTGGACTTGTTGCTTTCATGTTTGGCACATGAAGGGGCTGGCAGTCACCGATGTGGTCTTGGCCGGGCTGGAGTTGTTTTCGTTCTCTGATGTGAAACAGTTGGGAATCACAGACCCTCCAACAGCTAGAGTGGACTAAATAAAAATTGGCTTAATAACCTGCCAAGCATTTGAAAGTGCCAGTCTCCACAGTTTTTCACAACTTATTGGCTATGGCATGTTTTTCCTTTCATTTCTCTTGTTGTTTCTTTTTTTTTTCTCTCTCTCTCTTTCTCCTTTTTTTAAAAGAAGGAATTTTCTATAAAAGTGGGCCTTTTAAGCCGAGCATTTGAAATAGGTAAACTCTTCATCTCATCGGACTCAATTTATCATCTTTGATCTGACTTCACTCATTCCTCTGGCTGCTCCATTCGATCTTTTTTTTTAAATTTTTTTGAAAAAAAATTATAAAAACATTTTCCCTATCTAACTTATCGCATAAGAAAACAAACAAGGGCCCATTTCTTGGCCAGCCCGGCTTAAAGATCTCCCAGCGCTGCATCTGCACATCAGCTTCTCACTTTCCAATTCTCTTTAAACAGATTATTCCTCCAGTTTTTTATTAGCCTCCCTAAAAGGCTGCTATTTATATTTGCTGTTTACAAAGCAGGGTCGAGAGGCCGTCGGGCACCGCGCGGCACATCGGCACGAGCCATCGCGCTCCGGAGGCAGCGGGAGGAGGAAGGAGGTGTTTGGCGGATGGGAGCTGCCGGGCGGCTGGTGCCGAGGCTGGAGGCAGAAAGGAACGGGGATTTTGGCCATGGCCCGTCGCTTCTTCAGCCCTGGCACCTTCGGCAGGGCTAAATATCTTTTTAAGACCCACAGTAAAGAACAAAATGCACCCACCGCTAAGAAAACCAATGTTCAGCATAAAACCTGTGTTCATCCTTAACGTGCGCTCTACAGACATTAAAAAAAATCAGATTAGTCTATAGTAAAATGAGCACGTGTTTGGCTCGCTACAGGATTTAAAGGACTTTTTTCGTGTTCAGGTGAAACATTATCAATCGGTGCTGTGTGTGGCTGTATTTATACAGTTTGCTTTTCATATTGCCATTAGAAAACCCCGCGTACATTCTTTCCACGTAAAATAATTTCGTAAAATGACTTAGTCCAACAGTTACACCTAGTCTGAGTATCAAAGTTTTTTTTTTTTTTAATGTTTTGATTATAAGTGAGTAAATGAGCATATGTGCAATTATATTTTGGGTGCAATAGCTTTAGCCGCCACATTTTGGCATTTTATTTTATTAGCTAAAAGCTCACATATGGTTTCCATGTTTCCAATCTGGCTTTAAGGATGCAATGGCTGAATTAAGCAATGTTTCTCCTCACTCCAATTCCCTTAGATATACTTAAAAAGTCCATTCGGATTATTAAAAAAGTAAATTAAGGTTTATAATATTCAGAAGGTGGCCCATGGTAGTGACTAGCGCAGCCCTATCTTGTGCGTGCCCGTGTGCCCTGCAGGAACTGTTAAAAGCCACATTGCGTAGTATAAAACATGCAATCGCCGCTGTGATCCTGGGGAGCGGTCACACCTGAGCGCCAAAATGTTTCGGTCCTGAACGACGATGCTGTTTTATCCGTGCCACCAGCAGCTGGTCCCTGCCCCGTCCCTATGTCTGGGCCCTGGAGCATCCAGCCGCTCCGCATCCCGCAGCCTGGGAAATCGCCGCTCCCGGCCGCAGCCCGGTCTCCCCGCGGGCACCCGGCCGGGCTCGGGGCCGAGCAGGACGCTCGCGCCGGCTCACCACGGCTCCTAGACAGAGGTGCTCGGATCCCTGCACCTCCTCCAAAAATACAGGCAACATAAGTTGTAATAATTCCCTTTTTTTGGAAAAAAACGAGAATAGTTGAGGATGAGACCACCTGCCTGGTGTGTCCCACAAAACAGAGCTCTGCCTTTAAAGGGACGAAAATCTGCCTCCCTCTTCTCCATGCAACCAACCTACCACTAACCAAACTCCCACCGTCCCTTTTCTGGGCTTCCCGGCTCCCTCTGGCCCACACACTTCTGTCGAAGCGCAACAGCCGCAGCGAGAGGCACCAAGCGTGCCAACCCCACCCCGCTCTGCGCCTGCTGCCGGCAGCAGGAACGGCATTCGGGGCTTTCCACGGACAGAGGAAAAGATGGCTAGGCAGGTAGTGAGCCCAAGCTTCCACCAGTTACCACTGCAGAGGGGAGAAACGGGTCTCCTTTTGCAGTACTTGCACTGTATGACCTTTTTATCGACCAGTAAGTATCTGCCTGGTAAAGACCAAGGGACCAGAAGTACAGGCTTGCGTCAACAGAATCTTTAAGCTTGCAATTAAAAGCATCTTAATTCAGCAAAACATGCAAGTTTGAACGTGAATCGTATACTTAGGTACATTTAAGTATGGGATTCAAGAGTTTGCTGAGTAGGGTCCTTACGTTACTAGGTCTTTGGCTGCTAGTCTTGGCTCTTATTTCAGCTAAATCTAGACAAGAAAAGGTTTCCATGCTGGGATGAAGCCAAGATCTTTAGGAGTTTTTCTCTCTCTCTCTTTTTTTTTCCCCCTCTCCCAACACAACAAGATTGATGCTTGACAACTGTTTCTATCTTGCTAATAGCCTAGAATTTAGGTTTTTGGGTGTGGAAAATCCAAGATCAAATCTCTGCTTGGATGCATTCAGTGTAGGGTCGTAATCCCAGCTCTCCCACATCTGAGCTATCCTGACCACTGGGCTATTTAAAGCAGCAGCATTCTCGTGATTTGGGTATATTATGGACCAACAAAACCTATTTAGTGGACAGTATGGTCTAATTTAATCTGATCCCTCACAGAGCTTTGGTGATAAGTCACAAACAAATGAAGATTTTTCTAAAATCTTATTTTAGTGAAACATTCCTAACCAACTCCAAACTTCCAACCGATATTTTAAAAGATGGCCACTGTTTTTTCTAGTTCTTCAGAGATGTCAAATTCCCATAACTTTGCCTAGCATGTGAAGAAGGTGAGCTCAGCTTTTCTGGAAACCAGCTTTTACATATCATGTTTGCAAACAGAATTACTGTCTGCAATCACCTTTGAAAATGTGGACCTTGGAAGTTTCTCCTTCTTAGTACCAGCGAAATGAAATAATAAAAACACTGGGAGCCTGGAGAACAAGTGAATATTGTGTTGCAAATTCCACACAGTGACTGGAATGGGCCGCGTGGACATGCAATCTGTAAGATCAAGAGATGCTTCAGCCCTTCTGCTGACACGTGAGAAAACCATTACGAGGCTTAAGGAGGAAAACAAGTAATGGAAACATCCGCTTGGGAGGAACGTTTCCCATCACTGGTACTCCATCCGTTATACGCCTGAGTGGTTCCAGAGACAGCAGAGAACTATGCGCTGCTGCAATGCCAAGAGCAAGAGAGGCCATACGGATGCTGTGCTGCGTCCCGCTCGTGGCCATCCAAATGTTTCCGTGCCTCCCCCAGTTTGCCCAGTTGCGTTAGTCACCGAGGAAGCCGGTGCCACTGTCTTGCCCGTGATCGAACCGGGAGCATCGCGGTTGGTCCTGGGCTCTTCTGGCACCGCCTGCCAGCACAGACCCGGGGCTGGCTGCACCATGAAACACGGCATTGCTCAAGAGAAGGCAGACACCGGGCAAGATTTCTGCCAGATGCACTCTCAGACTAAAAGGTGAAGCTTTTATACTTGCCTGTGACATACAGGGGAAGGGAACTGGTGGTGAGGTAAGAGCACAGTGGTCATTCGGTTAACAACACCCCAAAGTCTCTTATTTTGAGAACCCCGTGGCTGAAGTGATCCCAGGCAGGATGTGATACTCTGTTAAAATTTGGACAGTATTAGCTGATATTTGCTCTGTAAGCCAGAGTTCTGCTGTTTCCCCAGCACCACTGGAGTGGGTCAGCTGCCGCATTACAGCATGGACTTCTAGCACAGCAGATACTTTTAAATGTCACCATATGTTACAAGTAAGCATCTCACGAGCACTTTCAAAAACTTAATGTCAGGGTCCAACAGTTTTGGCCTGTTTCAGAACGGGAAGCAGCAGTTCTTGTACAGGGCTCCCAACTTGTGGAACATCTAATGGAGAGGAGGGTGTGCCGTGCCTAACCGCTAGCGCCCAGGGACTTCTGCTCAGAACAAACACTGCTTCACAAGGTAAGGCCTAAATAACTCTACACTGTCCAATATCCCCTGCATTGAGTTCAACGGGCCAACACACCGTAACCAGGAGTAGGATGTCGCCTGCCGCAGCCCCGTGTGAAGTCCACTGAGGTCAGCCAGAGCCATCGACTTCTCTTGAGTTGCACTCAGCTTCTGTTTTGACCAAGGCAGAATGGGTTAAGAAAGGGGTATGCGTGGTGAAATTGTGCAACTTGTATTGTTTTGGCACTACATTTATTCTAAACTAATGATCTTGGCTGAGATCGGCTTTTTTTGATCTTTCCTTTCTGGCCTCCCGTAACTTGAGCTTACCCAAAAATTTATGGAAAGAATACGCATCCGCTTTATGCCAATCGGTGAAGTTTAGTTTTTGCAAAGCCTATTTTTGTCGTGCTATTTTCTGTCTTGGTGCAGTTTTCTAGGTCTCTTAAATATAAAAATAAACACAAATCCATACATCTGGGACCAGACTGTCAAGTGGAGCTCAGGGCCAGCTTTTTGCCTTTTTTTATTTTTGAGTGCTCAGCACCCACAATTGGGGCCAGATTTTGAAGCCAGTTCACCTAAATAGGGGCGAGGTTTCCACAGAAACATTCGGTGCCAGAGTCCCATCACGACAAACACGCACAGACTCATCGCTTAACTCATCCTCCCATCCAGAAATAATAAAGCGACAAAATCACAGCACAATGATAATATCACCGATCGATCACAACAGCACCAAACCTACGACAAACATGCAAACAGCTGGAAGGAATGCCGGAGGCGGCCGGCGATTGCTCAAGGCTGCAGTGAAGACCTGAGTGTTTGCTTATGTTCGCGCTGGCAAGATACGGCTGTATCAAGATGCTATTCAGCGCTTGAGCAGAAGTACCATTGCCGACATGCCACTGAGTCCTTGGAACATAAGAAAGCCATTGGGAAGTGAGATATGTAGCTGGTAACTGCTCTTCCTTGCCGATTTACTGGCCCTAAGCCTGATTGATGAAGTGTCGCTCTGGACAGGATGTTGCCAGTTCGGGCTGTATATAGTACGTCAGCGGCGGCATTTACAGATGACCTATGTCCTGCAGGGAAATGGCTCCGCACTGGGCGGAAGATGGGCTGAGCAGGTGTTTTCCATCTCCAGCTTCTACGGCGGATCGAGTCCTTCGATCTGAGGACGGCCAAGAGCACATTTAAGTGGCTAGGACAGGCAGAGGAGCCCTGCCCCTAGTCGTGCGGATAGTTTGATGAACTTCTTTCTGCTACAATCCCCCCTGTTTTGTGTTTCCTTCCCACTAACATTCAAGCGACCCAGTTTCATGGAGAAGGAAATCCATGGGCTCGTGCGGAAGAGTTACTGGGAACGGCTCGTGCACACACAGGCGTTGTGCTGGAAGCCGGGGGCAAAGAGGCCGCGTGCGGGGGGGACCCGCGCTCCGCTCTTGGGCGTCCGATCAGCGTCCGGATGGCGAACACAGAACCAGTGAAGAGTCACGCCCAAAAAACTGCGTTGTGAAACCAGAGAGAAAAAAAGTAATATTATGGAATAAAAACTACGTAGATCATATGCCTCGTAGGAAATTATACGGCACGTTAGGAACAACGTTCACTGCGTGCGACTGCTTTACACGTCGTGCCTTTTTTTAAGACATTTTTTCCCCAGCATTTAAAAAAAAGAGTCACTTCTTGGCTCACTGTTTGTAACACACTGCAACTTTAAATTTTTTCCTCCCCAGTGCAAACATACCTCCGCAGACAGGCAGCAGCACAGCCCCGCTAAGATCCTTAAGAGGAGGTCAAGAGAAAAGCCAATTACCAGGGGAATCTCACTCACTCCTTAATACATTTTTATTACTACCTATGCACACAGTATTCTCTCAAAGGTTAAATGAATAAATGTGCCTCTTTTGAGCAAACATTTATAATGCGCTCTGAACACGGGGGAAGAATAGTTTCAACTTAAAAATGATACTAGCACCATGTTTACATTTTTTTTCCCAAGCTGCAGTTAAAATGAAAATATCCAGACAGACATTCAGCATGAGGCTGGGGAAAGCATGTTTCTTTTGGCGAGTTCTACTACAGAATTTCACCTAAAAATGAAATACAAAAGATTGGGGTTGAGGGGAAAATACAAAAGAAAGATTTGTTTGTAGACGAATTACTCTGTGCAAATCCATCCAAAAACATCAGTGCAATTGTTCATTAATAATAGACTTGGAAGATACTTAGAAATGTTTCTCTTACTTTGAACTTTCTGAAGGCAAACAGAGTCCTCAAACGAGCAACATACTTGTGCATATACTTAACTTGCAGCAAATTGGTGTCCTGTCCTCCCTCCTCCACCACCCAAAGCCCAGCAGATAAGGCGCTGGCTCAGGGAATGGGCGTTCAACCCTCGGTGCCAGGTCACCCACGGGCAAGCAACGGGGGCCTTCTTCTTCACCTCTTGTCCATCCGGCATATTCCGATTTTCCACTCCCCAGGTCGGGACCATCTCTTATTTTTCCTTACACAGCGCTCAATACGACGGAGGCAGGCGCTGGCCCTCTAGACACCATCGCAGCAGCATTAATAACGCTGATTTCCATAGGCCTCCTCACACGCTGAAAGCTAAGCGGTGCTTAAGGGCTTTCCTGGCCGGGGACTAGAGGGAGGTAATTACCCCGTGTAAGGACCCTGGCCTACAAACTTGTGAGGAACTTCAAATCCCCCTGATTTTGCTGGCACTTCAGGGCACTCAGCACCTTCCAAGATTAATTCCTCAAACGGGGAGAGGTCCAGAAACATATATATTAGAGCACTTTACATCTTCAGCTGCAGTAGGGCTCTTTCTGGTGAGTTTGACAAAGGACAGATTATATATTACGCCGTACCATAAACTTCAGCAATCTAAGAACTCCGAAAATACCCTGTTCTATTACTCTCCTCGCTTTGACATGAAATATTAAACACCGCTTACCAAAGTAACATTATTGAACACAGATGTCCACTATCACGTTCAAATTGTTCAAGTCAATCTAGGTTTATGTATTTTCTTTACTTAAGTGTTCGTATAAACGAAAGTGTGCCCTGACAGTAATGATTTCACAATATACTATATTCAATTAAGGAGACAAATACGCATTTACATTTTTACTGAACTTGTTTCACATACACGTAAGCTCCAGCTCCAACTTATTTTTGACATTTGGTTGAAAATAAAGGAATAGAAAGGGTGCCACCTACTGAGCCGCTTGGACATTTTTGTAGGCCAAGAAATCATGGAAATCACCAATAGTTTCTCCCAGTTAAAAATATACAAATGCTAAAGTTTATTTATAAGCCTGCAGGAAGATAGACATAGAGTGTTTTCCTTAGGTCAAACCATTCGGTGGCTAGCGCGCTTACTTTGGGCATGGGAGAACCCAGGTCTGGTTCCCTCATGTATCTGAGTGGGTTTGAATTCACGTATTCCTCGGAAAAACCCAAGCAAATTCTATCAGTCTCTGTCATCACAGTCTGCAGGTATCTTTTGTAAGCAATGAATGTGATGCTCAACAAAAGAGAACCTGGAAGTGTTGCAGCACCAACATGAAACGTTGCTAAGGTCCCACGTCATTTGGCAATCTGTCACTAATTGGAAATGAATGCTCTTAAATAGCTAGCATATGAGCTGTATCCAACTGAGGAGACTTAAGCATTGACCTATTTTTAAGAACCTACTGGAAATGTCCATCAGGCCTAAAGATCCTATCTGTAGCGTATTTAAAGGCTCGAGAATGAAGATAGGCTCTTAGTACATTTTTTTAAAATCCATCTGCCCGTTTGAAATCCAGTAAGGTCCATTCCTGTCTTCAAAATCTGGCAGTGTGAGGCAGGTATTTTGAAAGTTTGCTAGTGCTCCAGTTCCCTCCCTTGAAGGGGATAAACTATCAAAATACACATAAATGTTCCTTTGATATCAGGCAGAGAATCTGCCATTTACAGGCTTTCTTTAATTGTAAGCGTATACGACCTGGCCATCGTTGACTTTCACAAGGGGAAATCTACCTCTTACATCAAGACTACTGTAAATACACCTGTAAGCAGGAGGTTCACATCTCTGATAAACCGTGATTTTGCATGCGGTCTGAGTTGAACCTGGTGATGAACTGAGACCTCCAGAGGCATGGGGTAAGTCCAAGAAAGTCCTCGCTGACTGGCCATCTATATACGTCTCCATATTCCCTCTCACAGTCTCTATACCAAAAAGATTCAGCTATATCACAAATGGTTTGCTGCTTGATTTTCTTCCACAAAAGATAAAACATTTCTCCTGATTTTCTTTGAAATTACATAAAAGCTTCTCCTAAACAGCCAGCTATATTCATGACTGATGAATCCCTAACTTGTGGGATTCCTTCTTGCTACATACAGAGCAGGGGGATGTCAGGCATGCCCTGGTTCAGGGAAAAAGCATGAAAAGCAGAAGTAAGAGATTTGCATCTCTAATGAACTTGGTCAACTTCGGGACTGAAAGGGGGTTGACGGAAACTCAGAATCGCAAGGACTGACAAACAAATCAACAATAGGTAAGACTGCTGATATTATCATAAAGAGGAACTGGAGAAGCAGAGTAGTTTCCACTCATGGGCCGACTTCTAAAGCCAGTTCTCAAAGGTACCAAACGTGTGGCCAACACGCTCCATTAGCCCCTCCCTGCTGAGTAGGACCTTAGCTCCATGGAGCCATCACCAGACTTGCAGATGTACCTTCATCTCGGTCTTCGCAGATTCAGACAGACCAGAGGTTTTCACAAGTACCATGTGCATTTAACGTTTGCCAAAATTTCTTTTCTTGCACTGGGGGCTGGTGTAGCAATAACATACTTGGGAAAATAATTGTGAAACATTAACAAGTCCTTATTGTTAACAGGTGTTTCTGGCAGAGACTCCTTTAGGGCAACTTGGACAACATGCTATAGTTTAGTTGGTAATGGCATTTTTCCCAGAGGGCCCTTCAAAGTCTCTTGTGTGGTGCCTTGTATTCCTGGCAGCAGAGTCAGGAAGAAACCCAGTTTTCAACATCCTCTTTCATGCCGACTTAAAATAAAACATCCATTTATCAGCTGTAATGGTTTTCACCTCTCACGTGACTTGGCACATGCTTATCACGTGACAGCTTTCGAGCGGGGCACTGAAGTACCATTTATGTAGTCAGGCCAACAGGAGCTGGGGATTGGTCCCTTTTCCAGTTCCCGAAGTATTTGGGGACTGTTTTCTGCACGCGGCAGAACAACGCTCACTGAAATACGCACTAAAACAGATTTTTTACTGCTGCGGTGCTTAGGTGATATCTTTCTTTCCCAAAGCTTGAAAAGTCTTGGGGGATTTTCCCATGGGAGGTAGCACTGGCTACTAGACAGGACTCTGGGCTGGTTGTGCGGAGGTCTGGGCTCCGGGGAGCAGCGCTCAACTTGCATCAGCTCTGCACCTCAGATTTTCCTCCTGGGAAACAAACACTGGCAGCAGTCTCTGCAATTTATGCTGGAAAGCAATGTAAAAAAACCATGGGTTTTTTGGAGCTAGAAATCAGACAACAAAATTTACTGTAAATTCATCATGACAACATACTTAACTTCTAGTGCAACGCTGGATTTAAAGGGCTGGAAGCCCTGTGTGCTGCACTGTCCCCACCTCACACTTCTCCGCTGTTCCCTAATATGTGGAACACTGTCAAACCAGTGACACTTGACCATCAAACTAAAATTTGCAAAGCTTTCCAAGACAATAATAATAATAAAAAATTACCACTCCAGGTCAGAAGGGTTTTACAACAAAAAAAACTAAACTAAAACAATCCCTGCTAACACTCTTCACAAAGAGGTAAAGATCTTCCAGGCATTTTGTTTTCACCTTAACTTTTTGAATAAGATACCTTGGGAAAGGATTCCCACTGTATCGCGGCGGAGACTTTGCTGCAACAATAGCAACACTGGCAAACTGGCTTCTTTCAATACATTCTTGAGTTTGCATTTTAAGTCGCTTTGCCACACTGGCAGCCAAAAATAACTTTTTTCTGATCAAATTCACCAGTTCTTGTAAAAATTTAACATGCTCCACGTGACTGCGAACAGTCCTAAAAGGCCTCCCAGGTGCCTGTTCCAGCTCCCTGCTCCGGCGGGGAGGAGGCGGGCAGGGAAGGGAAGGGAAGGGCTCCGAAGAGGAGGACGGCTACTGCAGCCCTCCCGTCCCTCGCTGCCCAAGAACATGTCCTGGATTTAATGTGATGCTTTTATGCTTGCTGTTCCGCACTTCATATATACCCTAAGGTTAAAGGAATAATTAAGAGCAGCCTTCTTTACTTATGTACCTAGTAGTGCACGGCCAAGATCCACAATGGCTACCACAACATAGACGTCAAACAGAAGAGCAAAAAAAAGCAGATCGACAAGCAGGAATTACCCCCACAGCCTCTGCTCACACTGATCTTATTTTTTGTTGATGACATACCGAAAGGAATCTAAGTGCATATCTTAGAGGACATATAAATCATTTTAAACTGGATTTCTAGTTGAAAAAACTCCAGCTGCAAAAACCAGAGAATTTTCATTAAGTCACTTTGTAAGTAATTTATAGCACTCTAAGACTTACAAAATAACACAGAAATGACAGGCCAATTCCTTGCTAATTAGAACTAGAACAACAGGACAGAATCAGTGGGAACAGCGGAGCATTTCCATCCCAAATACGGCTCCACTTAACCAGGAAACGTGCGCTCGCTTGACTCGGGTGTTCCCACGCTAGAAAGCCCCTACGCAATTTTCTGAGCACGGCTTAGAAACAAGATAAATCTTGACGTTTCACAAGAGTTTTCCTTCATGTTTTGGGGTGAACTGAGAACGAACTGTAGGTAAAAGAAAATACTGATGCAAAGAGGTGAGGGTTTATAGGAACTTCTGCAAGTTTTGTACCAATTTTGGTAGTTCTGTTCAAGCACCGAGGCCATGCGAACAGAGTTGGATCTCTATTGCTGTGGACAAGCACGATGGTCTTGGGGCAGGACCACTGTATTGTTCTGGTTGTGCGATTCCTACCCACAGGGACCACGGGCCATGACTGATGCTGTCAGGTCATACTTTATTACATTAATTAATCAATCAAGATGTGACCTCTGGGCAGCAGCAGGACTAACTCTTGGATCTCTTGCACCAAGAAATCACAGCCCTTTAAATAAATTAATTTCTCATCAGGTCCTTGGAGTCGCTAGAGGGAGACATGAGCACACGCCTCAAACCAAGATGTTACATCTGGACTGGAGAATACACCCAGTAGACGATGGCATGAAGCGTTTTAAAAACTAACTATAATATCTACACCACATGCAGCTTCTCAAGATGTTCTGCTGTCATCAGTTTTCCAACAGACAAAGATTTATTGGGCTATTACTGAAAAGGAAGCCACTGCCAAATGGCACAAACAATTAGATTACTAGTTGCTGACATCCTTATTCATATATATATAACAACACAATTAAGTTGTTTTTCTTTTTTAACTACTGTGCTTGAAGGAATAACAAAGCAGTATCTTACCCTACAGAGCTTTTAAGAAAGTCATTTTTAGACCATCCATGGCTTTTGGACAGTTCTTTTTGCTGTGTGCATACAGAATATTCTGTTACCATGCTGCAAAGTTTCGGCGCTGACCAAAATGAGAGATCTACCGGTACCGACTACAAATTGGTTTAACGCTGTCTCAAGATGCCAATGAGACCCTACCTTAGAGCAGCGTTTCATGAACGCAGTAACAAGACCACTCTTCTTCCAGTACTAGTATCTACTAAAGGCAGACACAAGCATTTCCAATGCTGCAAACAGATGTTTTTTTAAAGGATCAAGACATGGACCAATGTTAACTCTACACAGGTTGAAAATATTAATCCATTGCATGTACCTTTTGATCAGCTCTTAACTGCAATGTTTGGAACTAGAAGGTTAGTGCGATAACTTAAACTATTTCTTTAAATGGTTTAAATACTGCTTCTAATAACAAAATTGTTGGGCAAATTGCAAGAATTACAGGACTGTTTTTATAATGTATGTTAAGAAGAGGACAAACCAAATGAACTTAACAATGCTTTTCTTTGTCTAAAGCTATATGAAAAATGAAGTAAACCACATACAACAAAATCCTGCACTACTAAAGAGCTAAAATAAAGACCCGTTTGCTCTGAAATTTAAAAATAAATCTAAGCCTGTAAAGCTGTTCTCCCACAATCTAGTTAACCATATATGTCTACATTTTTTTTTTAATCTGACAGCTTGATATACTGTCCCTTCTTTGTTACACATTTTCAATTCAATTTAGCATGCTACTTCCAATTAAACAGCACACACTTATTGCATTACTTGGCATTAAGCAGGTACACGTGTTCCTTTAGTCGCTGCCAGGGCGAGGAGACAATACCCTCAAGGTGAACAAGACTTTGTACAGCGAGTATTAGGCTCCGGGAAGTGTCCAAGAAGCCTGATGGAAGGCTGCAGGTGTGCAGTTTCAAATGCCTTCGAAGTGCCTAATGCCCAAGTCTTCCAGAAATGTTACACTTCATAACCGTCCTCTTCCAGCAAGATTTATGCTGTGTTTTGAATACTTCTAATACTCTGGAGTCTTGAGTGCCAGAAACCTCTATTTATCAGGCTTGGTCACTGGAGAAGTTGCTCTGGTCAGGGATCTTTATATACACCCATTTCTGTATAGCCCATATTGCTATTATTTATTATATATAAACTACTAAAAGCAAGTGTGATTTCAGTGTGTTTGCTCTGAATATAAATTAGTTTAACGGAGTAAAATTTGATCCATAACACAAACCTATTGTTAAGATTATCAATAAGGAGAAAACAAGAAGTTGTTTTAATGACACGTTTATAAAAAATCAGCATCCTTTCACTATTACACATGTACAACAGAAAGTACAGTACAGCTTGAGATACCCCCCTCCCCATATTCTTTGAACAGGGGGTATAAATTCACAAAGACATACTATTGCTATGCAAGTGCTTATTAAAAACAATTAAAAAAACAGAATAAACAATTTATGCGCTACCAGTCTGATTTGCTTTGTTTACCCCTGGAAATTGCTTTACTGTGCTACAATTTAAAGCTTTGACCCTGCAAAAGAACGACCGGGCACAACCGTCGCTCAGGCGGGAGCTGCTGCAGTCAGCTGCAGGTCACCGTCCAGGCACGAAACCTCGTCCACGGTCTGGGGTCTGGAAGGGTTTCCGGCCCAGTTGTAAAAAAAATTTACACGGGGGTGGGAGGACCGAGGTTTCCCGGTGCACCAATTCCCTCCAGAACTCTTCCTGAGCTTTCCTCTGCTCTGATAAAAAAACGAAGCTCCAACAGCAACACTGTTATTTGTCATCGTTAGATCAACAGCATGAAGCCACCGCGGCTCCAAAATGTGTCTCTGGCTCCTCTGGAAAGGATACAAAGGTATAATTTCCATGTTTGTCCCCTTGGCAACTTCTGATACTGCGATGGTTATTACTTACACAAACAGAAAGCTGCAGCCAATCAAAATAATATGGTTGGCAAGAAATCTGGGCAAACTTTAATAGCAATGGTTCTTCAACATAAAAAGGATAAAAGTAGAATAATAATTTTTGGCAGCAGAAGCGGGGAATTTTTAAAATTCTGATTGTTTTCCTATGAGGATAGCATTATAAATACTGAAGTCTAACTTAAAACATGTTGTTCTGGTTTCATGAATTCACATTGAATAAAATTCTGCTGGATCCACTGAGTTACACTCATTTCCATTCTTCTCAAACTAAAGCTATCTGGAATACACAGCAAGGTAAGACAGTGGAATTTGGCACAGATTGCATGTTCTAAATAATTCAAATATCCTTCTGAAAGCAGCTCTCTGTGTGTGCAAGTGTGTTACACTGGAACACACAAAGCGCTCTTTTCAAGAAAGCTTAATTAATTTTGGTCTTCTGGGAAACAGATAGCCAAGAAAGGCATTCACCAAGTGAGGATGCACATAAATTTAAATATAACTTTCACTGAAGTTTTCACTTTCATTTTCAACAAGCTTCAGTGCTATATATGATCCTGACAGTCCCACTAGGAGCTGATGAACCAAATAAACAGAGTTACATTATCTTAGTAGTAATAAAACTCACTTGTCACAAAATGAGTCTAAGGAAAACTCCATGCAGTCTAATAAAGGACATTTTGTAGGAACACAATCAGGTAATTTATTAATCTGCAGTAAGAAGCAGCATCGGAAGATATTACCTACTACAAGCAGGTAAACTTTCTTTATTAACAGATAATGATGTAAAATTTGGCTCTTTATCTAGAAAATGACATCATGTGACCACTTTCCATGCCTTCAATTATGAAAAAGTTAAAATCTGCAGATCTACAGATCCAAAAAAAGACATTCAAAAGCCTTCTTTTAATATTTGAAATATTTAGTTTTGATTTTTACCTTTTTATGATTGTACTTCATTCTGTGTTTTGTAACAGAAAGTCATACTGAGCCCCAAATCAGAATAATCTGTTTAACAGCACTGAAGTGAACTTTTTTTCCCAAGGCAATAACATAAGAAGCTAAGAAGTATTTTGAAGGAGGAATTAATAAAAAAGACTATTGCATGTAAATAATTTTGTAGGAATTTGCATTTTCTAATTAAAAAAAAAAAAGTTTGCTGAAATATTTCCCAAGCAGATCCACTTGGGCCTCTAATTCATTGGCACAGACTCAATATCAGTCACTTAAAATACATGTTTCACCATGTATCTAGAATTGAGAAATTCTTTAAAAATACTTAATACAAAATATGTTATTTCCTTTATAGTACATATTTACAATTCTAAAATTAAGGTACTGCGGAGAATGTAAACAAGAATACACAGGTATAAAGAACATGGCTTCAGAAAGGTTTCTCCTTCGATCAGCTGCTCTAATCCCATTTCAGTATACGTAGATAAGAGAAACAGTCTGTTTTGTATCCTACTGCCAAAGAGCAAGATGTTCTTGGTCTTTATGCATTAGCGGCTGTGTAAACATACCAGATACTCGGCCCACTGACATCAGGCATCTTCCCCTACACTAAAATTTTGGACATGCTGGAATGAGTCCAGCAGAGGATCACCAAGACTATTAGCGGCTGGACAACACGTCGTTCAGGAGGGGCTGAGACAGCGGCATCTGTTCAGTCTGAAGACGACAAGGCTAAGGTCCTCTATTACTCCATGGTGACCGAAGACAAGACAAAGCCCTCTTCTCGGAGGTCATGAGGTGAATGAGATGAAGAGCGATGAACTCTTCTCGGAGGTGCACACTGAAAGGATGAGAGGCAGCAGACAGAAGCTGCGACATGGGAAAGTCTCGTTCAACAGTACGAAAAAAATTTTCACTAGGGTGGTCAAGACTGCGGGGAGGTCCCAAAGAGGTTGTGGAATCTCCATCTCTGGAGATATCTGAAACTCAACTGACGAGTCTCTGAGCAACCCCATTTTGCTTTGAGGTTGACGGTGCTTTGACCAGCAGCCTGGACCGGATGATCTCCACAGATTTCTTCCAACCTAAATTATTCTATGAAAAATGTTGAATATAACACAATGCTTGCATTACTATTGCAGTTTGGCTCTTTGGCAAGCGTGTAGTAAACACACTGGTGAGATCAAAAGAAGTCAGTTGCTTGACTCAGATGCTTTTTCTCCAGCAGTTAATAGCATAATATCTAATTGTCCTCTCGTGCAAGATTTACCTTATTAGATCCAATTCACTTAAGTGAAATGACTCCTGATTTACACAATTGTGAGCTCAGACCCAGGCCAGCCCATCTCCAAAGGAACATTTAAAATGTCACAGCTGACAGAACAGGCCTACTGAGAACCGCACGCTTCTGACTAGCTGGGGGAAAATGACAATTTTGACACATTTACATCAAGTAAATTTTCTACTAACATTCATAGAGCTATGAAGACGAAATGACAAGGGATCAGAATCAGTACCTGTGATTTTCTGGCTGAAAGCACATCTGGTTAATTAATATGGTCACAGGCACGAATATCTTTACTATGTTGAGAATGACTTTCAATACCCATGAAGTGACGAATAACAACAATAAGCCTTCCATTGAGCTTGAAAAATACCTAACAAACTTGTATTGCTTCCAAAAGTTCACAATTTGAATTAAAGTCCGAGGTGAGCAAAAGTCACTTAATGACTGCAGATTTAAGACCTGAGGTGAACCTTGGGGAGACTCTTATTTCACCTACTCACTATCCAACTGCAATAACAACAAACATTTTTTAAAAATCACAAGTTAGCACCAATTATTGCAACTTCGTCTCTTCTAAGAGGAAAATTTTTCTTGCAGAGGGGTAATTTATTATGGTATGTTAATGGCAGATTGAATACAAGACCTGCAACTGCCTGTACCAGAGTGTCTAAAGAGTCCGTGATCCTGACATCTTTTAGTAAGTGCACTTTTTATCTAGTTGCACTGAAGAGGTTACTGCATAGGTTTTGTAACTTCTAATAGACCTAAAGAGAGGTATAAAGTGGTACCATGGAATCAGGATATTAAAATAGAGAGCATTATTTCTTTATAATGACTTTGTCCTATATTAAAGAACAACCTGTAAAAACAGACTAAATAGCACCAAAATGTCTTTGTTCTATTAAGTGACCAACAGCAGATGTTGAATGGTATCAAGACTTTTTTTAAAGCTGTCTTAATCAAATTGTTGTGTAGTAAAAGCACACTGCATTCCATTACATAAAGAATGCACAAGAATCTTTAAACTACCTGAAAATCATCTATCCTTGCTTGCTATCTCCTTTCTCCATCCAAGATAAAGCGCTTTTCTGTGTTAGAAGGCACTGTTTTATGAGAAATGCTGCATAGTTTGACTTGACAAACCACTGAGAAACTCAAGTGACAAGACAGGTGAATGCAGAAACCCAGACAAGCCTGATGGCATCCTACTTTTTGGAAGACAGACTCAGATGTAAACAAGATTTAAACTGAGACCTTCCTGTCTGTGAAATTCATGCGAGAAATGCGGTATATTACATATTCTTAGATTAGTTAACAACTGAATGAGGACTGTGGAGAATTCTTCATCAATGGCAAATTTAAAATTAGACTGGACATTTTTCTATAACATATGATGCTATTCAAAGAGGAATTAACTCAGGGAATTCTGAGAGTTTCTGCACAATGTGATTTTGCAGTGGATCCATATCAGCTTCATGATCTATGAAAAACTCATTTAACTTCACTCTGGTTGTCAAGTGGGTTTAGAAAGTCACTTAAACTTGGTGTGGCTCACTGTAAGTTGATATGTTCCATACTGTTTATGCTGATATGCTGAAGCTGATTTTACTAAAAATGTGTCCAAGCTTTCAAACAATGAATTGTATTATAAATCAGAAAGAACGTCCAGTTCAGATTAATTGAGGGGTAAGAGGCTAGGAATAAATACATAAAACAGATTTGGCTTTTTAAAAGAATCCAGCTACTAAATGGCCTCTGTAGTCTTCCATAAGAAGTGTGAATACTTCAGCACAATTCAAGCGGAATTGAACAGCCATTTTCATATCCAAATTCAAATACCGTCTGTGCATATAAAACAGCTCATTTATTAATCCAAATGTTACTGTTGCAGAGCTCTTGGAAAAATATTCTCTCTTTCTTGGTTTTGCTCTTCATAAAAAGGAAGCTTTGGAGGGCCACCTAGAGAATTAAGTAGAAACACAGTTGTAGGTCTATATAATATAATTCTGAAATACTATATAGATTATACAATTTATACTCAAATAATTTAATATACTATACCCTTCAAAAGAAAGTAGAAGATTGAGCTACACTGACTTCCTCACAGAGACAGACAAAACAGGCACAGCACCAGTAAAATCATCTCTCAAATGGAAAGTTCACAGAGTGCTTCCTAAATTAAATTTATTCTAAAATGTATGGTATTGCTAAACAAGCCAGCCATGATTAGATTACAAGTGGGAGGAAGCTTTTGCACAGTACTACACATCATTAAGAAGAGAAATTATCTAAATTAAAAAAAAAAATCATTTGATGCTGTGATGAGTTCTTCACATCTTCACAGAGCAATCAGAATCTATTTGCCAATGTGTTATCTACTTATCTGGCCATTTACTATATTTATTAACTCCTCGCCTCTTAGGAGGGCAGCACACATGGATACAATGCTTCCAAGCAAAGCTGCTGCTACCAAGGGCTCTGGGTTTTTCCACCAGAGATGGAAATGCAGAACAGCTGATCTTTCTACTGCCTCACACAGCCATGCACAGCGGCTGCGGTGCCTGCTGCTGAGCACCGTTTACTGTGCTGGGGTGATATCCCTGTCTAAATCACCATGGTCAACACGTGATGTCTTCTACTAAGCAAGCCTACACATCTCCAGCTTGCGTTACCTTCTGTGCAGGTTGGCCCCATCCACGCGGCTGGACACACGCAGTTCCCATTGTAAGGATTGCACCGGGATTTGTTGGCACACTGGCATCGCAGAGAGCAGTCCGGGCCGTACCGGTCCCACCTGCATTCTGGAAGGACAGAAGTGTTTACAGGGAGGGGTATGCTCCCCTCTCAGCATCCCTGTGCGATGGCTGCCCTACACTGCAGAGCTCCCTTGAAAGTGCACACGCAGAAAAGAAAGGAATTGAGACCAATGTCAGCATTCAGGGCAAAATGCACACAGTAGGAAAACTTAGGGATATTTATTTCAAAAAAACTCCTAAAAGTCACTGTCTTTTCACTGGAGAGGAACATAAACCTCATATTGGCGCTGCTGAGAACGCAAACCTCCATCGAGTTCTGCAAACTAGGAGAAGCTGAACTGAAAACTTTCTTTTTTTTAATCTCAACTAAGCATCTGGCATAAGAGTCTGGGTTAGGAGACTTAACCTTGTTTTGCCTAAGGTTATATACGTTATATACCTACCTCTATAAAACAAAGAACAGTTATTACTACACTGTATAAGCATGCTTTTGCCACGTCTCTATGAGGAGATAAGGGATCTGGGATCAGGAAGCTGCTTGGACACCTCAGTCTCCTAACGCCAGAGCGCTAGGTTTCAGAAAGCCTTGCAGGCTTCATGCTTCATCTCCTACATGCTCCCAACCAAACCATAACCCAGCTTTCTTAACGAAACTCCCAGAATGGGAAGCATTACCAGTGGAAAAACACAGGATGCCAACCAGCAAAAGGGATCTCGGGATTTGCTCAGGAAAGTTACTGTCAAAATACCGGATCCACGCTCCTTCTTTCATACATCCATTTCATATATGCTCATATGTCTTACACCAATCACACATAATTCTGCTGACAAATCAAATACACAAAACATCTTACTCCCATCTACCTTCACTGCAAAGGATGAAGAAACACATTTCATGCCTATGCTGATAAATTCTCGTGGCAATTTTTCCAAGCTGTTTATGCAGTCAGAGCATAGGCAGGAAGGAAAAGTTAGCAGCAGGTCACAAGGCAGGGTGCTAAATACACTGTAAACAATAGCCCTCTTTCCTTCACCTCACTCAAAACCGCTGTAAATAATCGAGGCGCTGGCTTTCTCACACAGCCACCACCCGGTAAATGAAAGCGCTGCTGAGGGCGGCATCAGCTGCAGCCCAGCACGTGGGAGAATTCCTCCCCTGCGCTCCGAAGCTTGGCCTTTTCAATTAGGAAATGTTATGAGAAAAGGTCTCCTCGAACACCTCTGGACCTGACTTTAATTTATGTAATACCACATTTTCATGTTAATAACAATGTGTATTTAAGACATCTGTTTGGAAGTCTGCAATGTTAATTTACTACAGAAAAAGAGGGCCCATAAAAGTCTGTTATATTCTCTCTCTTTTTTTTTAATTAACATTTTGCCTGTTTAATGGGTGCCTTACCAGAGTTCAAATTAAAATCAGGCCTTTTATCTTTATGGCTGCTGCACAGTCACAGCTGCTCACAGTTATATCACAGATGAACTGAGCCTAATTGAAAATAAAAATGCAAATAAAACCTACCCCATAACAGCTTTTCATGGATGGGGGCTACCCTAGCTGATTTAAGAAAAATAAAAATGACCCCTATACTTTGCAAGAAGCAGAAACTTGTTTCACATTTTTGGTGCTGAGCTTCCCCCTTGCGTTTTGTTTCTGCCTAAAATTTCACTGGAAAAGACTCTGGATTCACAGAGCCTTACTCACCGCATAGTGTGGTTGGACTCTCCAGTCAGTGCAGGGCCTGGAGACCACGTTACTTTGATTTCTGACCACGGGACAGTGCAGGAAGGGTAGCAAATCATTTTCTTTTTTAGTTTTTGGATTGCACTTAAGCTCCCAGCAATTACTTAACTCTCCTTTGCATTAATAGCATAATGTTTAAAACTGTTTCCTGCCCTATCCTAGAACAGGAGGAGAACCAGCATTCCTCAGATGTGATTCTAGAGCTCAGGGGTTTTACAGCACCCTGGGTGATCCTGCAATATTAGCAAGCTGACATTCAGTCCTTTTAGCATGTTTGCTATGACATGAGGATTCTTTTTAATTCAGAGATTGCCATAAATCCACACCAGCATTACTGAGACCAGCACCTGGCTCAGGAACTTTAACTATCATTAGTGCCTCTCAACTCTGCAGTGATTTCATCAGGACACAGCATTTTGGTTTGTTTTCTTTACAGTAGAATTTTCTCACCTGTTTTTATACCCTTGTTACGAAATAATTCTGCCTTTGTGGGCCAACCCATTACGAAACACGCGGCCCAAGTGCCTGTGCTCCAAGTGAGGGAATTTTATTTGGATCAAATGTTCTCGGACTACTGCTGAATCCTAGAGCCAAAAAATAGCTGCCGCAGGTCCCCTACCCCCCACCTACCTGTGCAACTGGATCCCTCCACACCCGCTTGCACCCCTGTCAAGCATCTTTCCACCACATCTGCAAAACTGCTACTTGCACTACTTTCTTAGTGCATTCTCCAATAATGCATGCGCCATGAAACTCAGTGCCAGTGATTTCACAGCTGACCCACACCCAGCTTTCCTACCAGCGTGTCAGTTTAGGTATGGATTAGAACAAGAGTGCACTTTGTTGATAGAGCTGTTTAACCTGTAAGAGAGTACTTAGTTACAAGCGTTCGTGAATACGCTATACCAGTAAACATCCTTTCACAATTATACTTAGACCAACAGGTCCTACAGGTTTGATTATGCATAGTCCAGCCCTTAGAAAATATCACTGGTCTTACCAATGTTGCATTTGTCTCCAGTCTTCCCAGGAGGGCAAAGGCACTTTCCAGTTACTGGATCACAGGGAACTCCTCCACAGTCACACCGAAGCTGACACCTCTCGCCAAACCACCCGGCATCACAGCCTAACATAAAGAGCACTTTTTCAGATGCACTGCATATTTGAATTGCAAGAAATACATTAATTCAGAGGAGTTTTTCAAGGATGTCTCACAGGACAGCTCATAAACTCTGAACTGAACCTAGTATAAATGCCAAATTTAATGAAGAATGGAATATTGTAGAATAGGCATAATATTTATATGATCTCTCTTTATGTTAGTTTAGTCTAATCCAACCTATCAAAGGTATCTGTAAATCTGTCCCAGAAATGTAACTGGCACTTATTTTCATTTTTAATTAGAAGTCTTTGGAAGACTATTCCACAACGCTCAACCGGTTTAACATACACCAATTTAATAATCTTATTTGAAATTTTAGAAGCAAATTTAAAATCAGTAAAAGGAACTCATTTTTAATAATCCACATGTGGAACTCATTGGTGCAAGACAGCATGGAGACGAGGACTTTAATTATATTAATCAGAACCAGGTTAGTTTATTTATAAGGGAATGAGAACATCCAACTATAGAACAGGTAAACAACCCCAAATTCACTGTTCAGGGTATTCATAAGTCTAAGTCTGGACAAAGTTGCTCCCAGCAAAGTGAAGTATTTAGGTAACAATATGATTTTTTTAAAATTAGATGTGTATAAGTACCTTTTTCACAGTAGACACCTTGATAGCCTAAAGGACAAATACACTGTCCTGTCACTGCATTGCAGCTAGCTCCATTTTTACAGGCACAGGCATGAAGACAGCCTAGCCCATAAAATCCAAGGGGGCACCCTGTGAAATGAAAGTGTCAAATGAGGAAAGTTGATGAAGAAAAACACACACCCCTTTAAAATCCTGGCTATTCTCTGCTACTTTCCATGGGAGCCAACAAAATCACTATATGCTATAACCTTTAATAATCCCGTGTGCTTTTAAACTCACCACTAACACCGCCGGTGCCAAGGAGATATGTAAGTTATTCAGATCCTGAAGCAGCCTGGTGATCTGGGATGCTCCCCAATTTTTTTTTTTTTTTTTTTTTTTTTTTTTTTTTAACTGAACTGCGGAGATGTTTATATGACTACTCTGAAGATCCCACAGAGTCCTACTGTTGGAAAGCAGACTACTTGGCTGTTGCAGGGGTTGTCCACTTACTGTGCTCGCAAGAGTGGCCGTAATAACCTTCGGGACACCGGCAGCAGCCCGTGAACCTGTCGCAAGTGCCGTTGTTCTGGCACCGGCAGGCCAAGCGGCAGTCAGGTCCGTACTCACCCGGGAGACATTCTGCTGACAGAATAAGAACAACAGAAAATCTTTTTGCTGACCTCACATGGAAAAACACTTGCATAACCGCCTTTATAGCTGAAATTTAATGGCCACATAACAGCTTGTAGTGCTGAGATTAACACTTCTTATGAATTCCCCACTCCCACTCCCTTCTGCACACTGAAGACACAGCATTTCTGCACAATTATGATGTATTTGTTTACTTTCGTGAGAAATGTTTTATATTATACAGATAGTTGTACAGCACTCAACTTCCTTGTGCTTTTAATAGTCCATCTTTTTTCATTTGCCTCTTCATATAGGTATTGTTGGAAAAAATTAACTGTGTGTTGTAAGGTCACAGTAAATGGTATCTTCTCCACTATTTGTATATCTACAGCAATATTTTCTTACAGGGACTTATAAAAGCTACATTACAAAAATATAGCTTTTCCTGGTCTATGTTGTCATTTAGAGTTCACACTATTCCAATTTCTAATAAAAATGGAAGGACCTCTGTTTCACACATAGTGACAGACATTCCATGTATAATTAGATATCTACTTCTACAGAACTAAACATGTCTCAAATTACTGAAAGCCAAGTCATGCAAAAATGACTGTGTCAATATAATTAACCTATGCATCATTTCTGCAGAAGTTAACTTCATCACTGCTGTGGCAATTTGAATCTGGCGCAGACTGACTTAAATGAGTGTGACCATCCAAATAATCGGATTCAAAGGTCTGCAAATGTCAGACAAGCCTTTTTCTGTATCTTTCAAGAACATCATATCTAATCAGTAGGAAAAAAAGATGCGTGACTGCAAGATGCCTTTCAGGCAAAACACACCAAGAACCACACTGACGTGGAAATCAAGATTCAGTTTTCCAACAGCTTGCCTATCTATGCCAACAGATAAACAGAGAAGATCTTTCTAGTGATACAACACACAGTTCCTTATGTTATGTGTGCCCCTGGCCCTTGAAACCAAAGGCTTTTTACCTAAGCACATCTGTAAGACATACACGTGACCCAGGACACCTGCCTGGCCCCATACAGGCTTTGCTACCCATGTGCAGCTGATAAGCGGTTATAGAGATTTCAAGGAACAGACAAATAAAGCTGAACACCCATGGCATACACAAACTGTCAGTCAGTTATTGCTAAACCATGCTTTTCTGGGGACTTCTTTGAGTGACTATCCACAGCGGTATTCAGACTGTGAGTGACTCCATGTAGTTAGCATCTTTTCTTTTCCCCCTGCTCCTTCTCTACATACACAGGCATGTAGAGCATCTCTGAGTCTTTTCAGGTGCAAAGTGAAATAATTCCACAGAAGAACTCTGTTAAAAACAGTGTCATTTTTGGATGTCTCTATAACAACCGATTCTTGGCATAGCTAAGGAGACAGCTTGAGGTGGATGTTTTACAGATACCAGGGAAGGAAACACTGTAAATGAAGGCCCTGGAGTGTCTTCGGGAAATTGCACCATGGCAGTTACGATGTGGTGATGATACCATCTTGAATGCGAGCTCAGAACTAACTGTTCATTTGACATCATATCAGAAAACACATGATTTCCTGCACATTTAAGTCCGTAATTACACAGATATCTCTTGATCTGGAGAGAGAAATGAGAACACAGAAATGCAGAATGACTTTTGGGAGATAGGGAGAAAGGAACGGCACACAAAAAGAATCTATTGTGGGCTGGCAAAAGTGTTCCTGGAGTGAAAGCTGAGCTTGTTCTGTTGAAGCATGTTTTGCATTGTCTAAAGGCTGTCACAGAGAAGAGACAGCAAGGCAATCGCAATTGTTTTGGACAGATGTTGCCAGGACTATACTAACAGGGAAGGCAATACATGGGAAGTTCAACTGCTGCCCAATGTCAAAGGGAAAAGATCAAGAAGAGAAAAAAAGGTAACAAAAAAAAAGGGAGACACTGGCTTCTGCTGATCTCAGATGAGTGTGCAAAAGAAGGTACAAAACAAAGTTCCCACGAACAAAAGAACATGAAAGATGGACAGGAGGAGATATAAGACGTCATGCGAGGGAAGTTAGGAGAATTCCAGAGCAGGACTCGTGAGGAAAGCATCTCCAAAAAAAGACCTAAAGCTCTAACTTGGGGCTATTCTGCTTGAGAGAAAACTAGAGAGACGAATACAGCTGGGAGGGTGTCTACTTCAGCAAAACCTGCCTGATTTTGAGGGTGTGTAGGCACTGGAAACCCCTGCGTGAATCTACACGTTCACTATCATCAAAGCGGAAAATTACCTTTCTCACAAGAGCTTCCACTCCAGCCAAGGCCACAAGTACAGCTCCCATCCACTTGATCACAGACACCACCGTTCTGACAGGTACATGTCAGCTGGCAGTTGGGGCCATATTGTCCCTGGGGACACACTATAGAGAATTAACAAAGTTTGAAAAAAAGATATTAGCATCACAAAGAAAGATGAAAGCGACAGGGAATAAATACAGGTGCATGCTCCCCATATAGTATCACAAGTACGTGATGCAACAGGGCTGTGGGACACGCAGTTCTTCACTGCATGTTTATTAGCAGTTTAATCCAAGCACTCCCTGTGTCACTTCACCTCCACCTAGCTTCATGCCCCACTTGCTTTCTTCCCCTTGTCCCATCTCTCTCAAACCTTCTCTTCGGTACATCCTCTCCCTTCACTTTTTCAGTTCAAGCAGTTTGCTTCTAAATTGAGTCCCAGCCATCTACCTTCTGTGGTAAGAGCGACCCTTCTCCCCTGTCCTAGGTTCACACAGTATGTTTAGACCACAGTCTCAGAGCTGTGACTTCTTTGGCTTTGCAGAGAAACTACTGTAATGGTGCCAGTGGTGGTGGGGCAAAGCAGTGAGGTCTGGGGAGGAGATGGGGGTAGGAAAAAGGAGAACTGAGGGAGCAGAGAGGGACAGGGATTGAGATCCTGTGAGGTACAGCAAACCACAACATTATCTAGTAAAACTTGGCTTCAAAAGTGTTGGGAAACGCAGCCATAAACAATGCTTGGCACCGAGTTTCGTCCCAAGGACGTGCCCAGCTGACAGGATGACCACGGGTCCCGCTCTGTTACCTTGCTGACAGCCAGCTCCCATTTGGCCAGGAGGACATGTGCACTTGCCAGTCCGTGGGTCACACTGACCTCTACCACAGGAACAGAACAGGGCGCAGTCCTTCCCGTATCGATTTTCAGGGCAAGCTGAAGGAAACACGGTCTTTTATTAAACATCCTGGGTGTCCAATGCCAGTTTTCAATTTTAACGGAGGCAGCACTCTACAGAGCCAGCTTCATTTTTATTCCAGTTAACGTGCTTCAAAATAACAAGTATGAAAACCAAATCCATCCAAATATATGGCTGCTTCTTCCTCTGAAACTTTACTTGAGATTATAAATGTCCTCCATGCTTTCACATGGAACATCTGGTAGCTTTTCTACCACAAAGGTGACTGGAATATCAGCTAGTTGTGCTTCCAACCAAAGGCTCCTTCCTTTCCTTAATATTGATGCTGCCCTGTATTGAACAGCAAACAGCAAAGTTTTATACTACTAAAAGGATTAAAGCATTGCCTTTCTGTGATAAGCTGAAGAGAACTTCAGAAAGTGACTGAAAATGGTAAAATATCAGGTAAGATCTGATTGGTGCTCAAACCTGTACAGTCTGCACAGGTACAGCATGTGGAAATACCAAAGGCCCAGCATTTAGCCGTATTAGGAGATCATAGCTTTGGAAATACCACAGAAATTCAGCCACACAACGTAGCCCTGAAGTAGAGGAAGGAAGAGTAGGGTTGCTATGGAATCCTTACCAGCTTTGCCATGATGAAACTTGAACTTTTCCCATTTATTGCGAATAATGTCACCATAGCGTGAAGCAAAATATTGACATAATTTCTCAACCTAGAAATTTTGGACAGGAAGAAGGAACTTGAGCAATTCACGCTGAGCTGTCTCTAGAAATAAATTTGGGCAAGCAGGCTGTAATCCCAGGATGAGTGCCCTTGCTTCCGCACATACAAAAGAGAGGGAAAATATTTTGCAAGAGAATTTTTACAAAGCTGGAATCCTGATTTACAATTCAAGCAAGTGTTAGCTGGGATCTGTCTATTTTTATACCAACAAACTATTAACTGGATTATTCTCAGTGCTGCTTTTTAAAAGAAGCAGAACATGAATGCTGGCTTACTTTTACTACAGTCAGCTCCAATGAAACCAGGCGCGCAATCACAAGTTCCCGTCACAGGGTCGCAACGGCCTCCATTCATGCATTTACAGGATTTTTGGCAGTATGAACCATAACTACCTTCTGGACACCCTGTTTAAAAGATACAAAACAAAACATAAAAGCAATCAGGCTATGTTGCTAGTGGGACCACTGCACTTCCTGTCATAAGCACTTTGTTTCGGAGGTAGCAAGATGAGCAAGTCCAATTCTCCAGAGATTTTTCCTCCTGGATTTCTATTCCAAATCAACCTGTTTCCCCTTCTCCTTCCAGGGCAGAGAGGGAGAATGAAGCTTTGGTCCCTCTTCCTTTGGGCAACAACAGTCTCTTTTGCCTGTAACAGTGAGAAGACATGAGCCATCTCTGCCTCTTTTAGGTGTCATTCTTGAGGACCAGTTCTAGTTAGTAGGTAAGATGTTTTTTTCAGAAAAGTTTACATAGTACAAAGTTCGTTTCCTCTCTAATCCATTCTTCCTCTCCAAACTGGAATTTGCATTGCTCTGTCCAATCTAGTGGGCTGTGGATGGAAGACTATGAAAATGTGTACATGACAATAACATAAGAGATTTCAAGAGACACCTTTTCAGAAGATAAGATACAGGGCAGATACACTTCTCAGAGAATTTTCTGGCTTTGCATGTGAAAAGAAAAGCTGTATTTTGTAATAACCCAAACAAACATTAGACTTGGATGAACTGCCGAGCCAATGTCACATGGCTGTCCGTGAACAGGTTTTCTGAGTGTTTTCTGATAGGGTGTATTTCTGATTTCTCTCTGGACAGCTAATTTTGAAGGAATGCTGAATACAAAACTAGGAAGACATCAATGTACCTGTTATACTTGGCTCACATCTTCAAGATACTCTTCAGAAGCACCAAGGCTAGAACTAAGGAAAGTGTTGGGCACAGCTCCCAGGCATGTGCCTCTAGCTATCACAGTTGACTCCAGCATGCTAAAACTGAACTCTAGAAATCCTTCTCCCAGTTTTCCAAGACTGGAAATGGAATATAGAAGACTGGAAGGCGGAGAAGCGACTGCTTTTATAGCAACAAAAATATGAACATGGTTCAACAGTTGCACTCATGCTACTACCTCTAAATGACATTTCCTTGCTCCTCCCTTCCTTCTCTTTCCCTCCTGCAAAAGGAAAGTCTATGGCTACTTTGGAAATCTGGTTGAATATATATGTGCACATCTCCAAGCGATAGAACGCTCTACATTCTATGGAAAGATTAAACATTTTCTTTTTTGAAGGCACAAAATGATGGTCTGAGTGGCTGGAGAAATCCCTGGGGTATTCTGATCTGTTCAAGAGAGAGAGTGTGAGAGAAAGAGAGAGATTACGCTACATCTTTAAAGGGATGTTTTTTAAAATATAACTGAAAATGGGCATTTGCTTGAGTCAGGATAGCAGATCATCAGGACTAAACAGATACACACTTTTACAACATGCAGATACTCTCCCTGGCCCTTCTCAACCATGCCTTCTTCTCAATGAATACTTTCTCATCAGTGCTTCCATCTGTCAGTACAGAAAATTTGTTTCATGTGCAAATCCTGGCATCAAAGAGTGATCCCTGAAGCATCTATTTAATTTCCACCAAGAAATGAAGTCAAGGACACACCCCAATTAAATGATTTAGTCTGGACTCTAAGCGAGTTTCTTCTCCTTGCCCCTTTCCTTTTGGTCATCATTTGGCTTTTCTTCTTTTCAGTTCTGTTTCCCACACTCCCAGCTATGCTGCTTCTCCCTGGCAAAGCTTTCGGAATTGGTCTTCAGCTCAAAACTAACAAGAACTGTTCCATAACTAGAAGGGGATGCAGTAATTCTCTCCTTACAGATTTATTTATCCTTGCAGTGTTTTATTTATTTCATTTCAGTGAGAAGCAACACAAACAGGGCAAACATATCGGCTGCAACATTCACATGATTATTAACAAGGCTGTCTCATCTGTTACCACTTTGCAAAAGACCTTACATGCAGACAGCTAGGGCAATTTACACAGTGTCCTGCCACTTAAGTAGGCTCTGCATTTATAAAGAGGGTTAGCCTCTAACCACCAGTTATCTAATAAAGACATTTTCTAATTTAACAGTTTCCTGTGCATCTAACTTGTGTTTTTGTGAGAATGGCAGGAACTGCAGCCAGATTTTTAACTCATTTCCTGATCTTTTCCTTCTGGCTTGGGTGGGTTTACCATGACCGAGAGTTCCTAAATCTTTTCATACCAACTGGGTATGCTAGGGCTTTCTTTACCAATATTACTAATTGCATTGCCAAAAATGCAGTTTTGATGCATCTGCTTAGCTACAGCTTGAAGGTGAAGTTGGTGAGGTCTTTTTGGCTCAGGATTCATCCAGCTCAGTAAACAGTACAGAGATGCAGTGTGTTTTTTCTGTCCAACACCTCTGGGGTTTGTTCCCCCCCCCTCCCTTAGCTTCACCACACTCAAGTATATCTGTCCATCCATCGAGTTATGGACAACTGATGGGAACTTCATTGCTAGTTTGCCTGCTTCCTTTGTATCCTGCCAAGAGACTATTTCAGTTCTTCACTCCAAAATTTGAGAACATGAAAGCCTAGTTGCTCTTGGCTCCTGGAAATTTGACTTCCCAGCCAACTACACCTTTTATAGATATTTTCTTGAACCTTTTTTCACAGTACTATAAATATAACGATAGTTGCCAGAAACCATTTCCAGCAGCATCCAACCACATGTTGACTGGACTGAAGCCCACTTAACTTCTTTGGGAGCGGCTCCCTACGCTGTTTTTAATATTATATCGAAAGCTTCTTCATCATGGAGCAGCCCCAAGTCTCTCTGTAGTCAGATCAGCAGAAACGAGGAGTGTTTCCTCCAGTATCACACTAGCTATCACTGGTTATCAGACAGTGCAAATTCAGAATCAGGTCCGTGATGTCGCACTTCACTGACCTGTATGTAAAAATAACTTGCACAAACTGCTTTGCTCCCATTTTCATGTCTCTACAGCTTGGCCAAAGTTACAAGAGAATAGAGGAAAAAAAAGGGAGATGCCAGACAAATTTTCCTCCTCTTTGAATCTCTACATCAGTGATACAGACATTTCATTATCCCTCCACTAAAATTTTAACAAAACTATACCAACTAACTGAGAATTTGCTCTGTGAGATACTGTTTGTTGTTGGAATCTAAGAGAGCACAGCACCATGAAGGATCCAGGTCTTGTACACTATAGGTTTAATCATAGCTACGCAGAACTCCATGGCAAAATCCTCTTTGCAATAAAACACAGATTTCACTTTATAGGTAACTTGTTTTACATGAGCACTTTGGTATAATTATTAATATTTAAATTTTTTAAAATTGGAAGTAAAATCTTAAGGATCTAAGCAAACTGAAGGATACTCCTGTAACCTCCGGAGATTTAGTACCATATACAAAGATAATGACTATTGCAAGATTACCACATAAAAGGTAATAGGCTAACCATGATTAAGTCTTTTAAAATATCACTGTTAAATAGCTGATCTCTTCTACTGCTCTACTGTAATATTTATTATCTAATTTATAATGGATCCAGATGGCTCTCATCTAGATTTTGAAGGCCAGATTTCGATCTCACTTACAGTGAGAACTGATGTACAAAGGAGGACAGAATCAATCTTTACTTATTATCTTTTATTTATTTTAAAGAACGACTTGCGATAACATAATGGCAATACAAATGTCCATCTCTCAAATCTGTGAGCCTCTTACCCGTTTCTACTCTATGAATAAAGCACAGGTTTAACCCTTACCAGATCTGCACATATTGCAGCTGGCCTTTGTATCCAAATCGCCACCCAAAAAAGCAAGCAAACTAAACAGAGCCATGCTGGATTCCTAGGAAAGGAAAATCAGCATTTGCCAAAGAGAGAAAGACTGAGCTTGAAAGAAGACAGCCTTCTATTCTTTTATGAGACTATTACAAGCCACGGAGTAAAAACAAAATTAAAGTTGTAAATAAAAAGGTAATTAACTGTCTCCTTTTTTGGATACTTCAGTATATGTTTCTTATCAGTTGCCACATTCCACCACGAACAACTTTACAGATGTCCTAAAATACCAGCATGAGGCATGTGGATCTGGGAATATTTTTTATGATGGAGTGTTCAGCCAATTGGCATTTTGTCCTTTACACTAGTCACCATTTTTCAATCCAGAGTAACAATTTGTTTAATTTGATTGTTCCTCAGAAGGCTCTACAACTTAACTGACTTTATGAATCACTTAGATTTATTGCCAATTGCAGCTCGTTGTTTTATAATAACCGTTTGTCCTTACTTGAACACTCAGAGATTTCGGGAAGCATTTTAGCCTAGTTATTTTGGAAAAAAGAGCTATATAATATCCTTATGTAGCCGAAGATGAGAGTTGCAAATGCA
Source organism: Dromaius novaehollandiae (assembly GCF_036370855.1). Lineage (NCBI taxonomy): Eukaryota > Metazoa > Chordata > Aves > Casuariiformes > Dromaiidae > Dromaius > Dromaius novaehollandiae. The sequence continues at coordinate 6,042,438 of NC_088106.1, read as the reverse complement.
GAGAATTATATTGATATTCTTCAGTGTGGCATGAAATTGGATAGAATTTCGCTAGTAAATGATTCTGTTCTCCAGCAAAAAAAAATTCCTTGCAACAACGCAGGCACTGTTATTACTGTACGTTAACACCACCTATTATTGTATCTCAGCCAGGGCTGAAGGTACCGACAATGATGAATGCAGAGGGTCAGCGCGTGCCTCTGCGTACTCACTGCGGTCACAGCGGGCTCCGTAGTACCCCGGGAGGCAGGCGCACTTGCCCGTCACTGGGTGACACTCCTCATTCTCTGCAGAGCACTGACACACTCGGTTACAGTTCTTACCGTACGTGCGCGGTGGACAAGCTTGGGAAAGAGGAAATGTAAACCAATAAATTAAATTTGTCTTGGTAAATATAGCACTCAAACAAAGAGCAAGCTCAAATTTATTAAATAAAATCCCTGCCTACAGAACTATGCTGTCCTCCGGGACTTTGGATTTATTACATTTACTCGGGGGTTACTTCACTGCTTGATTTTGTTTCGTTCAGTCAATTTGTGCCCAACTGTCAAGGGCCAGATACAATTTTCTTGTCACTAGAGAAAATCATAGGGAAATGTCAGGTAAAATTGACTAAAATAACAGTATAATTCACAAGGGACCAGGCGCATGGATAAAGACATTCTACCTTTTGCCGGGAGTTTAAACTTGCAAAGCTGCTTTAGCACAAACATTTTTACAGGATGCATTTTGTCCGGTACAGCCACATTGTCGACATTTTCTGGCCTTTCCATGTCTCATTCTTCTATTGCTGCTCCTTATAGCACTTCCTAGCTCAGACCTGCCTCACAGGTAATGTAAATCGGTGTAACAGATGTGACTGACTGCTATTAACCCAAGCAAGGCTGAGTTTTGCCATCCCTTGCCTGAGGGGGTGGGCTTAGCCTGTGCGTGGTGGGCTGCCCTGAGGAAGCTGCGGGGTGGGAGAGGCTGTGCAACGAGGAGGCGACAGGAGGGCAGCCTGCGGCACGGCGCTTCTGCTGCAAGGGGGAATAACGCAGGAGATCCCACGGCACAGACGAGCAGCAACTATTGCTGGGTGGAGGAGCAATATTCATCAACCCCAGATCCTGGCTTTTCCCCCAGGAGTGGCATAAGCTGCAGCCAAGCCTGGCCTTCAAAGCCACAAGGGGCAGCAGCACCATTACCACCTTTCTGCCCCAACTCAGCACGTGCCCAGGGCCAATTACGGTGGTTACTTACATTCCTTCTTCTAATTTTCAACTAGTTGCTTTAGTTGTGGGCCAGGATTTATAGTCTTTCAGTGAAAGATATGGGACACGGTCAGAATTATGCAGCCAGAGTTGCAGAATCAGCCTGCTTTCAAAGACAACTCCAGATGGTCAAATTCAGCATTGAATAAAACTAGATAATGACATTTCCGTGAACTCTGGCAGGCCAGAACAGAAGTTCTCTCACGGGGAAAAGGCCAAAAGAAAGCAGAGTTCCCGCTTTACCCACGGCAGAATGACCGCCACTGACAGGGAGCCGAGCTGAGCTGGCACCTCTTCATCCTATTTTTATCGAGTTCAGTCCCCAGTTGCTCTCGGCCAGCCTGAGAGCCGCAGCCCTCGACCAGGAAGACCTCGCTAACCCACACAGTGCCAGGAAGAGAGGGCAGAACTGGCTAAATCAGTGGGTCAGCGACCGGCAGCAGAGAGGTGCAGCTGGATCCCTCACTCCGGCTCTAGTCCGTCTTCGTTACCGTAAAGATCTTCTGTCCTTGCTTTTCAGGCGTTGATTAACTCATCGTTTTATTTAAGATATGAATCGATCTCCTGTGGTTTTCACGAAGGAAACTATTTGCATTCTTACAAACAACTTACTCTTTTCACAGCCGTAGCCGGTAAATCCCCGCGGACAGCCGCATTCTCCGGTCACGTGGTGGCAGGGGGCACCCGCAGGACAAGCGCACCGCTGGGCACAGCTCACGCCGTAGTAGCCTGGCAAGCAAGCTGAAACGAGGGGACAAACTCTGGTTGAAAGAGGTGGCAGAGTACAAGGATGATCGTTTGAAAGCTACTGCTTTTCAGCTGATCTGCTGCTACTGTCCATGTGAGCACTTCATAACCTGTCCAACAGCGAGGCCATGCAAGTTAGCACGAATCTGAAAAAAGTTCAAGTTAACACATTACACTTGACAAATAGAGGTAAGAGCATGTTGAGAAAGCGTTTGGAGAGCAGGGTGATGAGTGGTTCTTTTTAAAGATGCTTTAACTAGATAGAATAGCCAAGACTTTAGAAATCAAAAGCCAGATTCAGCATGGACTTCAGCTGGTAATGGTCAAGATTCAGCCCTCTATGCCATAAAGAACAACCATACTTGCAAAAATTGAAGCAGTTCAAAGAGGAGAATGAAATATGTTCAAGATAACTCCAGGTTGACTCACAAAGAGGAGAAAAATTACCAGAATCCTACAGAATGGACACAACAGTTCTATGAGGTGGTGAAAACTGCTGAGGAATAGCAGGAATGAAAGGATCCTGTCCTGGATCAGGACCTAACAGGGATAAACACGACAATCAGAACTTTTCTCCTTAAACTCCTAGCAGATACTCACGTTTGTCACACTGCCTCCCTCGCCATCCCTTTTCACAGTGACACGCTCCAGTCTGATGGTTGCAGGACAAGCTGTGCACACAGTCGCACTGCTCCTCACATTGCTTCCCAAAGAATCCAGAGGGGCAGACTGAGAGAGAGAGAACATCAGTTCCTTTGACTGCACATAAAGCATCAATCATTGACAAATACGTTGGTATTTTTCTTCTTGGACATAGTGATGGACACTTAGAAGACTGTATGCCCAGAAAATATAACTGAAAGAGAATATACTAGAAGTATTAAAAGCACTTAGTGTTGGCTATTAGTGAGTCTCTACATGAAGGTTTGCAAAGACTTAGTCGTATTCTATAGTACAAATCCAGACGGTCTCTACAGAGGTACTAATGTCATTTACTTTTACACTGTCATGCGAATGGGAAGAGGAATAACTAACTGTTTTAATAGTGAGAATATACCGTGCCTAGGTACTACTTTCCACCTCATAAGTCTTTACAAAGTGATCGAAAAGAAAGTGCGACCTGAAGAAATGGGAGCTCCACACTGCAAAGGTCCTTACAGTTCACACTGACCACTGAGGCTTTGTGAGTTCTCAGCACGTTAGGATGCATCAGAAAATTGCCCGTGGCTTGCAAAAGTCATAACATGCCAGGGGTAGAACTGAAAGCAGACTTCAAGTCATCTGATACCTGCTGCTTCTGAGATTTCTATTTAAGGGACTCACACGGATCTAAACATGGCAGACATCTATTTTAAACCTGAGCAATCTGGACTGTAGGTCAAGCATGGAAGTTAGGATGCAGTTTGAACCATTACAGTCTGATATCCTGAGCTTCCCTCAATGACACGCAGAGAAGCGGCAGCATGTGGTTGGGTGCAGGCTGATCTGGCAAACTTTCTTTACAACTCACTCTCTTTAATATATTCTTCCATGTATCTGTAGGGTAGAGAAATACCTTTGTTTTCTTAACAGACATGGTACAGAAGTAGAAAGGGATTAAAAGCTTTGGACAAGGTTGTGTACTTGTGATTGAGCAGAGACCTCTCTCCAGAGCTCCTGAGAAACATAGTGAGCTCTCACACTTTCATTATTTTATTGGCCTACTAAATAATAAAAAATTAAGATATAAAAAAATGCATAGAGAAACTGACTCCGTATTCTAGAGGCAGACATGGCTGACTGCAGAATAGACTGTTAAAAAAAAGCATCAGAAGGAGGAAATATTCGTACCAACATCACAGTGGTCCCCAGTCCAGCCTGAGTGGCAGATACATTTCCCTGAAAGCTGGTCACAGGCTCCATGGTGACAGCTACAGCTCTGCTCACAGCTCTCTCCGTATTTCCTATCCTCACACTCTGAAATGAGACCCGGGAGACTGACAGAAGGCAAGACTGGAAGGGGTCCAGGGAGATCAAACTTATGCCTCTGAAATAAGGCAAGTTATCTACACTGTTCTTAGAAACCTTCAGTAACAGAGACTGAAACCTCCCCAGACAAACAGTTCTAGAACCACATCATCTTTGTCTTGGGGAATTTCACTTATTTTATTTTTTCCTCAATTTGTGACCATTACCTTTCTTCCCTATTGCCAAGAGACAGAGAGAATACTTCATTCCTCTCCTTGGTCCAACAGCTTTCTATGGATTTGAGTATTAGTATCGTATCTCCACTCAGTCTCATCTTCTCTGACTAAACAACCCCAGTTCTTTCAATCTCTCCAAACCAGGGCTTCTACACTTCGATCTCTCTAGACCCCTCCACCTCGTCTCTTTTTTCTGGACTGTCTCAGATCAGGTCTCGCCAGAACAGAATTTCATTCTTCGGAGTGGAAGAAGGAGCTGAAGCAATGAAGAACACGACAAAACTCACCCAGCTCACACGCTATCCCAGTCCTGCCCTTGGGACACAGACACTCGCCCGTCACATGGTCACACGTAGCCTGGCTGTGGCAGATGCAGGGCTGTAAACAGTCCACACCAAACCAACCAGAGGGGCAGGCTGCAAATGAGAGACGCAAATGAGAGAGACTCAGCAAGAGACTTACATTAAGTGCAGGAGAGCACAAGTAAAACAGAGCCTTCCCCAACCCACGCCTGCTATAACCCCAGTGATTACATAGGTGCTGTCGGAGCTACAACAGAGTAAAAATGAAAGCCAAGACTTTCAAGGAATTACATTAATGTAAAATTGGTCTGGGAACAAAATATGTAAAAGAGCAGGTGACAAAGACAGGTAACTATATCCCCCGCAGATGAACTCAATATTTTCTATTCAAACTTATGATAAACATATTTTGGGTCCTTTCTCTTAGCTTTCTCAACACCAAGGAATGTAGCTATTGATTTCCCTGTTTTCAGCATTCCTTTGTACAGTGCACTTAAAATCATAATTACTTTTATAATGAACAATTGATCTTGCTATCCGCAGCTGGCTGATGACATTTTACAGTTTACCTATTTTTAATTTAAGCAAGTTTACTAATTCCCATCACAACTAGTTCCTATGGAGAAATCCTAATTTTGGGCACCAAAAATACATGCACCTCTCAGATGCTGAAGTGGTAACTGTCTGAAATGTTAGCAGGAGCAGGTTCTCACGCTGCAAAAGGACGGTCATTAGAGGATATTGGGAGACTGCTCACTCATCCGCACATATTTGTACCACCTCCTTACTTCCGAAGGGGAAAAAGTACAGAAACCACCAAATGCATCATTAAAGAAAAAGGGTATGCTTGACAACATCTTTATATTTGACAGTGGCTTTTTTGTGTGCTTGTTTTGGATTTGAGGCCTTTAAGTAAAAGTGAAAGTTTTAGACAGTATTGGGTGCATCATGAAGAAAGGTTTGGTGCATCTCAGCTTTTTATTCCTTCACGGAAACCCTTTTTGTATCGGGTTCCAAAGGGGGACCCCTTCGTTTCTATATTCCTCTACCATCGCTAGCTTTCATTCTCTTAACTGTCCTTCTCCCTATTACACTTCGCAGCAGCAGCTGCTTGTTTGGAGGCGTTGACTCCAAATCCCAGTGCATCCAGAGGAGCAAGTGTACCACGGTGCGGCAATCCCTGCTCTGCGGCACTGCTAGGATACCAGAGAGGTGATAAAGCAAGGAATCTCAAAGGGGGGGCACAGAAAATAAAAGGTTTCTATGACGGGGTGGACAAACTTTTGCTAGCGGCTTGGATATAGCGGATTAGAAGGTGTAACATAAGCCTCAGCACAGCCTTTCTTTGCCGTCCTCCTTCTCAGGTCTCCTTGGAGTTGGGCTTGTGTTTTCAGTCTCACAGACTGGTAAAACTGCCAACGCTAAAGCTCCCAATGCCTTTCACATGTTCTGGATTTAGCCGACTATGCCTGGAACAGCATAAGGTAACGATGCATATCCGCAGAACGCATGGGATAGTAAAGCAGGCTACAGAGAAGAAACAGTTCCATTTCTGTGTCATAAATGGAAGTTTTCTGGACTTTTTCTCCTTAATCAGACAGACTTCAAAATAAAGCTCTCATTTCAGTTTACGATTCTGTCTCGGCGCCTTCTGCCTCGTGCACGCAGCGCTTACACCTGGCCCCGCATCGCGTGCCCTGACATGGTGCACTCGCAGCACCGTGACTCAGACTCAGAGACTGTTTTTTAATGTGCTGAGCTGCATTACTGTATGGATACAAAAATAATGGCAAAACAGTGCACAGAGCTGATAATTTAAATACCAGTGGAAACCCCCTGAGCCGAAGTTTTATTTTTCCTTTCTCTAATCTTCTCCAACAGGAGTGAAATTCTGACAGTACCTTCTTGGCAGGTGGCTCCTCTCCATCCCGCTGCACAAATACACGTCCCAGTTACATGATCACAGAGCGCTCCGTTGTGACAATTACAAGCGTGACTGCAGCCTTTCCCGTAACTGTCACCCTGGCAGGCTGCACCGAGAGAAGGCCATAAAATGCAATTAGAACACATCAAAGGAGGCATCATACAGAGCAAATCTGAGACATAACCCACTTCTGGGGAAATCAGTTTGAAATTGGCTTCTGATGACACACTTTACACATCTTAGAGGCACGTAGGTTCATATATTAACCACGTTTGACACTAAATAATGTGGCTTAAAAATATGTATCATAACACATTCTAAGCAGATTTTTATCAAAGACTAGCCTCACTGGGGTGATGGATCAGCCGTCATCCTCCTGCACTGCGGAATGTCTTTGTGCTAAACTAATGGTCCAGCAGAACAGCCAGCTTGACAGGCTGGGTATTTATTTGCATCCTGGTAAGAGAACTGACAACTTCATTGTGTTCATTGTTCATTTTTCACAGTTGGATGCATTAGCTCACCCAGAGTCTTATTCTTTGGTCAGAGAGGAGTGATATTTTCAACACATTGAGTTAAGCAGCTGGCTCCCAGGTGAAAACTTAGCACAGCCATCTCGCAAGTGCACACTTGCTTCAGCTCTTTTTTCAACTGTGCTGGTGCTGCCTCCTGTGAAAAATGGCAATGATAAAATCCCCGTAATTTCCGTCGCACTGGAGATGTGGAACTAAATGGTGGAAAGCAGACTATTCTGTCACTCTGGTTTCCCAGGTATCATCCGCAGAATACAAAAGTAGATGATGTGGTTTTCTGTATCTGCGTTACAGAAGTTCTAATTCACTTGTACGAAGCTGTGGGAGAGTCTCATCCCGGCTGGCTAACGAGCACTGCTGGCATACACTGGAGAGCCAGAAAAGGGCCTGATCCAGGAAAGCGTCCTGTACTCATTGACTGGGACTTCTCCAGGATCAGACCCAAATTACGACTTTTCATAAAAACCCTCCATGTATTGGGGGCCTCATCTGCAGAATACAGGTCTGCACGGAGGACTCACCTCTGGGGACAGAGCAGAGGAGTGAAATTATCCTCACCTCAGGGGTGATCTGGTTGACAGCCTCTGAGCTATTTACAGCCTTTTTCTTCCTATCTGAGGACTTCTGGCTTCCCAGATGCAATTCTCACAGATACCATTTCTCCTAGAACTTCTTTTCAACACTATTCATTTTTGTCATCACTTGGACCCCATCCATACTAAAACTACAAGAAAGTGCAGGAACTTAGTCACATCACAGTTAAAGTTTGCTCTGCAAATGAGGCCTGTTTGCCAAGTGAAAGATTCAGCCCATCTTACAGAGCTTTGGCTCAGTTATGGGAGCAGAACTAAATGTTTCCACAATAGAGATCAGGACTGTATCATAACCAAGCCAAAGGAAAAACCAGCTCATAACCAGGTCCCCTGACTAGTTACTAGTGGTTGGTGTGAGGTTTCTGGAGTATGCGCGCAAAGCTCTTCTTATCCTCCCCAGGAAGACAAAGAGCTTTGCACTGAAATTTCTGGTAAGAAAGCAGAAATTTCTCAAAAGGAAAATTTAAGCTGTTCTCATTTAGCGTATACAAAATTTCTTAGCTTCTCTGTGGGACAATCCTACCCATCAAACCACTTTTCTGAAGAATAAGATAACTAGGGATATATTTAAGGTGGTTTATCAAGCTCCTTAACTGGAGGTACAAATATCCCGGTGACTTTTTCTCCTGTCGTTGTGATGAGTGTAAAGGAAAGAAGAAATACCAACATTTAAATGATTAGACTTCTTCCTGCTCCAAACTTTTCCTCTCACTGCCTTTCCTCTGTAAAAGGGGGAATTATTCATTTGTGGTCCTTAAAATCCTTTTTACACTCAGAAAAAGGAACAAGTGAAACTGGAGGCCAAAATACTCAGGCAGGAAGTCAACATCTATCAAAAGTGTACGGGAGCACAGGGAAAAAGATGTGGACTAAGACACAAAAGGGTGCCCAGGAGATTGGATTTCATGCAACTCACGCAGATTATTCTCCCCAAAATGAAACTGCTGCTTTAAAAAAACATGAAATTTGCAAAATCAAGTACTCAGATATTATGAAATATCAGAACTCCAGTTATCAGTAACCCAAATACAGACGCTGGGAGCACTGATCTTTCTGTAGTGATTTACTTTACAAACTAGTGTAGTCTCTTTACCAAAAGGAGCTGCTTCTGTGGAGATCCTGCTGAGCCCTAACCTCAGGAAGAAGCATTTTTAGTCCTAACAGAGTTAGGGGAAAATTTAGTTGCTGAATTCTATTTAGCTTCTGCAGTCCATACACAAAATGAGATTTTTTTTTTTTTTTTTTTTTTTGGAGACAGCGGAATCTGAATGAGTTTCTATACAGAGAGCAAAGGTCACACCTCTGGCACAGGAAAATGTCAACAGTTGAATCCTCACTTCTATATCGCTGAAACACTATAACTCTCAACAAAATTTATTTATTTATTTTTAATATAGGTAATGCACCTTTCCTAAACCTCATTCTTGGAAACCTAAAATAGCTTAGCTGGACACTCAAAACAATCTCCCAAACATAACCTTAAGCTAAAGCTTTGCAGGTTTCACCCCAAATTATCAAAATTTATTTACAAGCAACTGAAAACACAGTCTTGTAATGCAAAGTGTCAGGCAGCTTTCACAAAAAGGCACTCCTGCCTGTATCTCCCATAATTAGATAGCAGTTTACAGCATGCGCTGCATGGCCCGCTTAAGATCAATTCAAATCCCATGAGGGCAGAATTAGTTTTCAATATCCTCCAGCACATTGCCTGCAATCTGATTACTTGAAAACAAATGCTGTCCTCCTCCTTCCAGCTGCTAGAGCTAGCAAGTTCTAGAAACAGGAGCACAAACATTAAACACCAAGCAGAGACTGGGACTAGCACACGAGCATCTCCAAAGCCTGCTTGGAGTCATCCGGCAATGTTCGGAGCGCTGCCGCCGAGGTCTGAAGCTCTGGGACAAACGGTACGTGGATCCACACCTTCGGCGGGCTCCCTCCTATCCTCTGGAGGGTAGTTTTTGATACCCGAGGGCACAGCTGACCCGGCTGAGCAGATACGCATCCTACCCAGATGGATGCACACAGCGAGGGAGACCGTGCAGTACCCGAACGCGTCCCTGCAGGGATCCCAGGGGCCCGCGCGCCCGGGGCTGAGCCGGCGGGAGCTGCCTACGACCACTCTCCCTGCAAAGTGCCCTCCACAAAGCAACAGGCAGAAAGAACTGACCTTCCTTTACAAAGGTGAGCAAATCTACTTCGCCCTGAAAGATGCTCCAGCCGAATCAATCACTTAACTCCTCTGGGCACTTGGCATCTCATTTAAACTTCTGCAAAATGGAAGCCAGGAGAGCAGCATGTAAACACCAGCCGCATTCGACGCGGGCTGGATGCAGATCTCTAATTGCTTTGCCGGCCCCAGCTCTCCGCTCAGTGGCAGAACAGCAGCAAGAGGTTCATTTTATCCCTCCTTGTTTACAAGCACTTTTCAGGGAAGCCGCATCCTCTGTTGTCAATTTTGAAAGCTTTCTCACTTGCACATTGGGACTTCCCTAAGCCGGCAGCTCTTAAGAGCAGTACGGTTGAGACTGAATCAATTTCTGTGTAAATTAGGTTCTCTTCAAACTTGCTCTTCTCCTCCATTCTCAAGTCCCTCAGCAATACCCAGTATAAACAGTGTCATTTCCAATCAGGCGATCTGCAAAGGGGCTACTTCCATATATTTTATTAACAACTGCTGTAGGACAAGGCATTACCAGCCAGCCTTAAAATCAAAAGGAAGATTCACTGTTTAGCCAAGAGCAACACAGGTTACCCTTCTGCTCTGTTAACTGACCTTGCTCTTCTACTGGAGGCAAAGGAGGCCTCGAAGGCTTTGGCATCTTAACTAGCGTGAGGAATAAATCAAGCTCTGCATAAAGCTCCAAAGGCTGCAGTGCAAGAGAATAAATAGTTTCTTTCTCGTGTGAGTAGAGCGGGGCACAGAAGGCCTTTGACAAAGAGCTGCATTTCTTAATTGAGTTTAATGAAATATGTAGGAACAAAGCTTCCCACCCCTAATACAGTCTAAAGACCGGGAAGGGCCAAGCTGACAGATTGCTAACTTTAGGGTTCGTCCGAAGGGCAGCAAAAACTAGACGGTGACCAAGCAGCAAGCATCACACCTGGTCAGCAACACCTTTTCTCCTCTGAAGCATGTCTACATGTTAAAGGCTCTGTATTTATTTCTCAGAGTCAGCTTAACCACCTAAACCCACAGCACAGAATTAGTTATCTTCTTCAGGGGATGGGAGAAGAGCTGGCCAAGGGGTCCTACGTGGGGGGCCAGAAGGGAAGATTCACCAGCATTGACTCTCCTATAAATCAACAAGGATGGGAGAAGCCCTCTCCAGAAGACGACAGGCTGCATGGAGAGGCAAAGGAGAGGCAAAGGAGGGAAGGAGATGAGATACTGTCAAGAGCAAGTGCAGCAGGCAGGTTGTGTAGGCAGTGTGCTCAAACAGGGCTGATTATATCACAGTGCATGTCTGGAGAACAGGATTGCTTCAATAAGAATATTACTTCTCCCTATTTTCTAAATTAAGCTGTAAGTTTCTATTGAGGAAACCTGAACAGCTGAGGATTAAAGAGATCTTATGGCAGTGTTCACTACCAACAAAAGTTGGCTCTTTGTACATTGCTGCTTTGGACCACAGCTCTGCAACACAATCTTCAGAAGACAGTCATATTTTCAAAGGGAAATATGGACCGTGGCATCATGCTAAAGGTGAAGCTGAGACATTGAGAGGTTAGAAGTTGAAGATCTTAAACAAACAAACAAACAAAATCTTTGCTGAGTTTTGCCAATGGGCTCAATGATCTCCACATATAATGTCAGGTAGCTAAGGAAAATAATTTCCCATGAAATTTGGTGATAAATCTCTCAGAAGAGCCAACTTTATATCTGCATACATACAGATATACAGAAACATTAATACAAAGATTGTAGGAAAACTCATCATAATCGCTTGTGAAATTCCTAGAAGTTGACTATTTTACAAATAACTTGTCTAAGAATTAGCTATAAAACTATTTTCTCCTGCTAAAATAATAAAATAGTCCCAGCTCTGATTTTTTCCACATTGTGCATTTGTAATCTGTCACTTATGATTGGCAATTAGATGAGGTACACCAGAAATATAGATATACCATTTCATCTCTTAATGTTTCACAAAACTGAAAAACTGAAATTCGTCATACAGCAGGATATAGCTCTGCTATTTAAAAACTAGTACTTACAATGCTTGACAAGTGCCAACAGAAGTTAAAAAAAAAAAAAAAAAACAAGTTGATTATTTACACAGCAACCAAAAATTGTTTCCTTTTATGGCATCTTTGGAAAGGAATGTGACCTATCCCAAACCATACTCTAATAGGCTTCCCGACAATCCCGAAAGAAACAAACATTAGTGTGTTGAAAGGGTTTGCAAACAAGGACCATGACCGCTGTGTGTACGTACGCTGGTCGCACTTTTCTCCCACCCAGCCGGGGAGGCAGCGGCACGTTCCCAGGACGTGGTCGCAGCTCGCCGCATTCTTGCAGTTGCACACCTGGTGGCAGTCAAGTCCAAAAAATCCATCTGGACAAGCTGAAAATGGAAAACAACCCTTTTAAATTCAAGTTCCCATTTCTTCTTTGTACACGCTTTAACTCGGAGATCTGCAAACACTGTGTGCTGCTAACCCTTGAACTCATGCTCTGTCACATCCTCACTCTGCGACTATACTCGTGAGCCAGTGTTACTTTAAGGGTTAAGCCTGCACAATCTTGTGCTGTACCCATCTCAGAAAAATGTGACCCATTTTATACAAGCAACAGATTTCTGCATAGAAAAACACAGCTGAAAATACATTCAAAAGCCATAAAACAGGAGAGAGAATGAATCTGAATTCACGCAAGTCAAAGTCAGTAATTTTGCCCCTGTAAGGGACAAAGTAAAAGAAATGATTCAACATAAGACCATCAGGCCACCTCGGCCCATCTCCCTCTCTTTTGAAATGCAAAACGCATGCTCCCATTTACTCTCCTGATGCCTTTCTAAAGGTTTTCTAGCAGTGAACATAAGATATACAGTCGCAGTTCAGTGCTGAAATGAAAACCTTGCAAAGAGAATGAGCAGAGAAAACAAGGATAAAATAAGCGTGGCAGAACTTCTTCAGAGAGCTTCAGGAACTCAGCACCCATACCTAGGATGCCTAAGAGCGAGCAGGCCCAGCGTTCAATGCACATCTTTACCAGGGCTGGAGGCAGTGAAAATAAGCCATCAGTGGTTGTCAGGGGACCACATCATCTCCGAAAGGCTGCGTTACAAGGATGCTAAGGTTGCAATGCAGAGTTCACAAATATTAGGAAATGCCAGAATTAAACCGTCTATATAATCTTAATTTATCCTCTCTGTCTGCATGTATACATATGCATATTTGTAGATTATATAAGTATATATATAATTATATTATACTCAGTAATAATAAATCTGTAGATACACAGCTGTATGTCATTCCTTCCACAGAACCCCTGAATCATTTAATCCCAGGAGTGATGCCACTCATCAAAGGAGCAGCTATTCAATAAAACTTCGTGCTTTGTCCTCATTATAAGTCTATATTTAAAACCCATTTCTCAAACTTCTACCATGAATTCAGAATGACTGGTTTCCCAGAGAGTTTTATAGGATGTTTATCACCATATAGTATCCAAAGACACCATACACTAATTTCACAGCTTTCTACCAGATCCGAGTAATACTGTTATCCATATGCCTCTCAAATTTTCAGACACTTTTTTCCCTTTTCTTCCCCTCTTTTTCACACACAGCCTCTTTGTCCCAGCCTGTTCTTCCTGTCACTCCTGCCAATGTAAACTCAGTCCTCTAACAGAAAGTATTACTATCTGCTTTGTCTATAAGGGGAGACAAAAAATCTGTTTCTCTAGATACAGGCAAACCTGGACCTTCAAACAGTGAAGACAGCAGTATAACACCGAGCAACATCTGCTTTGGCTTCTTTACTCTCTCAGTTTCTGCTTAGCTTGTGATTACATATCATTGCTGCATTTACTCAAAATCAAAAGGCCGATCTCTCCTTCATCCTGGGCAGACTGCAGCTTCTTTTCTGGCATATGAAAAATATCTGGCTTACACTACTCTCCATGCATGTGCTGTCTCAGAAAAACGGAAAAGTACCTCATACTGATATAAAACTATAAAGCATTAGTCAGCCTCCGTTCGGCTCTTACTGGTGAGGGAGCTGTTAATCAAACTGTAAGGAAGAACCGCCTGCATGTGGTTTCAATCTTCATATCCTTTTTTATTATGCCTCAGTAGTGTGTACGGCACAGCACACAAGAAAGGACTTCTACTACTTAACCCTAGGTAATTTTGAAGACTGACAAAGTTTTCTTTTGTTTAACACAGGGACTACAGAGCATTGTCATCTATTTTTAGACATGCACAGTATTTATTTTTCCCCTTTATATTATTTAAATCATCTTGTTGGGCTATTTTACAATATTGATTAACTGCAGAAATCTCAAGAGACAAGCACAGTTAGCCTGCCCTGCAACAGTGCCGATTTAGTCAGCCGTTCAAATCCGAACCTTTAGCGCTGTGTTTAACATGGGCTATAAATTGCTGCTATTAATACATCAGTGAATAAAAATACTGTAGGAAAACTCTGAGGCTCCTGCCCCCTGCAATTCTGAGGAGTAATTGTGCAGCATTTTGAGCTATTCCACCAGATCAAGCAATGAACTGGATAATTCTGCTGCTGCTTTGATACTGCAGCTTGACACTTGCCTTCAGTCATGCAATACAACAGACTACCAGGGAGTAGTGGGGAGCAAAACTAAACAAAATTACAGTACACTAACGGCAATCACAACCTTCAAAGCAGGAGCTGTGGATACTCAGCACTTCACAGAATGAAATCAATTATAACAATTACCTTCCCAAACAAGAACAAAGCAACCCGGGCGCAGAGCAGGGTGACCTGTCTAACTTGATGTAACACGGCACATTTGTAACAAAACTGATAGCACTGACAGCCTGCGCGGTCAGATTTTGATGCCTTTTGATTTTGCTGGGTTGACTGTTGGTCTGCTTGACATCAGGAGCCCATGGAGGCCTAGGTTTCCTGCATGTCACACGTTTACATTTATTTGAAGCAAGCATTGATATATTTAGCGATTTATTACAAGAAGGGATTGGATCTTTTTTTTTTTTTACTTGCCTATTTAGCTGTAAGTGCATTAAAACCAAAGCCCTGTAGCAATGGGTGATTACAGTAGGCATCTTTTCTGAGGAAAACACTACTCACACCATCTATGCTTTAACAGGATAGAGAAAGGACTTACAGAACGATCTTTTGCTAAATCCAAAGATGTTAACTGCTACTTTAATTCAGAAACAGCTAGAACTTCACGTGTGCCTGAGTTACTTCCTCTTCAGGCATATGATATTATCCACTCAGATAAGAAAGATATTACTTGCTAGTCGCGTTACTCTAAGAAAACTGAAAATGATTCATTTTCTAGTGGTAATGTTGGATCTCATGCAGAACTGCACATTATTTTGCCAGGGTTCTGTTTGTATCACTCACCAGTTTCACGAAAATGCCAAAAGAAGTCTTTCGCAGGAGGTTCATATGGCCTGCAAGCATTTCTTAGCAGCTTTTCTTCTTTTCAGTTAAATGCCCTATTTGCAAACCCTAGCGACTTTGCAATGGAAACTGTTCTGCTCCTCTGATAGCTCTTTTGAGTACCAAATCAAACAAAAACCCAGAGGGAAATTCGGGGGCTTTTGCAATTTCAGCCCAAATCTGGATACCATGTTATCACACTGCAGAATACCTGAAGTAACAACTGCACTCTCAAAATGCTTGTTGTGCAGGCGTATTTCAGTATTACATTTTGTAAGGTCCCATCTTCTCCGGGGACTTTGAACTTAGAAGGCTATAAATATTTCCGTTTCAATGTTTCTGTGACGATGGCAAAGTCCTTCTCAGCCCTAGGATGAAGCAGCAGCAATATGTGAGATGTCTCAGACAACTCAGCCAGCTCTAGGTCCAAATTCCTCTGGAGCATGTGAGCAGGGTGATGTTTCCAAGGCTCAGAACTTGGCCAATGTGGGTAGACTTTTTTTGCCGTCAGGACGACGGCAAAAAAGCACATACCTGCCAGAAGGAAACCCTGCCAATTTCCAAGTCACTAAAAACAAGTGCTACAGCTCTTCGGAGAAAAGGTTGCCAGGAAGTTCCACCAAAGGCAAACAACCTACACATTTTCCTCTATCTTTATTTTTGGCAACAGCCAAACTATTCTGGCTGAAACTTGCTACACGAAAAGGTAAAAAAGGTCAGCTCAGAGAAAACACTCAGCATGTCTGAGACAAAACATGTAAAAACCAGGGTCTTACGACAACTGTAAGGTAATCTTAACATTAAGCACTGAAGTCTGCTTGCCCCAACACAACCGTCTTCCAGCAATTTAAGAAGATAAACATGTTCAACATGACTGATTTGGAAACTAAGACTTTTTTTTTTTCAATAGACATCATCTAGGCTTCCCAGCATTCCTCACTCCTGCCTTCGTAAAGGATATTTAGCCTGGTTTTTTTTGATTCCTGATTAAAGGAACAGATTTACAATATGATGCAGATAACTATAGTGTTTTTCCAATATGGTCACAAACTCATTTGAATTCAGCAGAGAAGGCGGAACTCACCAATGCCTTTGGTACATAAAAATCCAGTAAATACCTCCCAAATTGAATGACTTAATTTATATAGAATGGACTGAAACCAGTCATTTTGACTTGCCAAATCCCAACATCATAACTATTACAGAATAGCAAACAAGTTATAGGACATGCATCAAGATAAATACAAGAACCATGTTTAGATGTGACTGGCCTAACAAAGGGTCGTCTTTGTTTTTCCCTTTTTTTGACAAGTTCAGAATATTTGGGGATATTTTTACAGGTTCTCTAGGAAGAACGACTGCATTATCTCATACTGCATAACATCTCTTGCAAATCCTAAAGCGTGCAAGAAAGGAGAGATGGTCCAAAGTCAACAAGTTGAAATTCAACCACGAGCAAAGCGTTAGAGCTACAGCATGTTCAGGTTAGGTTGGTTCGAGCAAGCTTAGAGATGAAAGCTTAACGCACACGACAGGAACTGGCTTCCAAGGCGTGAAAACAGCAGCTACGTGAATGCAGCTGCATTGCTGCTGGGCTAAGGGGCTACATGTTAGCGCGGTGCAGTGCTGTGCTGCAGCGTGGGAGCTCACCAGCTCCAGGCAGCATTCGTTTGGGGATGGGTGTGCAGCGCAAGCACGGCTGGAAGAACGATAAAGCAAATACACAAACGCAACAGGCGTAAGTACGACGGCGGATCACAGACCAAGCTGTCACAAAAAAGACAAACCTAACTCTGGAAAGTATGAGCAGGACTATCCCATGAACAAACAAGGTAATTGTTCTGCTTTTACTTTGCACTGACGACATCCAGACTATTCTTTTTTGAGCAGTGTGGAAATAAACAAGAAAGTTCAGCAAATGTGATCTATATAAAAAGTTTTAAGTATTTTGTTTGTTCAGCTAATAAAAAGAAGACTGAAGACAGACATGGGAAGTCTTCCAATACATAAAGATTCCTAGAAATGAACCTTGCTTTGCTATGTTCAGAAAAGTGTTAAGAACAAAATGAAAACTGCTTAATTTTCAGACAAGTAAATCTATGTTAAATAATTTTATAAATATTCAAGTGATAAAACACTGAAAGACTGGAGATTTTTGAGATGAGGTTGGACTGATATCAGTAAAGAAAGATCTAGGTCGGGCCTGAGCGACAGCCAACCCAAGGGCTTCTCCTGGCTCTAGACTTGTTTGCGTGGCCGTTGAAAGGTAACACAACTTGCCTGGACTGCTACTCAGCCGCTTACCCGCTAGCCAAGCCCTCCTGTGGGCCACGTGGCACATCCCCTGCCAAGCCAGCAGGCCAAAGCATTTTCAGAAAAGGACCTGGAGGGAGCTGGAAGACTGTGGTGGGTGAGCAGGGGCAGCATGAGGGAAGCCGCAGGTATTGAGTGGAGGGGACACGGTGAGACAAGCACCCTCCAATGCCGACAACCCAACGCTTTTAACGGCCCACCAGTACAACGCTTCTCTGGGCAGCGCTGGCTCTGGTATAACTGTCCTTAGCGCAAGTGGGGTTGAAGCAGAAATTCTCTTGTGCCTCCTCCCGTACCACACTTCTCTGATTCCAGCTCTTCCATGATGCCTGGCCAGGCACCATAAGCCCTACAGGACCTGTGCAGAGATGGTTCTTGGGAAAGACAGCCCTGTTTTCATACACGCTGACTGTATAGCCATTAATTTTCCAGGTAGATGTGTTAGTGTTAGTTTATCAGGGATTTCTCTGTTTCTGAGCCAAAAGAGAGGACAGAATTATGAAAATAGAGTTAAAATAAATTACTTTAGAAAGGAACACAGTGTACATATCATAGACGAAGTCACACAGTTTCAAGCAGAACTCTGAAAAGAATATTTATTCCATATAATAATTTCTGGAGAGAATGAAAGGAAAACAACAAGCAATTTTCTGAATTCCAGTTGAGTGTTTTTTGCAACACTACAAAAACTGTGAAGCACCTTCCTTTCCATCAGAGGGCAGTACGTGCACACAAGTGGTACCATGTCTCTGCTGTAATTCTAACACTACTGTTGAAAGCTAGCTGATAATGCTGCTTCCTAAACAAAATAATTGTGGCACTGGTTTAATGATCATCATTTATAAAATCCTCAATCATTTACAATTAGATCATTTTCAGAATGTCTGACTGAATATGTGCTATTTCTGCTGTATTTATGAAAGAGCATATTTTATGATCTATGCAATGTTACAGCGTGCAGCAACATCCTTAGAACATGCCACGGACCAACACATAACAACGTATCTAAGAAATCCGGTCCAACCTTTCCATCACTTTACCAAATTATGAGGTAACAGAAGATGATCTCTTGGATTTATTAAATTTAAAAGGGCATGCATTCTTAAGGAGTTCTTTCAGGAAGATGCACAGATTCATGTTTTTCTCTAAAATATTTTAGAGATGCATTAGGAACAGGCAAGTCTGAGGCAGTACAAATACGTTTTTGCTCAGCGTTAAAACTGTAAGACTCTCTTTATGAAGAGAGCCTTCATAAAGACGTGATACAGCAGGAGTCTTAAGCACGTATCTGATTTTAACCATGTGATAATTCCTGCATGCTAACTGGACTCACAATCCAAAGTTAGGCACACGCTTAAATGTTTTGCTGAGTTGAGATGTAAGTGCACATTTTTGTATCATGTTCCAGGTAAGCTCAATGGTTTATTTATATCAGGCACTGCGAATTGTAAAACCCGATCTTCAGTGATCCGAGAAAAAACATCTGCATAAAAATGAAAGGGAGCAGAATGAGAAACAGTACCTTTTCCACAAAATGTTCCCGTCCAGCCAGCCGTGCAAGTACAGGCTCCGCTCACATGGTCGCAGACAGCCCCGTTCTGGCACTGACAGTTGTGCTCACAACCCGGGCCAAAGGTTCCCTCGGGGCAGCCTGCAGCGAAAGAATCAAAACCAGATGACGGGTTAATTCTGGAACAGATCAGTGATCAACTGGGAATTTTTAGATACATGGGAACTCTTACTATTTGCAAAAGAAGGATCAAGGATTAACTGTAATACCTAAAACTGATACGATGAAGTATTCTCCTTGGGGTCCAGATAAAGTTACACTGTTTTTCATTAAGATCTACTTTAGAAAAATATCAGGTTGTTGAAAGGCTGTAAATTCTGCACAGATGAGTAACATCATCTGATAGCTGCAAAGCTTGTGACTTCAGTATTTCTGCTTGATGACTCTTTATATAATGGTCTAGAATTGCTTATCTGCATGGATCCTCTGGGCCTTCATCAGCCAGGAGAGGCAAAGCTCCCAACTTATGTACCTGTTTTTGAGGACCTATCCTGTTTTTCCCACAATTCTGATTCCCCAGAAGGTTGGAGAAAATATGAAATGTGGTGACCTTCTTTGGAAAGCTCCAGACTGAAAGCTGCATACTTCACTTTCAGGCTCTGCTTGAAAAATCCAAGCTAAAACATTACATCTGGGGGACAGATTAAAAAGCTACATTTCCACAGCAGTTATGTTAGGAGCTTTGAAAAATTTGCATGGTACTTGTTATCTGAAAAAAGAAAACAACATTTGAGCATGCAAATAATTTCTTCCAGCATTACAGGAAAGTCAATTAAGAATAGGGCCAGTTGCCTAATTTACATTAGATGCTTTGGACAAAGCTGAAATATAGAGATATATTTACACTAAACACAACATTGTAGAGCCTCTATTCAAGTTTAAAGGTCTTGTGAACTTCCTTCTAAATGATATATGTAAATTATTGCCATGTCTCTTTAAAAGTGTAGGATTTTAGCATTTATACCAAAAAAGTGATTTTTCAAGCAATCTGGAAAGCATCACAGAGAGCAGAAAACAACAAGGATCCTCAAAGACGAGTCCAAGTCTGGAAGAAAGTGGTGTGTGTGATTCTGCCTACTCAGCATGCCAGCTGGCACTACGAGGAGCTGGTGTGAAATTCGGTCACTCCGGCATGTTAGTGCCTCTCTACTGATGGGAACCCTCCTCCGGGCCTCTTATAGAGGCTGTGGTTGGGCTGGGGTGAAGAAAGATATCAAGGTACCTTAAGTCTTTCTTTGCTTTCAATCATTGCTAGTGTCAGAAAATGGGCTTTTGTTTAAATGTATGTGTTCTTGCATTTGTAGGTCAAATTCAGTCCCAGAGCTGAATTGGTGCAAAATTCCATTAACATCACCTCATACTCCCCAAGCTGCGTATCCTCGTGCATACCTTCTACACTGCTTTAATGAGTAAACATGCAGAAGGGTACTCGGGTCTTAAAAGCTTGATCCTCCTCAGTGTTTATTTTTCACTTGAAATCTCCGTCAAAGCCCAGGGAGAGCTGCGCAAGGAAAACAGTTTTCCAGTGCAGTAATAGGTGTTAGGCTCTCAACTGGGCTTTTTTCAAACCTAAAGTGTTTAGCCTGGAGCCAAGACTTTCAAGGTGATGGCGATGGGTCAGGATATTTCACAAATGATTTTGCAGTCCACATCGCAGAGAACCTGCCCTCTGCTCCAGCAGGCACGCTCTGCTGCAATCTATGCCAAGAAACATTCAAAACTCAAAGAGGACCTGAGATGATTTGCAAAGCTGCAAAGAGAATGAGCCTAACCTTAAGCAAGAGTCTAAATAAGCTTCAAGTGCAGAGGAACTGTCAGATGGTAATAAAGATCTTGCCTCCAAGGCAGCATAAAATGTTTAGGGAAAAATTGTGGCTTTCATAAGCTTGCACCTTAAAACAGACCTACATTTACGATCAGTGCTTCATGCATACATAAAATAAATAACTATATAATTTAAAAGGGGAAAAAACCTCCCGTAACCTATAGACGAAACATCAGGGTTTGGCCGTATGTTTTGCTGGTGGTGATGGCTCCTTTGATTACTTTGCCTATGGCACAGAGGTGAAGATCAGCTATCTGGGTACTGTCTGCCTGCAGAGATGCCATTTTGAGAGAGGTCAAGAGGGAAAGGTAAGTGGAGCTGGCATTATTTCTCTGGGAGCTGGTCTTCCCACCAGCTGCCCTTCCAGGCCCTCTAAGCTGACAGCAGTAAGAGCTATGAGCTCAGCTTCCCCGGGTTTTTGTCTCAGGTCACCATTCCAGATTAATTATTTTGGCATTTCTGTGTGACACCAGCATTAATTCTGCCTACACTACTGGGACTCTTTTAGCTGGGTCTGTGCTACGGACAGATTGTTAAACTGATAGATAAAATAATTATTTAATTTAATAATAATAATGTAATGAAATAGCTTAACTATGTAATTTATTGCCACAGCACACTTTAGATAACAAAAGTTTGCATGGGATCAAAAAGCAATTAGGCATTTTAGTGGAAGAAAAATATTAACATGTGGTAAATAAAGAGATACTATTTCTGTCTCAAGAAGCCTCTGAGCCACAAATTGCTGAAACTGGGGAAAACATATCCGGAATTATCTATATGCCTGTTTTTATCCTCGTAGGACATCTGCTCTTGACCACTGTTAGGGACAGATTAGTGGAGGACATGGGCCTTTGGTAAGACCACTGTACATTTTTGTTGTTAATAAACACAGGTAGCTACATCTTTCTGACTTTGCTTCTCTCCTGTATATGTGAAGCATTTCTATGCCTGGTCTTAAAAAGGATTTATGAAGAAAAAGCACATACCTAAAATTGGATAAATATAACTGATATAGAAAATTTTATGCTACAAGCCAGATATCTATCAATCCTATCACTCACATGCAGTCCTAGCATTCAAAATAGCTGTTTAGTTCAAAACAAGTCTGAAAATAACTCTTCTGGAATCCAAATTAGTTAAAACATCTAATCCTGAAGAAATCTGAGATTCCTGGGATATGGCGTTCCCCACAGACAGGAGACAAGACAGCCTACATGTCTTCCTGAAGTGTGTTAGAAGGAAAAACAATTTCCGTTTCTTGGTTTTGCAAATTCCCCATATAGACCAAGTTGCAACTTACTCGATTCACAGTGTTTCCCAGTGTATCCCGGCTCACAGAAACAAGATCCAGTGACCGGATCGCAGCTCCCATCACTGTTATTGCAGACACACGTGTTTTCACAGCCTTGTCCCCAACGGCCACTACCACAAGCTGCAATACAAAACAATGTTTATATTGAAAATGAACTTTGGGCTTGGTTAACAGATAATGTTACGTCTAAATGCAGGCACTGCAGACTAGCTTCTCAGCTGCAGAAATGTGGCACAAATCAACTGAAATAAATACAATTCTTGCTGATTTATGCCAGATATTAAGGGATCAACATAAAATTAATCATTCATAGTCAGTCCGTATCCATCAATCCATAGTCAAAAACATACATCTTAATAGAATGAAAATGCCAAATATTAACTCACTGTTTACTTAGTAAAAATCTGCATAACAAGAATAGCTAATGGGTAAAATAAGACATTCAAACTGGAGTAAAGGATCACTTCTTAAGAGTGACAATAATTAGCTATTAGTACAAATTATCATTGCAAAAGGCAGCTTCTTCGTCTCCTGAAGTCCTCTCACTTAGATTGGATGCATCTCTGGAAAAAATGCTTTTGTCAAGCACAGGGCAGCGAACTCAACAGAAGCGTAACGATGAGCTTGTGTGTCCTGTGTCAGACAGCAATGCAGATTTTAAATGATCGACTATCCTGCCTTCTGGCCTTGAAATGAAAGAAGAAAGTGGGTGCTTCAGATGTGTACTGTCTCTGAAATTCTAACCTCTTTTGGGCAGGCAAGGAAGGCCTAAGTGCCTGGAGTTAACTTGCCTGCATTTGGTTTTTTGACAAGTCAGATAAGGCTTATTCATATTTGTGCTAAGAGGTATTTATTTTGGCAGAAACTGTCCATTTTGGGTGGAACCAGGAGTGCAAAAGGGGAAAAAAAACCTTTTTCCCTCTCTGGAGAAATGTGCTTTTGTCTCTCCATCCTTACATGACTGCCTGAGTGCTTCTGAAATTAAATGAACAATTTCAAAAGAAATGAAAAAGAAGAAACTATGTATTTGAAAATTTAAAGGAAACGGGGAGAAAGTTCATCTTCCTACGATTCAGTTCTGAGAATTTCCACAAAAACCACCACAATAACAAAAAATTATTTTCAAAATACTGGGAAATATGGACCTTGGCAGAGAAATCTCACAATCTTTGTTAAAAAAACCTACTGACCTCATTCTAAAAATCATACAACACTTTAACAGGATTATGACAATCTACCACAACTGAAGCATAGTATCTCCTTCCTTTCTTGTAGTGATAAAGATGAAAGTGCCGATTACAATACTAGAAATGTCAGTTAGGCATATGTTTCATGCCCAGTTTGCAATAGTTGAAGAGCTGCCTTACTGAGACGTCTGCTCTCATGAAGAGGGTGGAGGCCTGTAAAAATTTTTTCATCTATTTTCCTGAACAGAAATAAAAATTTTTCTTTGTCATGATCACATAACTCATTAGACAGCTTACGGATTTATGGAAAGTTATGTGAATGGTTGCAAATATTACTAATTGTTTTGATTTTTAAAAAATGCACGTTGGCGTAACCTTCGGATTCTCCCAGAGTCTTCCTCAGTAGCAAGCCTGGGAAGCCAGGTCCAAAACTTACTTCTGGCAACATTTGCAATTAACTTGCATCTTTTTATGCTTAGCAGACCAAGTTTAGAAAGAGGTTTGTATTCTGTTGGCTTTCTGCAACAGAGATTGTAACAAATCAAGCAGAAAAAATGTAACGAGGAAAAAGAATCAAACAGGATGGTCTAACATTTACAGGCTACTACTCAAAAGCGGCAAACCTGTACTCTTACACTGCCATTTATATGGAGAACCACACTAAGATCAACAGAAGGATGCTTTGCTTTTACACAGAACAGAATTTCTCCCAGCATTCATACTCGTAAGTTAGGGAGCAACCTTAAGACACAAGACCATAGACATGACACTCACTCGTTGAATAAATCCCTCCTAAACAAACTGAAAAATTGAGAATTAATCTCAAAACTAATCTGTGCAGAGAATGAAAACCAAAACTGACTGTCAGTCAAAATGCTGACGGGACAGATGGCATTGGGCAAAGGGATCCATAGTGTTGAAGTAAGTGCTTATATCAATACTTTGTACTTCATCAGCCATCTATTTCAATACTTCGAACCCAGATAATTAAGGATTATAACCACCCAGGCTGTGTAAACCTATAAACACACCATTTCAGAAACAGTAAGATTAGCAAAAGTATATTAAAAAGCCTGTAACAGACTAAGAAGCAGCAGAGACGGTTCCATACGTTAGCAGTTCAGTTCTGGTGAGAGGCCACACGCCACGTCCAGTGAATGTGCATGGGACTTACGATGTTTGCAGTCATGGCCAGTCCAGCCAGGGGGACATGCGCATTCTCCGGTAACATGGTGACACTGAGCATTGCTGCTACAGCTGCATGACAGCAGGCAATTCTGTCCATAGTAACCAGCAGGGCAGGCTGAAGACAGACAAACAGACTGTAATTTCACCTAGATAGTAACTCAGGCACACACACTGATCTTTTCAAATGAGACTGCAACAGCTAAGAGTGCTTAGCACAGGTAAGTGAGCTGGGGTGGGCACACTCAAACCTCCACAAATGGCACTGAGCCATTTTGTGACAAACAGGGAAAAACCATGCCATCACTGATGTCTTGCATGAAGGAGCGCTCTCCCTGAGGGTCTGTCTGCGTTACAAGCACTATGGCCGTACCCAAGCACACCTCAGTACAGATACTTTTAGGTAATGCCCAGCCAGCATAGAGCAGTTGCTTGAGTATATTCTTAACGTGTCTGGCGGATCTACCCGGACAGCACTGATACTACTCCTATGTCCTCACTACTATGATGTCCTGAATTAATTAGATTAAGGAGTATTGCTACAAAAACAATCCCTGAGCAATGCTGTAGGGACCAGCTGGCTGGCAACCCTTGCAAGCAATAGGAATTACTATGTAAGTATTGTGGCTATCATATACTGTATTTGTGAGTAAATATATCCACAGATTAGGTCTAATGATAACATTATTTTGGGAGGCAGTTTAGCTTGTCATGTGCATTTGTCTGTAATCTCCCTCTGGCTGGCAAATACTGTCAAATCCAACCTGGGGAATTCTTGAAGCTTAAGGGTACTTTATCTTTAAGCAGTGTGTCTAATGTAACAAATACCGTGTAAAAGAGCAAGAAGGTAAAAATCAAATCATAAGCTGAATTTTCAAACTGACTTTTTTGGTCTTTGTTTTTGTTTTTTTTTAATGAGAAGGCCAATATGATGACTTACAGGATGAGCAGGATTCTCCAGTATAACCAGGGGGACAGTCACAGGCTCCGGTTTCTTTGTTACACTGTCCTCCATTCGCGCAGGGTTCACAGGAGGACTGGCAGTCTAACCCCCACCAACCGTCAGGGCAATCTATTAAAAAAAAGCACAAGAGATGCCCACAATACCATTTTTTATTTCAAGACAATTACACATTTATCCTGTTCTTTAAAGGAATTCAAAAATAACAGTAAAGCTAAGCTGGAAAGAGGAGCCTTACATTATCTCTATAGATCTACAGTGCCTTCATAATAAACCCTCCAAAAGAACCAACATGACACCGAATTGCAGCACTTCAGAACACATTTAAAGGAGGACACAAAGGCTTTCTTCCAACTTCCATTGCTGTGTGTCTGTTTTTCAGTTTGGCTTCTGATGCAGTAACATCGGGAGCATTTAGACAGATCTGAAAAACGAATTACTGCACTCAGCAAAGGAAAAACAGGACAGCAGTCTGATGAGAGATTCAGGAGAGCAGGATTGTGTTTTTGGACTTTTGCTTGGCTGAGTGGGGAAAAGGATAGTCATACTTTGAAGAACTGCATTTCTAGGTAAGCTGGTGTCAGAAGTGTATGTATCGCTCATATTTCTGTGATTTGGTTTGGCCACTTCTAATTTCCCATTCTCTCTGTCCATGTGTAAGTAAATTGCATCCCACTGAATTCTCAGGAACAAAAGAAACACAGCAGAAACATCACAAAACCACATATAACATAAGCTGGAGGCAGTCCATCGAAAATGAGAAAAGGTGATTAGCACAAAATAAATTACATGGACAATTACTGCATTTTTCCATAGAGCTTTCATGTGAAATGTGATCATAACATGCCTGTCACATATTAGTGTCTCAGCACTTTTGTCAGATTTATTAGCATCCCAGTTTTCCCCCCTGGTAAAAGCAGAGGGACTGGACCTGAGGTGGAGTTCAGGTCTCCCATTCAGCTCTGCCTCCTTCGCCATGTGTCCTCTAAAGGAAGCAGTGAGTTGCAGCTTGGGGCTGCTCTGGGCAGATGGTCCTCAGGCCATGCAACCAGCGGTTTACAAGTGGTAGAGGGGCAGACCAAGATCCCTTGGTAGCTCGGTGTCCCTGAGACTTTCTTCATCCCTTTACCTACAATAATCCTCTCTTTTTTAATTCCTTCCTGCTTTGGCTCCTTAACCTGGCTGGCTCCATTCTCCTAAATTTTTTTTCTGGTTCCACAGTTGCTGCCTTTGACTGTGCCCTTCAGCAGTTCCTGGGGCACTGCATGTATACCCCAAGGTCTGCTCTGGGACTCAGAGCTGCTGCAATGCCCGGATCTCAGGCCATCTTGCATAATCCCAGCCCAGCATGAAAATCACAATTATTAGCTGGAGCAGAGAGACAAGGCAGGATGCCTGGACCACACTCCCCCTTTACCAAAGCAAGCAGGCTCCCTACCCTAGCCAAACATCAAACACACCTTGGTCACATGTAGCGCCAGTTTTCCCAGCTGGGCAAATACACTGCCCGGTCTTTGAATCGCACGGTGCTCCTCCACAGCTGCAGCTCTGCCTGCAGTTCACACCAAACCTCCCAGGGTGACAAGCTGCTCAAAAGAAACCCAAAGACATGGTTAGTATAACAAAATGTTCTGAAGGTATTAGGAGGCACCAGCAACAGCAATTTGAAATTGAGCTGTGTCGGTACAAAGTGATCTACGTTAGCATCACTGGCTCAGTGACCTGTGGTCTGTAATTAACTGTGCAATACAGCGCTAGAAAATCTGTGCCTGAAGCTTGACAAAGAAATATGGCTACCTGGCCAAATAAATAGTACTGGTAACTTGCCTTAATCTTTTACCTCAATCTCTGAGGGGATGTAAAATCACACAGCAGTTTCCAGTCTCAGCAACAGACCATATTGCTGGTTAGTAAAATGGCCTCCCTTCAAGAGCTGCAAAGAACAGCAATGTGTCTCCTATCAAATCTAGTTGTCCTCTGTGTTTTCTCGATGAATTCAATAGCCCTATGCCTACATACACATTCTCCATCCTGTATCAGGGATGAGAGCTAGCACTGCCAAATATCACTTCAGCTTCAGCGGGGAACTGCCTATTTGCATCAACAGCAAACGTAGCCTCTCTCTTGTCTACAACTTCTGCATCTGAACATGAGTTTCTCTGCCAAGCTTTCCCATCCAGCGTGTACCTCCCTGGGAAATATGCATTGAGTACCTACGTAAAAGGCAGTTTTCTCCATGAAAACCGGGTGGGCATGGATGCTTGCAGACTCCCGTCTCATGATTGCACAAAACATCAGGAGGACAACTGCACTGCAGTTTGCAACCAGCTCCATAGAAGCCAGGCATGCACTCTGAAAAAACGCAATAAACACAAAACATATGCAAGGAGGAGGAGGAGGAGCTGAGAAAACCAAACAAGAGTCATAAAATAATTTGGCAGAAATTTAGAGAAAATCCGTTATAACGCGTATCTTAGAGGTGTTGATAACTTAGTTTAAATATTTATTAAACATGCGCACAGACATTTCAAAGAGGTTACTGCTCAGATATAACCCAGAAACAGGGCTGCATTATGTTTAATAATAAAGGTATTTTCAAGTACCGAGCAATTACAGAATATTTTCCTCCTCTTAACTGTTACACCTCTGCCGCCCTCTGTCTTTATGCAAAGTTCAGTGCTGGGAAAGGGACACTTTCCTCCAGAACTTAGCACAGTAGCAAGAATGCTAAAGGTATCCACCAAATCCCCCAGAACTAGTGCCATAAATCTGACATGTTACCGTGTGCCCGGAGAGTATGGAGAAGACTCTGCGGGGAGGATCCCTACTGCACTACTCCACTGCTGTCTACAGAGGGCTACTGAGACACACAAACATGAATGCAGAACACAATTCTCTTTGAACAACCCTCAAAAGCTACAGAGAATAGGTAAAATTCAAAGACCTGCAAATCTGAAAGAAAAGTCGCATTACTGAAATCATTTACAAATAATCTTGCTGTCATAAAATACAGTTTTGCCACTAATTTACTGTCTGTGTAAAAAAAGAAAAGAACAAAAGTGAAAACTCTCAGTATCTTCAGTTGTATAAGAATGTGGTTTCTCAAATTCTGCTGTCATTTGATCAGGCTAAAACTACTATATTCTCAAACCGTGTTCTTACTGATGTCCCTGTGATAACAGTGCTCTGTGATATCAGGCACTCAGAATTTGCTACACGAAAAACCACAGACAAAATAACTAGCAGAGCACATTAGTAGTAGCAGCAGCAGCACCACAAAGCACAGGGGAGGAAGACAGAAATAACAATACAGGACAAAGGAATAAACAGACAAAAGAGAATCTGGCTTTCTGTGATACCTTTCTGACACTTTTTGCCTTGATAACCAGGTTTGCAGGTGCAAGCACCGCTCCTTGCATTGCATTCCAGCGTGTTCGCCTTCACGCACTGACATTCCTCTGAACAGCCAGCTCCAAAGGCCCACCTGGGACAGGCTGCAGCCAGATTAAAAGGAATCATTAACTCTGTAATTATGCATGAGTTATTTAAAAGTGCACACTTCTGCAGAATGCAACTGCTGCAAAGCAAAAAAGTTCATTGTGCTCCTCAGCAAATACATCCACATTCATATGACAGTGCCTATTAACGTGTGGGTGTGTAAAATATAGTTTACATGACTCCTACATTAAGTAATTAATTTGATTTCAAGCAATCTGTGGTGAATGCAAGAACCAGATTTGTTTCAAAGCAAAGTTAGTTGAAGTTTCTGAATGAAAAATATTTGGGCTCACTCCAAGACAAAAGCTTTCATGAAAAAAACCACACAATTACTTTCTCAGTCTTGTATAAATTTTTCAAACAAAACCTGTAAGAGCAAAGAAATTTGACCATATATTTTGTAACATTTTTATGCTTTGTTTCTTTTTATTCCAATTTAACATTTTGTCATTACTCATGAGTGTATTAGCATTGCTGGTGTTTGTGAGCATTAGCATACAGAAATATTCCTACTTTGGGGCCAAAACTTAGATGTCTCAGTTAGGAAGTCAATGAAGAGGGAAAAACTTCTTTAGAGAGAAATTCAGAGAAAAAGCTTAACTTATGTGCTTATCACTTTTGATTTACCATAAAGGGCAGAGAAACTATCATGAATTAACTACAGAGTGACTACCAACATTAAAAACATTGGTAAATAGCACTAAGGCTTAGTCAGGCTTGTATGTGGCCTTCATCCTGCCCTGGCCAGCCTTGCTCCTCAGGTCCTGCTCCAGCCCTATCGAGAGCCACTGCCTAGCTCCCACCAGCCTTCAGTTGATGATTCATCCTCACCAATGACCCTAAAGTTAACCTGCCCACACATCCATCCCAACCCGAGCTCAACTACGGTCTTCACCTTTACACATTAGCAAATCTCAGTCCTTACGGCAAAATTAATTCTAGAGGGGGAGAAGTTTCTGTGTCTGCCCAGGGTATGTCACATGTCATCTGCTGTACCCAACTAATCCCAGTGCCTCACAGGATGCAAAATTTGGGCCAGACCTCAGGCTGGGAGCTCTCCCTCCAAAGCCACCTGAGCTACACCATTCCCAAACCCTTGCTGATTTCCTGTCTGATGTGGAGCCTCTTTAAGGCTGTAATGGTGTGCATGTGCTAAATACACAGGTCAGAAAAATGAGCGGGACTTACTCAGATGGCAGAAACGCCCGTACAAGCCGGGGTCGCACAGGCAGGCTCCGTAGAGGCGATGGCAGTGGCCAGCGTTGGCGCAGCTGCACGGCTTGTTACAGTTCTTCCCAAAGAATCCTCTCGGGCAGCCTGGGGAGGGCACAAACACCACGTCGCACCGCTTGTTAAGCGTTAAAACAGCAACACCCGATCAGCGCTCTCAGCAGGCTACAGAAAAACCTGCTGGGGACGACGCATGGGGCTCTGCTGAGGGACAGGCCTGGGGCTCCGCTGTCCCTGCCCCACGCTGCCTTTGGCGCTGACCTTGGGCCGAGTCGCTGTATCCCATCCTTGCAGTGCACTCACTTTCTCTCCCACTTTTCTTCCATATTATTTAAACAAAAAGCATGGCAAGGCGCTCCTCAGTGCTATATAATGTCTTGCACAGCGGAGACTATCCTCATTTGGGCTCTTAGGACGCACCACGCACATTTCCACCCGGGTAAGAGTGAGGGGAAATCGTGCGGGTCCAGGTACACACCACACCCAGCAAAACAACCCAAGTCTCATACCGTCCTCGCAGAGCTTCCCGTGAACTCCCGGCGGGCAGCGACACTGCCCTGTCGCAGGGTCGCAGGAGCCTCCGTTCTGACACTTACAAATGCGGGCGCAGCCTTTCCCGTACGTCCCGGGGGAGCAAGCTGCAGCGAAAGCAGAGAAGATGAATGAGCAAGGTAATTTTTTCCCTGTGCTAGAAATGAAGTGAAATAACACTTCCATCATCCCAACCGAGCAATGGGAGAATTGCTTTAGTCAAGCAGGCGCTAAACAATGTCATATTCTCTCTATATAAGGTAATAAGTATCCAGTCAATATCTGCTAATTTTAAAAAGATACCTGAAAGAATCAGGCTTACTTAGCTAAAGGAATATCCAAATTCCAATATCCAAATTCTCCTCCATATATTCTCCCCTCCAAATAACGCATGAGTCTTAAGAAACATTGCATATGAAGCACAAAGTTTAAAATCAAAGCAGTTTTGAATATTTGGAAATAAATATTTTACACATCATTTTTTCTCCCAAATGCCTTTATAAAGGTAATGCTGTAATTATCTAAAACACTCAGTGTCTCCGAAATTCCACAGAGACTTGTGTACAAAAATGGATCCCTAACAGCATGGGATTCCTTCCTAAAGCTCAAACTGTCCCAGCGTAAAAGAAATTGTGAAATAGAGCGTTGCTCCACTATTCGCAGCTTGAGCTAGCTGAGTAAATACAGTTGCGGGAATCATCTGACTTAACTGACATTTTGTCAATGTACATTAAGAAACTTGACATTTCACATCAATTTTCTTTCAGTTTCTTTTGTGCATTATTACAGAAATTTAGTTCCAGTGTTCTCAACTGTTAGGTTTCCCCTAAAACCATGAACCATGCTGTATTTTAAGAAAATAAGAAAAAAGAATGAAAGCACTCATATATGACTAATTCATATGGATCATATATGGTATTTATCCTTGTCAGTGCCTACTTCGTAGGACTGCAGGTTTGACTAATAATGCACTTTCATTATTCATTATTCTTTAAGTTCCAAGGAGAACTGCACTAGATTACAAGCACAGAAATCTGTCACAAATATAGAACAAAAATGTTATCATTATTTATGAAGTGAACTAAATAATTTGAATCTTATCTTGAAAATTGCATAATCTATCCTGAACCATGACAGTGCCATGAAGTAAAAACATCCAAACCTGACAGGCTGAAATGTCTTAGGTAAACTAGAAATTATCATTTTAGTCCTCTTCATTCCTATTCTCTCATCTGTCACCAGTGTTTACAAACCAAATCCAAGACTGTTGGTCTCCCAAAATAACTATCAGCAGATGGTTGATTTCAGTCATTTGCTGTTGTTTCTCCATTTTTGTCTTTTGCCTTCAAACCAAACCTGACAGTGACTAACCTGAAGACCATTCACTGTCTACCAATGCGAAGTAGTAATTCTTCAACGTTTCTTTGTCCCATCAGTAACAACGCAGCAATGACAATTCCCAGTGTTGGTGGTATATAGTGCGATGGCCCACAACACAATCAAAGGGGCCCATCTCAAACACAGAGCAGAACTGCTTTGTGAAGGCTCAGATGTGCAATACATAAGTTTTGCCTAACTGCAGATAAAGAACTGCGCATCGTACATCAAGAAATAGTCATTCCATCTACACGGGTGGTTTTGGCATGTACTTCTGAACCAGTAAGATATTCTAACAGGAAACAGGAATAAGAAAAGGAAAAAACTTATAAAGAGAGTTCTGGCCAAATCAGTAAGACCATTCTGAAAAAAATACGATTTCCAGTATTAAAAATTAACCATCCCAAGTTATGTTAAATAATAATAAAAACAAAAGGCAAGAAAAAAACAGGTCCAAGTTTACCAACACAAGAAAAAACACAGCAATGTCTCTGGGATTCTATAAAGGAAACGTCACGTTTAGCATGTACGTCAACCCAGACTGTTGCACCACCTGCCAGGACAGGCTTTTGAAATTCAGCTAAGCAGGCTGTGGAACGAAGCAAGGCAGCAATGCTGCTGCACCTCAGCATCCTTCAGCAGCATTCAAAGTGAATAGGAATGAATAACGACATACCTAGTTTGCAAGGGCTACTATATTGCATCAGATGGTAGCGATCTTGCTGTTTGAGGGTTCTTGTTGTACAATGCAGCATCCCTTACAATTTAATGTACCACACTATAATAAAATGTTGATCATAAAATTTTGATCTGCCAACGAGACAGCTGTACTCCTCAAAGACCTTTTCAAAGTACAAGGTTGTTACTCTTTCCTACCTACCTACAGTGTCACAACACTAGGACAAACTCCCTAACGTTCAAATGTCGCCCAAATACACAGTACTCACTTTCATTACAGATAATGCCATTCCACCCAGGTGTGCAAATACAGCCACTCTTTTCAGTGTTGCATCTGCCTCCGTTCATACAGTCCTCACAGCTCAAGCTACAGTCGTTGCCAAAAGTGTTATCAAGGCAAACTGAAATGAAAAAATACAGGAGGCTTAGTAAGCACACAGATAAGACTTTCACAAGCTCTTACCTATCATCCCAGATGCACAAGTGCCAAAACTACATGTGCAGAGCACTGACAACCTGAAAAAAAAAAACTATTAATGTTAGCATTGCGAATATCACTGGAGCATCCCAAAAGGTGGGTCCAAATGGAGCTTCCCAAATTTTCTTCTTCAAATTTTGGAGTCTAAATGAAAGGAAAGCTGGGACTTCAGCTGGAATTTATTCCATTACATACTGTAATTCTCAAAGAGCGCTTAAAAATACTTTTAAAAGCAAACAGTTTGTCTTCAGAAACAGTGAAACTGCATCGAATGCTTAACAACGCTGTGTATAATTAAAAAGATTCCCTGGTAGAGGAACATCTTAGTTCCTTGCAAGGCTCTCCATTTTGTTATTTTATTGCAGTAGGCGGATGCTGTGCTATATAAGCATAGTCAAGTGATTTTTTAACAGCAAAGTTTAAGTTATTCTAGGAAAATGTAAGAATAACACACATTTACTACTTTCTTTTTTCTTCTGGATATGAAAATGGATGTATTTATAAGGAAGAACTAAGAAGTACGAAGATGCATTCTTCCCTCACCTTCCCTGCCTTCCTTTTCTCTCTCGCACACAAATAAAAGCACGCGCACACACATGCAATCCCATGCTCTCTCTCTGTGGTGTCTATTAACAACGGCACAGAAAGTAAATGTTAGTCTTTGCTAAAATATCTCAGTGACATTAAGATTCTAACCACATGGTCAGCCTATTGCCTGACAGGTTTTATGGACGTAGTTGGGAGGTTTTTTGGAAGGGGATTTTGAAAAACACCTGAAAGCAAGTTGGCAGATTACTTCAGCTAACAGTAAGTCAGCAGGTTGGTTGCTTTTCACCAGCAATTTTCTATGTAAGGCCAGATTTCCTCTAGGTCCCAGCACCCAACTGTTCCTTTTTATAAACCTGAACAAGTGCCCAAGCTTTCAAAAACAGTCAGAATCCCAGTGTTCCCACTTTGAACATGCTGAAAATTCATCTCAACAGAAAAGAATACAAATTACCATTAAAAATGTCATGTTTCCACATTAAAAAGTCATTCAATCCATAGAAAAAACATAATCACTTGCAATAGCTTATTGTTTAAAGAGGGTTTTTGTTAATATGCATTGCAGCACAAAAACACGTTTGAAAGTATAAAGAATAATTTAGTATTTGGGAGATAAAAACTCACTACACCATTAAAAGCTTCATTCCTTCATCACGTTTGCCTACAAACCATCGAATGCTGCAAATCCTCAACTCAGAAAAAGTGCAGATGCTCAGCTATGAGTTATACCACCCAAATTTATGTGGCTAGACACAAATACAACACGCAAAAACTGGTCAATCAGTATTTGATTGCGGTTTCTGTGCCTGATAATTTTGCCCGTGCTTATCTTATTTGTCCATTTCCCATTTTGTTATCAATGTCATTGAGTCCAGCTGGATGCTGTGTGATCTGCGAGGTCTTCACAGTTTTGTTCATAAATATAAGCTAAACCTTTGATTATAGCCAAGGCCAGTTCCTGAATTTGGCTGTATGGCACAGTCCTTGGATGAGTAATTAGAGCTCATGAGACTCTACAGATATAAAAATCATAGGACATAAACAACAAAAATAAGCAATCTCATTCCTCCCTCATGAGGTACCAGCGCATGATGCACTCATCACAAAGCAAGCACAGCTTTTGAACTCACGATGCTCTAAGTGATGAAGTTTCCATGTTCAGCTGGAAACACAGGTGAATCACAAATGTCATGCAGAGTCTCGGGGGAGTACAAAGCTGTTTGCTAGACCACGCACATGATGTGCTGCATGCACTCACTGCCACGGCTGCGTATACTCACGTTCGTCTAGTTTGCCACCAGCTGTGACAGGCCCCTAAGTCAGGCAGAGCTTTAAGCAGATACATCCTGCTTTTTCCTTAGAACATGCCCAAACCATGGAAAGGGATCTGAATCTCTAGAGGTAAATTGTACTTTATCACAAACAGGAATGACAAATGTCTTAAGCAAAAACTCCCTAAGTAAAATAAAAAGGTTTATACACAACACCCCACCTTTTCCCCAACTCTAGGAGAAAGAACGAAGCTGAGCCAGACAGGCTCCTCTCCCCTTTCTCCAAATTCTCCTTCCAAGACTATCCCCCCAATTTGTCGCTGTTACGAGAAACAAAACTCTCTCACTCACCAACTCTGTGCACCAGCGTGAGCTCTCCTCGCTCGTCTTCATCCTCGTAGAAGGGGTCGAGCGCGACAGCGTAGCGAAGGAGCTGGGGCGGGCGCCTGAACTGCAGACCGGGAATCCCTGCCAAGCCCACGTCCACGTCCACGTCCACCTCGGCACTGCCTAGTGCTAGGACACACACAGCCTCAGGACCCGAGCCCCAGTCTTCATCCGCGAGACCTCCCCCATTTACAACTTTCCTGTTAGATTTTTCAGCTGATTTTTTTTTATGGTCTGCATTTAGAAACAGTTTCTGTTATTCAAAATAGAGAAAAGAAAAAAATGCTTCCCTTTCTTTTCTTCTGGAAATAAACTCTGGACCTCAAATGATCTGGAGCTCAGGCTGAGGCCATCTTCATTATTGTGCCAAATTTTAAACTGGTAGTTTAATTTTCCTTATTTGAAGTTTGAGAATATTTATACTTAAGGTCATTACTTTAGCTTGTTTTGGAGATCAAAAATATAAAGTGAGATTGGCTTTTCCACTCATCTTCAAAAACTAACATTTGAGCCTTAAAATGATGGGAAATCAGTTGGCTTTCTTTTTGCAGTTAGATAAAATATCAAACTCTGGCCCAAAGTTTAGCAGGTATTAAACTAGGTTATGAAACTAAGTAGCTAGGCTGAACTTTTTTTGTGGTTACACTGGCAGAAATCCAGAAGCACACCACCAACCTCAGTGGAAAATTTGCACGAGTTCATCACAGCAGAATTTGGCCTTTTTTTTTTTTTGACAGGATATTAAACTTCCTGATAAAACAGTACAGAAAACTGTCAAAATAGTATTTATTTCTAAAAACAGAGGGTTTGTGTTTTCAGACATGTCCAGGGGATATAAACGTTCACCTTCCATTAATTCCTGGCAAAGCCAACTGTTTGAATATGAACTTGGGATCTCCATGCTGCATACAGCACTACCCTGGCCATGGTTAGAGATGGAGCGAGTTGGCCTCCCAAAATCCCAGCGTCTCTGGAAAACCTGGTTCTAAATTCATATTCTCACTGAGAAGTATTTAAAGGCCTTCAAGATGTAAAAATAACTTACCAATGCAGGACTGCCTGTTAACCCCAAGCCTGTAGCCCTCCTTGCACACACATTCATACGATCCCAGAGAATTAACACAGAAATGGTCGCAGTCGCCATTATGAAGATGACATTCATCCACATCTAGAAAACCAAATATAAATGCTAATTAGGCACAGGTACCTCTGACTGCATAGTGCAGTCTGAGCCTAGCTGCATCTGAAAAATTACTCCAGACATATGAAACCCCTGTTTTCTGAGTACTTTGGGGCTCTCTGTTTCTCCCCTCGTATTAAAAATATTAAAACATTTCAGGGCAACATGGAAAAGATTATTTCACCTATATTTTTGTCCAAAGTAAAAACAGCTGCTTTAAGCTGCTAAGCTCAGCTGATGATCCTTTGGATAGTTTGGGGGCTCTCCTTTTGCAGAAGTAGTCTTTAAAACATGTTGATATAGAGCGTGTGTGGAGAGAGGAGGAGAAGT
The DNA here is from genome assembly GCF_036370855.1 of Dromaius novaehollandiae. Classification (NCBI taxonomy): domain Eukaryota; kingdom Metazoa; phylum Chordata; class Aves; order Casuariiformes; family Dromaiidae; genus Dromaius; species Dromaius novaehollandiae. Next base: position 6,005,427 of record NC_088106.1, on the reverse strand, counting down.
TCCCCTGTGCTGACCTGTCTCCCACAGCCGCACTTGTCCATGATCAGTGCTGAGTTATTACTGTATTCCAGCGTTAGAAAATGGAAATCACATTTGTAAAACCTTATCAGCAGAGCTGGCATACGGCCGCCGAATCTCTTATTAGGGAAATTGCTAGAGAACACTGGAAGGAGCTTCGGAGGCTTTTCTCCCTTGCTCTGCCGTGCTTAGTTAGACAGAGGCATCGCTATTAAAGCACTCACCGTCGCAGCCGCAGCCGTCGGCGTTCGGCTGGAAGCCCGCCTTGCAGGCACACTCGTAGCCGCCCGCGTAGTTGATGCAGAACTGGGAGCAGCAAGCCTCGCCGCTTGTGCACTCGTCCCGCTCTGCAGGGAAAGGGGCAGCTCAGCGCAGCCCCCAGACACAGTCTGTGCTGCAAAAACCCGGCTCCCGAGGATCCACGCTCAGCGACTGCTACGAACACGCTGCTGCTCTTTTTAGCTGTCACAGCTTTGGTAGGTAGCTATTGCGCTTTTCAGCAAATGCCCTTCTATGTCTTCCTCTCCCGTTGCCCACATAAAACGTTGTCTGAATCCTGACGGCAGCCTGGCTCCTGCCTTCACCCACAGCAGTGGATAAGCGCCAGGTCTAAGGAAATGCCTCCTGCCTGCGAGTCTGAGATGCTACTAGGTAGTTTATAAACAACATCAGCTAGGGCTCACCAGCAAATAAACAGCATTTAACAGCAATCTACATATAATCATTTGCCCTTTAGTATGTTCAACCTTATTCAACGTAAATAAGCAGAGAAACAAAGCTCTGATCCAACAGACTATCTGTTGGCAGGGTGTACTGTTAGGTTCAATCGTACTTTTTGATAACAGACAGGCCATTGCCTTATTGTGCCTGTGTCCATCTGGAAATTGGTATGGCTGGAGCTGCTGTCCTGATGATTAGATACAAGAATCAAGCTGCTATCTTTTAACTGCAGGCTCTAAGCTGATCTCAGCCCTTTCAGTCTGTTGAGCTATTCAGGAGCCATTCAAGGGGCACCTCGTCAATGCTGAGTTTGCAAAAGGCTTTTGAACATTACCTAGATGAGCAACCACAGATGTGAAAGGTCAGTGTCTCCATTAACCTTGGAAAGAGTACCAGCATTATTAGGAAACACTGACAACAGAACGAAGAGAAAGAAAATGTAATTAATCAATCGAGGTGAGGAGGTCAGCACGAAAATGATTAATGCAGGTTATTTGAACATGGCATGTTTTCCAGAAACGTCACAAGCAGAGTTTCTCTGCAATATTTCAGATGATATCTTGCTCTGGGCTCTATTAAGAGCCCATTGTCCGTGTAGGAATGTGAAGCGTGCATCCAACAAATAGGATTTTTTTTGCTGTTAAGAACAGCTTTTCACTTCCTCGGCCTTGCCAAAATCTTCACCTATGCTCTCACTTCCCCCACTGAGGCCAGGGTAACTGTTTTCCCTCTGAAATCTCCATTAGCAGGTCTCTGAACCCCAGCCTGGGCAGAAGGCTACTCTAAGTCCTTTCATATATACAGAGAAAGGAGGCTGGATAATCCGACTCCAGTGAGTCTCTGCTCCGGTCAGGGTCCAAATCTGCCTTCCTTCCCTTCTTCTCTTTCCTTTTTTAAGCTCCACTGCCAACCACCCTCACTGGCCGCACAGTTGGCCTGTCCTGCACGTGGCTGCTTTAACAGGAGTCTGCAATGTCTCTCCTATTTACAAGATTTCCTGCCCTCTCTCTCTCCTCAAATCTTACTGTACTTTTCCGTGATGCCTGTTCCTTTGGGGTTGTTTTCTTGTCTTGGCTATTCTTTAAATTTTTAATGGCACAGTGACAGAAACCCTAAAACAATGTGAAATACAGTTTGCATAGCAAAAGCTATAAACACAAAAAAAATCACATTGTAAAACTGTATGAAACATGAAGGAATTTTTAAGCTCTTCTCTGGAAATAAAAGCAAGTCTAATTCTACTGCTTTCACTTCCAAAGTGTAACTTCTCACACAGCCAGAAGTGCAATCTCATCAGTGAGTAAATCTGATGGAAACAGAGCAACCTCCACAAGGCGCAGTGGAGCCTGCCCATGAAGAGCGGTCCTCACACTCGCAGCTAGAGGCAATCATCTCCAGCAGCGGGCTGCGGAATGCAAGTTAAAAACGGCAGAAAACCCATGCTTAGGCTGCACACAACGAGGCATTGTCACGACAATTTAAGTTGCACAGAAGTGTCACTTTCAATTTGGGAAGAAGAAATTCTTCTCCTCATAAATTAATAATCCCACCAAACGCACAGAGCAAGGCGAGCTGGAGCACTGACTGAGGAAGCGCCAGACGACAATATTAATTAAAACTTGTAAGAGAAGGGAAGGGGAGGGCAAGGTATTTCCTCAAGTGACAGCTCTCCTCCAGCCCTGCCCTGGCAGAGGAGACCCTCCTTCGTTCCGACAGACCAGCGACACCTCCTCCCTTCTCCTGCCGAGACGCACGATTCCTCATAAATTACCTGTGCACGTTTTGCCGTCCAAAGCAAGGAGATAGCCGTCACTGCAGGAGCAGCGAGGCCCTGCGGTCGTGTGCTCGCAGCGATGAGAGCAGCCACCGTTGTTGTCCTGGCAGCTATCGACAATTTCCATTTCGATGCCTTGCAGGGAGATAAATCAAAAGGATGTTAAAAGCACGCATGGGAGGAAAGTAACTGGAGAATAACCCTTCCGTGAAAAAGCATCCATAAACTGCCTGCTGTAGCAGGAAATATAAACTAAGCCAGCACGTACAGCACAGAACAGCAAATTTTTGAGCCACTGAACACTGGATATATGTCTTCCTGTGTCATAACAGTGGATACTTTTGACTTCAGTAACGCGAAGCTGGCTCACCGTTTTAGTAGCCAACCTATTACAGTAGTGCTCGCAGGCTTCTGGAGATTTATGTTTTGTTTGAACGTAACGGTGAATTCTGCCCTTGCTCCAACGGAGGAAAGGAAGCATTTGGGAAACCCAGACAGCTAGACAGAGAGGGCTCCACAGCTGGATCTGCCTATCTCATTTTCCGAAAAGCAGCTTTTCGCTTTGTACGTGAGCGGGGGTCAGTCTCTAAAACACCCAAACACAAACGCCGTTTAGGTTTTCACAGCAGCACTCGGCTCCCAAGGCTGATGGCTAACCAGGAGCACCTAAGGTAACCTGCGCGTTTTGGCCCTTCGATGCCCGCTCAAGGGGCGCCCGGCACGGCAGCTCCTCGTGCGTATGGTGACTCCGCTGAGGCCTTGTTCGACACCTGAAAGTAAAGGCAGAGCACAGGCAGGAGGCCCGCTCGCCTCCTCCCTTACCCTGACAGAGACCACCCCAGCCTCCCTCACCCGGTTGCACTGCACGGTCCCCGCAAAATTTCGGCCAGGTCTTCTAGCGACTCTCACACAGGCGAGGAAGCATCTTTCCATCCCACGCCCACCCACGTACTTCAGCAAACAATTTCTTCACATGGCCAAGATAGTTTCTTTTCAATTTACTGTGCCTTAGTTCTTCACCAGTAAAACTGGAATAACAGGACTTCCTGATTTCACTAGGTAAACAGGAGAATAAAGAAAGACTGCAAATTGCTCAAAACCTGTGATAATTCTGATCAAAAGTATATGCAGAGTGTTTTTATTTTCAGGGTTTGCTCCATAATATCGTACATAAGGCACGGGGAATCACGACCACAGACATTTGCTGAACATTGAGAAAAATATTTTCAGAAAATCACAGTGAAACCTAAGCAGTCTAAATCACTTTTACTGTACCCACAAGAGAGCATTTCCTATTTATGTATTAATTGTACTTCCTTCGCCACTGCACTATTCACAGGTCCCCATTGCCTATAAAATAATTCACCAGTATCTCTCTCTAACGCTTGGGTTTTGTTTTTAATTTATATCAATGCTTTGAAACTGATTTTCTTCCTTATTAAATATTTCTTATACATAAATTCTTTAAGAATGCATTCATTCTCTGGCACGCAGGATATTTTCCTAAGGAAATTCTGCTGAAAGTTCTTGCGCAGTATTATTAGGTTGAACAATCTTTGCCTACCTCTTTGCTAAGACAGGCCATGCTTTTGTCTGCATTCCAGTGAGCTTACGTTAGGTCCATAATAACAGCAACTCTTCCACACCACCTCCTTTATTAATCTAAATTTACCCTCAAGGACAGCCCAGGACTAGAAGTCAGTCCCCCTCTCGAAAAAAGCAGTGTTGCTTAAGAGACTTTGCTGGCAAGTATTAAGTATGTGGGGGGGGGGGGGACAACAGGGCTCAGCATTGTTTTAGTTTGGGAAATTTTAGTTGTGTAACTTTTTTTCATCCCAAATTTGCTTCCTTCCTTTTTTTTTTTTTCTTCCCCCTTCTTTTTAAATAGCATCTGCTTAATAATGTCGATAATCTCAGGAGAAAATGTGAGTAAACCTTGACAGATAAAGACAAGAGCAGAACATCAAGCTGGTTTCCTCTCACATCAGATCCAGAACACACGAAAACTGGGAGATGGGGACAGGAAAGAATAGATTTTGTAGAATAGCTATATTTTGGGTAGTTCTGGAACAGAATTCATTATACACTGAAAAAGGAACCAGCAGGGCTATTTGCTCTTTGAAATGCAGTAATTAAGGACTGTGAACATGGGCTTAGGAATGCATCAACTGCAAAAGTGGCAACAGCATATGATGAAGAAAATAATATTAAGCTTGAGCTTTTGCATACATTTGTTTTGCTGGGAGTTCTAATCTAACTGAATTAAAAATGAAGCGTAGCATTTTCCAGATAAGATAGCCTGAAAAGCGTAGCTGTAAAGCTGTCACTTACGGTAGCACTGCTTTCCATCAGCCCCTAGCTCAAAGCCAGGATTACAGGCACAGGTGAAGGATCCCGGAGCATTCACACAACGATGAGCGCACCTGGCTCTCCCTTCTGCACACTCATCAATGTCTGTGAAGCAGAGACATCCATTCGGACATTAAAATAAAAAGCAACATCACTCTACGCCCATATAGATATATTTCCAAATGTCCACTGAAAAGAGCATGTTGATGTTAGTCTGCATATGACAGCATCTAATGAATGTTAAACCCACAGCATTATTCTCCAAAATAGTTCCCTTTTTTTAAATTTTAACACTGTTGACCCTGAGCCTCTCAAAATGAATATTTACAATATTAAACATTATATTTACAATATCAGCCAAGGTGGCTTGTTTATTGTTAAAGTAATGCAAGCAACAGAAAAAGAAGCCACCTGAAGAACTCAGAAAAAAATCCTGTCTCTGAGTTCCCTAAAATTATCTCTAGGTCCTCACAGCCATGACATTTAAATTGATGGAGCAGAAAATATCTGATTATTTCATCAGTGACAAATGATTTGGATTAAGTGGTGGGTAGTTCTCAGCAGGTACGACAGAGACAGACCTTCTCTGTCACACCCCTGAATCCTGCAGTTTCTTCTGCATAAAATCCAGCAGGGAGGCATCTACTCTAACCACAGGAGTGTCACCCCATCTGCGAGAAGAGAAAAAAGGTGAAGAGCTCTGCATGGAGAGCCTGTTCTTCACACAAACCTGTGTCAAACAGTCTGCTCCTCATCTTTACGATCAGTAGCCTGTATTTGCAGACAAATGCCACTGAAGGCATCTATCTTCTAAAAAGCTCAATGGAAGAGTATGAGAATATTTTTAAGGAACAGTAATAAAAAAGAAAACAAAAAACTTACACTAAATACTGCTGCTGTAGGGTGTAGCTGCAGAAAACACCAGTCTCTGTGCAAAGGCTGGCATGTGAAAGACGATGCCAGACACCTAAGTGACTGCCTGCTACTTCTCCTGCTCTGACATTTTGCTTGCAAAGTGCAGATCACCCGTGGCAATGGCCATGGGGCAGATGTCTCTCACAGGAAAGAACTGCCAGGTGTGCAGGTTGTTACTTTTTACCATAGCCAACCACTTCCTAACAGCTTCTTTTCTCTCTATATGCTATAGTTAGTCCCATACGAGATGAGGATCCACCGCTCTTCTCAGTGACCCTTGTACTTGAGCACAAGTAGGTATCTGAACACAACCAGCCTACTTGCAAAAAGGGGCCCCAGGCACTGCAAAAGCCTTTCAGGAGGTCATGAAAATTTAAGGGTGAATGACAGCTTCTCTGAAGCAGCAATGTGTGCAGTTGCTGCTTAGAATAAAATTGATTATTTTCCCTTTTTCTGTAATTAATTGTCACTTTGCAAGTGGAATACGTTGGCAAATGCTGTAAACGTTCTTTTTTGTTTTTCTCCTTTTCAAATAGAAAAAAAATGTTTAGAAAACTGTACCACAGCTGCCATCCTGCATACATTTCTTCATATCCTCTAAATACAGCTAATAGCTGAAGTATGAGCTCCCTTGCCCTCTGCCTCCTCCTAACCTGGTTTCCAAAAAGTCAAATATTAGCTTGAATTGTGCAAAAGGCATTGAGCAACTTCTAGGAGCAAAACCAATAACTGAACATCCACGGTAAGAAATAAAGCTTAATGATTCATGATTCAAGACTTGCGATGAGGTCAGGAAGAAAATTGGTTCCAATATATAGCATTGCAAGTTATCTAGTGCATTAGGTTATACATAAATTAATACAATTGTCAACATGTATCCAAGATAAAATGAGTAACATTCTGACTCTATTACTAAATCTACTGCTGTTTGCACCTATTAATCATCATTGCAGTGTCTACAGTACTTGAAAATATTTTAGCTGGTCAGTAACTTTACTGAGATGAGTAACCCCAGTAAAAACAGTGGAATTACTTACGGGCGCACTTTTACTCACGGTAGGCTTTACAGGCCATTCAGTAAAATATTCAGGGCAAGAAGCAAGTACTTTGCAAAGCACTCTGCACACTGTCTAAGACAACTATTTAAGTCTCATTAAAATTTTGGCCAATTTTCCTAAAAGAGTAATTCAAAATTACTGCCCAAATAGGTACCCTGCTATTGACAGTGCTGTTCAAAACTGGTTCATTGCGAAGCCCATAGGTGCTTGGCACTTCATAAAACTGATAAACTATCTAGCTTCCAAGCATCACATTAAAAGAGAAAAGCAGGTACTTTGGTCCTTAATTCCCCCAGATTTGGTATCTGAAATCCTTTAGATCCTTTTGAAAATCCAAGACTAAATATGGGACTTTGGAATTCAACTTTTTAAGCTCTTTGGAAATCTTAGACTTCACGATTTCTTTCTTCACAGTAGTTTCTCTATTAATATGGAAACAGTTCTCCAGCTAAAAAGCCTTTTGAATTCTAAACAGGTTTTCTGTGACCTGGTTCAGAGTGTTACTTGAACCAATTTTCCAGGAGCTGTATCTGGGGCATTATTTTAAAGGGACCATACAAGAATAATGCTACTGTATCTACAAATCCAATTGCTAGAAAGCATGATTTAAGAGATCATATAGAGTAATTTTCATTCCTAAAATGATCCTTCAAGACTACTGGCTGATAAAAATATCACAGAAAGAACTGTTGTTTCAAAATGCACACATATATTTGTATAACATATTCACTTCCATTCAAAGCTCAGTAAGCCAGAACACTGAATACCTCTCTTCCCAGTAAATAGCCCATATGCAGTTTCTTACCTAAACAGGACTTTCTGTCTGCAGAAAGATAATGCCCTGGATGGCACTCGCATTTTGCAACTCCTCTCTCATTTTGACAGATCTGTGAGCATCCGCCATTCCCACTTGCGCAGGGGTCTATCACTGAAACCAATTAGAGCACACTGTCAACTTAAAGGTCACATTTTTGTCTGAAAATGGTCTTACCTGCCATCGTTACAGCTAACAACTAAGATTGCTGTAGCTGAAAGAGATTAGGCTGAAAAAATATTTGACAGAAGTTGGTGTATGGTTAAATCCATTCTTTTACTATATGCTATTTTCTCTGCTCTTGCACAGCGTTTTTCATAGAGCAGCAGAAACACTTTAAACAGTGGGAAAATGTGTCCCTTAAGTGAGACAGGAAGAGTGCATTTTATCCTTGTTTTGCTATAACTGAACAAATTTCCAGTTTCAAGAGTTACTCTAAACAATGGCAATTAGCATCCCGAGACACGTAAACGCATAAACATACGTAACAGTGGAGCTCGCCCCAGAATGCTGTGTGTTTAGAAGTCGCTAGAGAAAATAAATGCTGAAGAGCCCCAAAAGGCCCTCTTCAATCTAACAACATAAAGCATTAATATTGTACGTCAAGATTTGTTTTTGAGCAGCAACATACCATTTCAAGGATAAGCAGTTCCAAGTGGCAATACTTACGAACACATTTATAAATTGCCTGCAAAGTCTCCACCTCCAAGACCTCGCTGTATTTTATGAGTTTATTCTCTGGAATACGTACCTGCACGCGCTCCGCCTGGGAGCATTCACATGCGTTTGTCCAAGCCAACAAAGACTTTGCACACACATATACTGGCCAACATTGACAACTGGGACTGTTTGGACAGGTCTGATTTGGGTTAAGAGCCAGAGTTTTTGTACCAACACCTGATCTTCTGCCCAAGCTTTAAGTTCCAGTGTGGAGTACCAGCTACGCTAAGATGCTGGTGAGTAACGCTGCATAGGCAAATTTAAAGGACACTTTTGAAAATGCATCCTTCAGTGTTCTGCTTAGTTTCAATAAAGCTCTTTAAAAGTTAAGCCTCCTTCCTTAGCAATTCAAGCTGTAATTCAGTTTTAGCATTTCACTAATCACTGTCTGATGTGAGACATTCGATCAGTATTCCCTGCTCACCGCCAGCCTGCCTGGGGCTGACCCCAAGCGTTTGCTCCAGCGGTACCTGTCCAGTTTTATCATGTCAGAACACAGCATGTCTGAACAACACATACCTTTTGTATAGATAAATATAGCTATACAGAAGAAGGGGGTTGGAGAGGAGGACCTCTATTTTGTACAGATATTTAAATATTTTTTTTTTTTCATTTCCTCCAATTTTCACCTGTTCTCTTCCGTGCAGTCAGTGGTGGTCTGTGCCACTGTTTGATGACAGACAACACCGTCCCAAAACACATTTGAATGCCTTCATTTCACCTCCTTGCACCTCGAGAATGTAACCGTTCAAGTCTGCAGGCTGAGTCTGACTTAATGGTATAAAAAAAAAAAAAAAAAAAAAATCACTCCTCAGAATGTAGGACTGACATTTTCTGCTGGACTTTCAACACAGGGTGCAAATAGGTTTCCAAGGGACAGCAGCTCTTCATCCGATGCGACACTTTGCAAGGCTGACAACAGCTCTGTAGTTTCACAGTTTCTAGCCTACAAAGGATTTAGATTTAAGCAAGAACTCGTTCCCTGGCTGGTACAGAACGTTGATTTATTTGCTGGTTCTTTTTTTATTTGGATAAATTAAATGAAATCGCTATCAAACAGCATCTGTTAAACCTGTACCTTATAAAGGTTTTCAGAGCTTTAATTAGGCAACGATTACGGCACAGAGTAAAACTTGCAATAATCTCCGGAATGACAACAAGCAAACGACAAATTATAGGCTAGGTGATAGCAAAACGTAGCAATTTTAATAAAAATAGCAGCCTTGTAAGTCCTTATACAAGATTAAGGTTTGTAAAAGAAAGAACTTCACAACATAAGGCAACCACCGATTGACTTGTTTTACACATCTGCTCCTTGCTGCCAGAGGCAGAATTCAGGAAAAGCTCAAAATAGTTCATTAGTGTTCTCCTTCCTACATATTTGACTCCTATTGTTTGACTCAATGACTTTATTAGGTAACAGACTCCATGCTGTGAAACTTTATCCCAAGCTGCTAAGCACTATAGCAAAAAACATACTAGAACTTCTATGTTTTGCACATGTCCCAGGACAACTAGGAGAATCTCATCTGAAAAAGCCATGCTACTGCATAGATTTGGGACGGTAGCAATGTTCTCAGTACAATGTAATTGTGGATGCTGATCTCTTACTGAAGGTCTACTTTGATATAGGGTGCTGGAAACTGTTTCGTGTCCTGTGGAAAGCAGGGGGCAACTGCAACGCATGTGCTGTGGACTCGTCCAGACCTTCACTGCATGGCTGCAAAGGACAGGGCCCAACTCTGCAGCCCTGTGTTTTATGTCCTCTAGAACGGGGGGGGGGAGAAAAAAAGGTAACTGGGTCTCATTAAGTTAATTTACTTCCTCACAACAACCATGGCTTTATACTGGAAAAGATACAAAATGGTAAGGAAAAATTTCCTTCTCATGGTGGTGGTGGGGAGAGAAGGAGAGAGGCTGAGGGTAGAAATAGCATTGATTTATGCAGTGGAAACTCAAAGGGGCTTGAGAAAGATATTTTTTTTCTTTCCACCCCTGGACAGCCCAATGGAGAAGTCACTCCAGCAGATGTTCTGTGTTGCCCATTCCTCTTGCACAAGTGGCAAGACCACTGCTGATCACACCCGTACGTGCCTTACTTGCAAAACCACTTTGTCCAACGTCATGTCACCCCATCCCATACTTTTGTCTCCACATTAAAGGGTGTATTAGCCTGTTAGACTTTCTCTTTTAATAATCACTAGTGCTATAATCATCCAGTCATACTAATTATGATATTTTAGATGACCACTAGAACTTATCCAGCTTGTTTTATACCTCTGCTGTGAACAGCATTAGATATAAACTTTATGCAACGCAGCACACGGCAAAGATCTGAACGCTAGTGCAGACCAGTGTGCCAGTAAACAATTCCTGCATCTGCAGGTAAGTCTGCTTGGTGCTGAACTCAAGCTAAGAAGCCCTTAACTCGGCGACCACCAAGTCAGGCACAGCAGGATATATCTGTAGCTGTACAGACTGAGGAGACTTGGGCATTTCTGTACCACTTTCCAGGGCTACCGGTTGCAGAGTTCGCTCCCAAGGAGTCAGCTATGACGATTCTGCCCCTGCTGCACATAGAGGCCCACCGCTGTAAAACTCCTCGTGACCCTACAAGCTCTCCATCCAATTCCTTCTGGTTTGAAATTAAAACCCATCAGGCTCGCCTCCTCTCACCCTTCCTGTTTAAAATGTCTCAGAACCCCTAAATACCAATCCAAATGTATCCATGGCCACTTTACACGCATTTGTTCTTGTAAAAATCTGGTCTGATAGCTTAAACAGAGCTTTTCCCTCCCTCCAGTGTTTACTCACTAAGGTATTTATGGAGAAAAGCATCCTACTTGGTCTTCATTTTGCCAGCCAAGTTCCTCTTACAAGACAGATTTTCCTTTCTCTGATCACAACAGTCCTCCTGGGACTTTTTTTTGCCTTATTATATTTTGATTTACATCATCGTGTATGTAGGTGAGCAGGCATGCACACGAATCCCAGATAAGGCCTCACCAGCTTGCAATACTGACCTTGCACCTTCGCCGTTGTTCTATAATTACTAGCGGTTGCTCATCCTTTGGTGACGAACTGCTGCCTTCAGTGGGTGCCTGACCCCAATCAGCCCCACGATGCGAGCGAATGAGCTGCTACAGTCGCCTGCATTGCAGCAAAACCTCACAAATTAGGGGCTCAGTCCTGCTCATTTTGCCACCAGCTGAGCCGAACTGCAGCAGAAACGGAGCCCGGTGTCCGAGACAAAGGGTAAAGCTGCACACGAAGGCCTGACCTGACCCAACGGCTCAGCTGCTGCCGGAGGGCAGGAGTCCTCCCGTCCAGCCAGGCATCGTCTTGCTCCCCTCCGCCGCGTGCTCCCGGTGCCTTGCAGCCTCGGAGGCTGCCAGCTCAACCCCAGCACAAGCGGCAGAGCGTTTTGCGCCGGGGTCGGTCGGCTGAGCCGGCCCCACCGAGGACGGCTCAGGTGCCAGGGCAGCTAGAGGGCACAAGGCTGGGAAAGCAGCCCAGAAGACAGACGCGGAGGAAGATCCCCACCATCCCGCTCCCCATTTTCCGACTCATTCCAACAATCTCGGGGGCAAAAAGCGGCCGCCACGAGAGGCTTCGCTGCCCAAGGAGACAGAGGAGAAAGAAGCTGGCTGCAGCCGCCCGCCGAGAGGCAGCACGCACAACCCCTGCGCAGCACAGGGCAGGGCAGGGCAGCGCGCGGGAAGGCCAGAGCTCACGGCCAAGCCCTCGCCGCGCACAGCGCGAGTTGGAAGCAAGCTGAACAGCAGGATTTACTTACACTTTACACACAGCATATAAAATCTCTGAGCAGAAGAGAAGCCATATGGAAACAGTTTTGTGACAGGAATTTTAGCACAATAAATCCACAAATTTGGCCCTACCTTTCCCTGGCGTGTTCAGGGGTACAACACACTTGTGCTGTAGAAGGAGGAGCACTGCCTCAAAAACTGATAAATTTTTAAGGTTTACTAAAAGCATTAATCAACCCCGACGGTAGCATTTCTCTTCTGCTTGTGAGAGCATTCGTTTAGTAACCCGAATGGGGGGATGAATAAATAAGACCGTGATTACGAACAGCATAAACCAAAAGCAGACAAAGAAAAGACTTCATGGTGAATAAAACATATTACACAGGACAACTTTATATACAACTTGATAAGTAATTAAACGTTAGGATTTAAAATGCTTAAGTTCCTGACCTATGCCATCACTGTCAGCGCGTGAGGAATAGCCAGGGATCTATCAGGCTAATAACTTGTTTGCAATTATGAACCAAGGCAAACTTTGCACCTCAACGGTGTGTAGTTTTAAGCCTGTTAATAAGTGAATCCTAAACCTGCTTTGGCAGGCAGGGTGAAATACAAATGAATATAATGCCCAATGCACTACTCTGGGGTTTTTAACTAGTCTTTCGTTTTCCAGAGAGGTAGCACAGGGCTGACTTTCGCCGGTTTGCCGCCTCTCCTCAGCTGGTGGCCCGGCCGGCACGGAGCCGAACGCCCTCCTGCTCCAGCCCCCGGCCAGCGCTGCGGGAACCGACGGCTGCAGCCGAGGAAGCGTTAAAGCAACACACGGCAACCACCCACCGAGTCTACTTCCCATTTCAAATATGCAAGTGACAGTAAAAATATGCAATCCTGTACGTTTTACAAGCTCTCTGTACAGCTTTTATGAACGCACTGTCCCCACCGCCTGCCTGTATTAGTCTCCCTTGCGCTCACGGCGTTTGCTTGACCCAGTGTCCCATGTTAGCTAAAGCGAGTGATCTGCAGAGAGGGGTGGGTAAGATCTAAGAGCTGCGATGCTGACTGGAGTACAGCCACCCTTTGATCTGACAGTACCGAAACACTCAAGAGTCCACAGAGGTAAGAAGAAAAACCAGAAAGGCCCCGCTGGCATTTTTCCATTGTTTTTTCTGTCCCTGCTACTATTGATTAAAATGAAGAAATTGTCTTTTGAGCTTATTTCCTCAGCCTCATGCCCAGGAAGCTCTGAGTGACAGGAGTCATCAGCTCCACAGGACTGCAGGATGGACATACAAAGTAAAAAAGGAATAAGACATTCTGTAATAGCCCTCTAAAGATGCTTCTTCTTTTACACAGGCAAATTAATATTCTTCTTTTGTTCAACATATATCCCCAGCCTCTGGAGAAACATTTCTCTTCCTGCCAAAACACGTTCACACGCACACCTACTCACACACTGCATATAAAAATAAGATGGATCACTTGAACCTGCTATTGTACTGTATGTAAGTAAGCGTGAGTGTGTGTATGACTGCACCTATATATATTTTAACAGCAATGTTGTATTACATTATCCATGGGCAGCTGGAAGGACTAGTTAGTCCTTCATGGACACTAACAAGCTCTGGACCCACTGAAGTCAGCAAAGAGCTTTGCCATTTTTTGGGGAGGCCAGGGTGCAGAAGCCTGACGAGAAGCTCCACTACACAGTGCTGGTTAAGTACAACAGTGGTATCTGTCAAGCACTGGTAACAGATATTCAGAAAGAGTTCAAACATAAGATGCCTTAAATCAGCTCCAAGTGATGGAATATACGTCTTGATTTTTAAAAGCGGTGTTTCTCCCTCCTTTTCCAGGCATAAGCCAGTTTTGAAGTAATGGAAGATAAGAAGTAACTTGCGGTGCAGAGAATTCTGTAGGCTTTAAAGCCAGAAGGGGAAAAGGTGAGCTCCCCCGCACAGGCCGTGCACCAGGCAGGCTCGCTTGAGCCCCCCGGCCAGCCCGCGCTCTGGCGTTTGGCAACGTTTGGAGAGAGAGATAACCCCGGAGCAGTCACCAAAGGGTTTCTCGAGCCCGCTCCCGCGGCATCTCGCACGCTACGTGAGGGAAGGTGCTAGACTGAATGAGATTAGCCACTAGCGAATGAACAGAATAAATTACGCTCGTGCTGCCAGGCTCTGGCAGCGCATCTTTGATCAGGAAAAAGGAGAGGCTTTGCATATAATAAGCCTAATTCCACACTCATAAAAGGGCTTACAGCTCAAGGTCTGAGCACGTTATTATTTGCATAGGATTTGGGCAGAAACCTGGCACTCCCTCTGCTTTCCAAGATTTCCTCTTCGAGTTTGGGAGAAAACCGGCCCAGGTGCCAAGCCATTAAAAGCACAGAGGTAGGAGCCCGGCATGACCCGCGCGTCCCGCGGAGCCCAGGCACGGGGAGCGGAGCACGGCTCCGCTGCTCGCCCTCCCGCTGCACAGCCAGACTGCAGAAGAGTACGGGACTGCCGGCACATCGTGGCTCGGTCTCGGCCTCTGCCTTTCCAGCCCAAGCTGTCTCGAAGCACGAAGGATGATACCTTTGTAAGGGAGATGGCGGTGCGAGGCATCACGTAGGAAAGACAGGAACCTGCAACATGGGCTCAACCTCCACATCTGCTTAGTGCCGATGTGGACATTCATAGGAAAAGGGGATTATTCTGACTCCAGGAGAGAATGGTGTTTTTAAAAACTTCTGAACTTTCAAGGTCCTCCAGTAGATCAGTTATATAAATCTCCATCTCCTGGAGTCTCGGGATTGTATCACTAGCTCAACTTCTACTTAAGAACAAGTTACTGAGTTTCACAGCCATGAAGGAAGGCCTCCAAATACACTACCGGCTCTGCAACAGCCTCGCCTGTCCCTCACACCCAGCCCTTTCCACTCTCATAGACCTTCTAGACAACACGAAGGCAGCCAGCTTTGGCCTTTAGCATCTGTTTCTCAAGCCACTAATTTTTATTGTAATGCTCATATTTTTACTAAAAAAAATGAGTATATAACCACAGTGAGATGTGTAGATGGTAACCACGATGTTAAACCATAAAGTCTCTTCAGGCCTATGTCTTCCATCACCTTAAATCTAACCTCGTCAATGACAAGGAATGTAACTTCAGGTATACTGTGCTTTTACTTTGTGGCAGAATATAGGTTGTAGTTTTGTAAGGATATTTTCTTGTTTGCTTCATCTATTGAGAGGCTCAGTGTGCAAAAGTCCCTGCAAAGAACTGCATCCCCACAGCTTTTCTGCATAAGGCA